>NC_133130.1:117180482-117530482 GCF_048418815.1 Hemitrygon akajei | reverse complement strand
TTGGCCACAAGTATTTCATCCACTTGCCCGTGCTCCATGTCCTGTTAATGTCAAAGGTGGCAATAGCTGCAGAGTGCTGCTCGTGAACTTGAGCTTTACCCTTCGAATAAACATTAACAACCTTGATTCCTGGTCCCTATTTAGAGACCTATATAGGTATAATTTCTTCCCTTTAGTTGAATATACTCAACAGGCGCTTTCTAAATGGTCACCTATGTCGATGTCATTGATAGATCGAATAAATGCTATAAAAATAGTTATTCTACTGAATTTTTTATGTATATTTCAAGCAGTTCCCTCTTTTGTTCCAAAAACATTTTTTGATAAAATAGATTCTCTGATTTTGTCTTATGTTTGGAATAATAAAAGCTCCACAGTGAATAAACTTTTATTGCAAAAATCAAAAAAAAATGGAGGACTGGCTTTACCAAACTTTAGATTTTATTATTGGGCAATTAATATTTGTTATATTACTTTTTGAATTTATGATATAGATGATCAAGATCGCCCTTCATGGTTACAGCTGGAGGAAAATCCAGTAACGGGGTTTTCGCTAGCTTCTTTATTAGGAGCTCCTCTTCCCTTTTCGCTCTCCAGAATAGGTAGACAAGCTCTTAACCCTATTGTTAAACATTCTTTAAAAATTTGGTTTCAATTTCGTAGATTTTTTGAATTAAATGATTTTTTACTTGCTAGTAATATTTATTCTAATTTCTTTTTTAGACCATCAACTTTGGATAAGGCATTTCTAACATGGAAAATTAAGGGAATAAAAACTTTTTTAGATTTGTTTTTACAAGACTGTTTAATGTCTTTTTCACAGTTAATGGATAAATATGATATCTCTAATACACATTTTTTCAGGTACTTACAGGTTAGGAATTTTTTACATGATTTTTCACCAAATTACCCTTTGATCTGCTCTTCAAATTTGGCTTATGTTATTTTTCAGTTTAAACCTTTTCAAAAACGATTAATAGCTATCATTTATAAACAGTTAATGAATGCTTGCATGTCGCCTAATGATAGGGTTCAACGCACCTGGGAAGTAGAACTTCAACATTCACTTTCAGGTAATCAATGGGGTAAAATTTATTATTTAGTCAATAATTCATCTATCTGCGCACGCCATATCTTAATTCAGTTTAAGATAGTACACAGGGCCCATATGTCCAAAGATAAATTGGCGCATATTTTTCCTAATATAAGCCCTATTTGTGACAGATGTAACGCAGAAGTGGCTACTCTAACTCATATGTTTTGGTCATGTGTAAATTTAAACAATTTTTGGAGGGATGTGTTTGGAATATTATCTAAAGTTATAGATACGGATGTTCAACCTAATTCACTTACAGCAATTTTTGGGACTTTTCCAGAGGAAGCAAGCAAAGTGTCTTCTTCTGCCCAACATGTGATAGCTTTTTCAACTTTATTGGCTAGGAGAGCTATTTTGCTACACTGGAAAGAATCTAACCCGCCCACTGTTTTCTATTGGCTCTCCTGCATTATGTCATGTCTAAGCTTGGAGAAAATTAGAAGCCGGACATTTGATACATCCTTTAATTTTGAATAAGTCTGGTGACCCTTTATTCAATATTTTCACATGATTTAATTTATCTTTATTTATTTATTTTTCTTTATTCTCTTTGGGGAAAATCCTTATCCATGAAGGTTTGGAGATGACTGGAAGGATGTGTCTTTTTTTTTCACTCTTTTTTAAAATTTTCTCCTCAGTTGGACTTCCCAATCTTTCTTTTTTTTCCTTTTTTTTCTTTTTTTTTGTTTCAGTTTAGTTAGTGGGTTTTTTTTCTTTATCAATAAAATTTCCAATCTTTTTTATGATTGTTATGAGGTAGTCTTTTTTGACCATTGTATATATAACAGCATAATATTTTACCTATTTGATTTGGAGATTATATACTTTCTGTTTTTACCATTGCTGTTCATATGTCTTTTATATTATCTGCTTGTTAAACTCCTCTTTCGATTTGTATATTCTTTATTTGAAAATCAATAAAACAGATTGAAAAATGAAATTATTCCTGGTCCCTCAATTAATATTGAACAAATGGTTGCAAATTTCTTTTGAGACATTATCATTTAGGCACATCAACACAAAGCATGACTGCGGGAAAGCTGTATTCATCACCATCAGGGACCCCCACCACCCAGCTCATGCTCTCTTCTCACTGCTGTGAGGAGGTCTGAACAAGGAAGCAACACACACAGATTACTGGAGGAGCAGCATCCATGGAAAAGAGTAAAAGGTACGACGCTTCGGGCCGAGACTCTCCATCGGGACACAGGTTCATGGCTTTCGACTCCCAATACCAACCACCTTGCTGGCAACATACAGTCTCCGGTGAATAAAACCGAAGATCTCAGAGCCCGAGTGCTGCTCCAGAGGGACATTAGGACCACTTGGTTCTTCTGTCTCACAGAATCTTGGTTAACCCCTTACGTTCCAGATGCAGCGATTCAGATTGATGGGTTCATAATACACCGCCAAGGTAGGGCTGCTGAGTCTGTCAAGGGCAGGGGAGGAGGAGCTTGCCTCATGATCAACTCCTCCTGGTGTACAAACATAGTCGTGCTGGCCCAGTCCTGTACACCAGACCTGGAACACCTCCCAAACAAGTGCCATCCATTTTGCCCACCATGGGAGATTTCAGCATTCGCTTTGGTTATGGTGTACATTCCACCTTACACCGATGTCAGTCAGGGTCTAGATAATCTGAGCGATGTGATCAACAGGCATAAGGCACCCTGCCCTGATGCCTTCCCCATCATTCTGGGGGATTTTAACCAGGCCAGCTTGAAGAAGTCTCTAAATAATTATCAGCAAATCACTTCTTGTATCAGAGGAACCAACACACTGGACCACTGTTACACCACCAGCAAGAATGCCTACCGTGCTATTCCACGCCCTCACGTCGGGAAGTCTGATCACCTGGCTGTACTTCCACTCCCTGAATACAGGCAGAGACTGAAGACTGCAGCACCAGCAGTGAGGACCAAGAGGGTATGGACAGGGGAGACACAGGAACGCTTACAGGACTGCTTAGAATCGGTGGACTGGACTGTATTCAGGGATTCATCTTCAAACCTGAATGAGTACGCCATAGCTGTCACTGACTTCATTAAAACCTGTGTTGCTGAGTGGCAGAGAACTTACTGTACATACTGCGGATGAGCCAAGAGGGCTTTTTTAGAGTGAAGAGACAATTATGAGCAAGGTTGGAGGTGACATTGGGTGCACGTCAACTATGACAGAGTTCACAGGCCATTACTTCCTACAAAGCGAAACCCAATTGAGTGAATGGCAGTAATGCTTCACTTTCAGATGAACTCAACGCCTTTTATGCTCACTTTGAAAGGGAGAATATAACTACAGCTATGAAGATCCCAGCAGCATCCGGTGACCCTGGGATCTCTATCTCAGAGGCCGATGGTAGGTTGTCTTTCAAGAGAGTGAACCCTGGCAAGGCGATAGGGCCCAATGGAATATCTGGTAAGGCTCTGAAACCCTGTGCCAACCAATTGGCAGGGGTGTGCAAAGACATTTTCAATCTCTCATTGCTTCAAAAGGTCAACAATTATACCAGTGCCCAAGAAGAGCAGGGTGAGCTGCCTTAATGACTATTGCCCAGTAGCACTCACATCTATGGTGATGAAGTGCTTGAGAGGTTGGTTATGGCTAGAATAATCATCTGCCTCAGCAAGGATCTGGACCCACCGTAATTTGCCTATTGCCACAATAGGTCTACGGTGCTCACGATCTTATTAGCTCTCCATGTGGCCTTGGGTCATCTGGACGATACAAGTACCTATGTCAGGATGCTTTTTATTGACTACAGCTCAGCACTTAACACCATCGTTTCCACAGTTCTGATCAAAAAGCTCCAGAACCTGTACTTCCCTCTGCAACTGGATCCTTGACTTTCTAACCAGAAGACAATAATAGATTGGAAGTACCATCTCCACCTTGCTGATAATTAATACCAGCGCACATCAAGGACGTGTGCTTATCCCACTGCTCTACTCTCTCTACACACTTAACTGTGTGGCTAAGCGTTGCTTAAATGTCATTTATAGATTTGCTGATGATACAACCATTATTGGCAGAATGGCAGATGGTGACGAGAGGGCGTACAGGAGTGAAATATACCAGCTAGATGAGTGATGTCACAACAACAACCTTGCATTCATCGTCAGTAAGGACAAAGAGCTGATTGTGGACTTTAGAAAGGGTAAGACCAGAGAACACACAGCAGTCCTCATAGCGGGATCAACAGTGGAGAGAGTGAGCAGTTTCAAGGTCCTGGGTATCAAGATCTCTGAGGACCTAACCTGGTCCCAACTTTTTGATGGAGCTATAAGAAAAGCAAGACAGCGGCTACATTTCGTTAGGGGTTTGATGAGATTTGGTATGTCACCAAAGGCACTTGCAAATTTCTACAGATTTACCATGGAGGACATCCTAACCGGCTGCATCACCGTCTGGTATGATGGGGGATGGGGGTGGGTGGGCTACTGCACAGAATTGAAGCAAACTGCAGAGTTGTAAATATAGTCATCCCTGTTATGGGCACAAGCCTCCGTAGAATCCAGGACATCTTTAAGGAGCGGTGCCTGACTAATTCACAGTTTGTTTTCTCTATATTGTTACGTATTGCACTGTTCTGCTGCAGCAAAGTTAACAAATTTCACAGCATATACTAGTGATATTAAACCAGATTCTGATTCTAATTCTGATTCTGTTCTGCCAACAGGAAGGAGCCACAGGAGCCCTAGGACTCACACTACCAGATTCAGGAGCCGTTATTACCCCTCAACCATCATGCTCTTGAGCCAAAGGGGATAACTTCACTATACTTCCCCGAAATGCTCCCCATCATTGAGATGGCCCCACAACCTATGCACTCACGATTAACACACACAAAATGCTGGTGGAACGCAGCAGGCCAGGCAGCATCTATAGGAAGAAGTACAGTCAACATTTCGGGCCGAGACCCTTCATCAGGACAAACCTAAAGAAAAGATAGTAAGAGATTTGAAAGTGGGAGGGGGAGGGGAGATCCAGAATGGTAGCAGAAGACAGAAGGGGAGGGATGAAGCTAAGAGCTGGAAAGGTGACTGGTGAAAATGATACAGAGCTGGAGAAGGGAAAGGATCATGGGACGGGAGGCCTGTGGAGAAAGAAAGTGGGAGGGGAGCACCAGAGGGAGATGGAGAACAGGCAAGGAGTGATTGTGAGAGGGGCAGAGAGAGAAAAAAAGGAGGGGGGGAATAAATAAATAAATAAGGGATGGGGTAAGAAGGGGAGGAGGAGCATTAACGGAAGTTAGAGAGATCAATGTTCATGCCATCAGGTTGGAGGCTACCCAGACAGAATATAAGGTAGGTGTGTGTGTGTGTGTGTGTGTGTGTGTGTGTGTGTGTGTGTGTGTGTGTGTGTGTGTGTGTGTGTGTGTGTGTGTGTGTGTGTGTGTGTGTGTGTGTGTGTGTGTGTGTGTGTGTGTGTGTGTGTGTGTGGCTTTATCTTGGCAGTAGAGGAGGCCATGGATAGACATATTAGAATGGGAATGGGACGTGGAATTAAAATGTGTGGCCACTGGGAGATCATATCAGAATGGGGATAGGATGTGGCATATCAGACCACAATTCAAGATGCTTGAGTTTCCAGCATCTGCAGATTTCCTCGTGTTTGCACTCACGTTTAAGGGCTCTTTCATCTCATGCTCTCAATACTTACTGATGATTTATTTATTGTTATTATTTCTTTTTTGTACTTGGTGTCTTTTGCACACTAGTGGAATGCCTGTGTTGATGCAGTCTTTGATTAATTCTATCATGGTTACTTTTCTATTTGTTTTCTATTTGTTTGTTGAGTATGCCCACAAAAAAATGAATCTCATGATTGTATATGGTGACATATATAAACTTTGATAATAACTTTACTTTGAACTTTGAAGTTTGTAGCAGAGAGATTTATCTGGAAATCATATGTTACAAAGATTGCCAAGTTTGGTGTTGGTATTGGAATTGGTTTATTTTTGTCACATATACCAAGCTAGAATGAAAAACCTATCTTGCCTGCTGTTCATACAGATCAGATCATTACACAGCGCATTGAAGTAGAATAAGGTGAAACAATAACAATGCAGAATAAAGTGTAAAAGCTACAAAGACAATGTAGGGCAGGCGAATGATAAAGTGCAACTTCATAACGAGGTAGATTGGTTCATTTATTGGTGGATTGTGAGGCCAAGGGTCCATCTTAACATACGATAGGTCTGTTCAAGGGTCTTATAACTGTGGGATAGAAGCTGTCCTTGATGTCTCTTCCTCCCGGTGGGAGAGGGGAGAAAAGAGTGGTGATAGTGCTGGCTGCTTTACGGAGGCAGCGAGGAGTGTAGACAGAGTCTCTAGAGGGCAGGCTGCTTTCTGTGATGTGCTGAGCTGTGACCACCTCTCTCTGTAGTTCCAGGTGGTCACGTGCAGAGCAATTGGCAAACCAAGAGGCTACACATCGACAAAAGATTAGCAAGGTTCAACGGAGCCATGCTTATTTTCTTTAGCGTTCTGGAGATGTAGAGGTTGTTTCAGGTTGTCTGGGCTGCTCCTATGGGATAAGCCTTGGAACAAAATTAGATACAAGTTGCTGGGAAGAGACAAAGAAGCAGTCAATTAGCTTCATTGAACTGTGCTGAGTTCAGGGCTGAGTCATTACCACAAGCATCAAAGATTCTTTCTCTTTCCACTTCCTGGTGTATGGTTATACTTTGTTGTTACAGTCATCTTATTTCCCTGTGGCTGCCTAATCAAATTCCACACAGGATTTTGCAATTAGCCTCCGGTCGAATCTGTGCGGTCAATGTATGAGCAAACAAGGTTTTGCAAATCCAGATTTGCACTAACGGTGTACTGGAAATGGGAGCAGGATTAGGTTTACTAATCCCTCACCACGGAGCACATCTACGAGGAGCACTGACACAAGGTCTCTCACCACCCAGGCCACGTTCACTTCTTCCTGCTGCCACTGGGACGGAGGAACAGGAGCCTCAGGTCCCGCTCCACCGGGTTCAGGAACAGTTATTACCCCTCAACCTTCAGGCTCCCGACCCAGCATGGATAACTTCACTCACCTCAGCTCTGAACTGATTCCATGACCTATAGACTCACTTTCAAGGACTTTACAACTCACGGTCTCAGTATTAGTTATTTATTTATTTATGTGGCATTTGCACAGTTTGTCTTCTGTCGCACCTTGGTTGTTTGTATATCTTTGTTTGTGTTCAGCTTTCATTGATTCCATTGTATTTCACTTTGTTCTACTGTGAATGTCTGCAAGAAAATGAATCTCAGGGTAGTATATGGTACCTTCATCATCTCTCCAATCCTTCAATATCAGTACTTTTCCTGCCTGGCATCATAAGACCACAAGATGGTAAAACATAGGAGCAGAATAGGCCATTTGGCCCATTGAGTCTGCTCCACCATTCCATCATGGCTGATCCATTTCCCTCTCAGTCCCATTCACTGCCTTCTTCCTGACTAATCAACCTCCACCTTAACTGCACCCAGTGACCTGGCCTTTGCAGCCACCTGTGGTATTGAATTCCACATACTCACCACCCTCTGGTTAAAGGAAAATTCCTCCCCATCTCTCTTCTAAATGGACATCCCTCTATTTTGAGACTGCATCCTAGACTCCACCTCCAAAAGGAAACATCCCCTCTGCATCCATTCTAACTAGGCCTTTCAACATGCATGTGCCCTGATTCCCTCAAGCCTCAACAACTGAGATTCCTGGAGGTACAGGATTCCAAAGATTCACCAAGAAGGAATTCCTGCTCATCACTGCTTTAAATGACCTCACGCTGATCCTCCTGGTTCAATGTTTTATCTTCTATTGGCAGAATTCAACCATGACTGTGTTGGTTTATTACACTCACCGATACTGAGTTAGTGAGAAGAAGTCACGTCCTGGGTGATGGGCTCCGTAATGACGGTGAATCACAGTCCGTGTGTAGCGAGTGAGCTGCCTGTGATTAAGCAGCTTATGGCTAACCATGGTTGCCTGCATTGTCCTTACAAAATCGCGATTGACAACACTTTCCACAGATTGTGTAGAGTTACAAGTTTAACCCAAAGTTGGCGGCTTACACAATTAAAATTTCTCTCGTGACAGAGCACCGTAATCAATCACTGAACTTAGTTTTATTTTTAAGGGAAAGGCTTGCTCTACAGTCGATGCACCCATCCATGCCTTCCACTTACAAGTGTCCTCACTTCTGGGGTTAACCACAAGTGGCTGTGGACCTGGTGTGCGTGAAACCCACCGAGAGGCCTTCTCTGCCAGCATCGACCCTGATAGACAGGGGGGAAATGTCAGTGGTAAGTGGCATGCTGAGCAGGACGTGAAAGGGCAACAGCACCCATGGGTGCTGTTCACACAGGGCTTGGTATGGTTTATTAATGTAACATGTACCAAGATACACTAAAAAGTTTGACTTCACACTGTTCTTACATCAAGGATGTTACCAGGGCTTGACGACCTGAGTTATAGGGAAAGATTGACCAGATTAGATCTTTATTCCTTGAAGTGTAGGAGAATGAGGTGAGATTTGACTGAGGTATACAATATTAGGAGGGCTATAGTTAGAGAAAATGCAAGCAGGCTTTTTCCACTGAGATTGGGTAAGACTATTCTGGAGGTCATAGGTTAAGGGTGAAAGGTGAAATCTGAGAGGGAACTTCTTCACTCAGAAGGCGGTGAGAGTGTGGAATGAGCAGCCAACGGAGCTGGGGGATGCAGGTTCAATTCCAACTTTGAAGAGAAGTTTGGATAAGTACATGGATGGGAGCGGCATAGAGGGCTATGGTTTGAGTGCAGATTGATGGAACTAGGCAGAATTGCAGTTCAGCATGGACTAGATGGGCCAAAGGGCCTGTTTCTGTGTCCTAATGCTCTATGACTCTTTAACTTTATATAGATTGAATCATTACACTGTGCATTGAGGTAGATCAAGGTAAAATAACAATAGTACAGAATAAAGTAATGAATAAAACCTGAAGGGAAAGGGCAATAACGTTCCAGATGATAATGGTGCCACGTTACCAGATTCCAGAGTGAACTGTGAGCCGTGAGTTACTTACTGTGGGAGTTCTAATTACTCACCGAACCAAACATGATGTTGCTAAACGGATTAGCACAGCTATAATTTGTTGAGAACTTTGGAAGGAAAACAGATTTTATTTGTTCAGAGTCAGTTTAACAAGCTGCAAGACTGTACCACATCTCCTGCTTGGCACATTCACAGAGTTTCTGGAAACCCCGTCATCTGCAGTATAAAATCAAAATATTCCTTTTAAGAGCGATCACTTTTCCGAGCCAGAGGTGAAAGGTTCTCAGTGAAGCTGGGAGCGATGGTTACCTGGCTGAGACCCAGTTATCCTGACTCTTGCGAAGCAGTTGAGGATTTAAAGCAACAGGGTAGTTCAGCTCGTACAGCTACAGCCTCACGACTTCTGGAACCTGTGTTCGACCCTGACCTCTGGAGAGGATAAACATGTCTCCGAGAGATATCGGATATAAATGAGGTTGAGAGGGAGAATAAATCCGCCCTGTTGGAATGGCAGAGCAGACTCAATGGGCCAAATGGCCTAATTCTGCTCCTATGACAGAGTCATAGAAAGGTACCAGCACAAAAATGCCCTTTGGCCCAACTAATCCATACTGAACCATTTAAGCTGCCTACACACATTGACCTGCACCCAGACCATCACCCTCTATATCCCTACTATCTATGTACCTATCTAAACTTCTCTTAAATGTTGAAATCGAGCTCACATGCACCACTTCCACTGGCAGCTCATTCCACGTTCTCACGGCCCTCTGAGTGAAGAAGATTTCTCTCATCCTCCCCTTAATCTTTTCACCTTTAACCCATGACCTCTAGTTCTAGACTCACCCAACCTCGGTGGAAAAAGTCTGCTTGCATTTACCCTGTCTGTACCTCTCATAATTTTGTATAGCTCTATCAAATCTACTTTTAATCTTCTATGTTCCAAGGAATAAATTCCTAATCTATTCAATCTTTCCTTAGAACTCAGGTCTTCCTCTTCCAGCAACAGGTCATTTCTTCGCCAGTTTGAACGGGGCATGACTGCACAAGCGTATGGCCGGCTTCTGAGGCAGCAGGAGAATTTTTAAAGTGAGCAGATTAACGGAGTGGGTGACGTTGTAATGGGTGTCAGAGTAGTGGGAGACAGAGTAGGAAGGCTTTGGCTCAAGAGGCTTCGGCGAGCAGAGGCTGAGGACGAACTTGCTCCCAGTCAGGTAAGGCCGGGTAAGCTCCTTTAATTAATCTAATTAGCTTAGAAGTAGGTGTTTTTTTTTCCCCTTGGCGAATCAGCCCGGACAGACGGAGGAACAGCAGGGCTCACACAGCTGATGTTACGAGCTAAAGGTCTAAAAAGTTTGTGTGTTTGGAGAGGTAAGTGGGTGAGTAGACTTATTTTTCCTTATTTCATTCCTGTAGAATTAGGTAGCATGTCTGCAGGGTTAGTGCTTTGTTCAGGGTGTCAGATGTGGGAATCCTGGGAGACCTCCAGCCTCCCTGATAGCCACATCTGCGTCAGGTGAACCGAGATTCAGCTCCTCGGAGACCGTGTTAGGGATCTGGAGCTGCAGCTTGATGACCTACTGCTTATTAGAGAAAATGAAGAGGTGATAGACAGGAGCTACAGGGAGGTAGTCATCCCTAGGCTACAGGGGTCAGAAAACTGGGTGACTATCAGGAGAGGGAAGGGAAATGCCCGGATAGTGGAGAGCACCCCTGTGGCTGCCCCCCTCAGCAACAAGTATATCGTTTCGGATGCTGTTGAGGGGGATGACCTGACAGGGGACGGCCACGGTGACCGGGTCTCTGGCACTGAGCCTGGCGCTGTTGTGCAGGAGGGAAGGAGGGAGAAGAGGAATGCGGTAGTCATAGGGGATTCCATAGTCAGGGGAACAGACAGGAGGTTCTGTGTGCCTGATAGAGTTACCCGCATGGTGTGTTGCCTCCCAGGTGCCAGGGTACGGGATGTCTCGGATCGGTCCAGAATATTCTGAAGGGAGAGGGCGAGCAGCCAGCTCTCTTGGTACATGTTGGTACCAATGACATAGAGAGGAAAAGGGAGGAGGTCCTGAAGAGAGATTTCCGGGAGTGAGGAAGGAAGCTGAGAAGCAGGACCTCTGGGGTAGTAATCTCAGGATTGCTACCTGTGCCACGTGCTAGCAAGGGCAAGAATAGTAGGATCAGGCAGATGGATGTGTGGCTGAGAGACTGGTGCAAGGGGCAGGGCTTCAGATTCTTGGATCATTGGGATCTCTTCTGGGGGAAGTATGACCTGTTCAAAAAGGACGGGTTACACCTGAACCCGAAGGGGACCAATATCCTGGCGGGAAGGTTTAATAGAGCTGTTAGGGAGGGTTTAAACTAATTTGGCAGGGGGATGGGGATGGAATGATAGAGTGGAGGAGGGGGAAAACAAATATAAATCTAAGATAGTGAGCAGTAAAAATGTCAGGGAGGACAGACAGGTGATGGGGCAAATTTGCAGCCATTGGGATGAGTTGCAGTGCAATCAATGCAAAAAGTACCGAATACTGGACTTAAGGTGTTATACTTAAATGCACGCAGCATAAGGAATAAGGTGAATGATCTTGTCGTACAGCTACAGATTGGCAGGTATAATATTGTGGCCATCACTGAGACGTGGCTAAAGGATACTTGTCTCTGGGAACTGAACATCCAAGGATTCACGGTGTATCAGAAGGATAGGCAAGCAGGCAGAGGGGGTGGCGTGGCTTTATCGGTAAGAAATGATATTAAATCATTAGAAAGAGGTGACATAGGATCAGAAGGTGCAGAATCTTTATGGGTTGAGCTAAGAAATCGCAGGGGTAAAAGGACCCTGATGGCAGTTATATACAGGCCTCCTAACAGCTGCAGTGATGTGGACTACAAATTACAACAGGAAATAGAAAAGGCTTGCCAGAAGGGCAGTGTTATGATAATTGTGGGGGATTTTAACATGTGAGTGGATTGGGAAAATCAGGTCGGCACTGGATCTCAAGAGAGAGAATTTGTAGAATGTCTACAAGATGGCTTTCTGGAACAGCTTGTTGTTGGGCCCACTAGGGGATCGGCTGTACTGGATTGGGTATTGTGTAATGAACCAGAGGTTGATTAGAGAGACTGAGGTGAAAATACTTAGGAGGTAGTGATCATAATATAATTTTCACTGTGAAATTTGAGAAAGAGAAACTGAAATCCAATGTGTCGGTATTTCATTAGAGTAAAGGAAATTACAGTGACATGAGAGAGGAACTGGCCAAAGTTGACTGGAAAGGGACACTAGCGGGAAGGACGGCAGAGCAGCAGTGGCTGGAGTTTATGCGAGAAGTGAGGAAGGTGCAAGACAGATATATTCCAAAAAAGAAGAAATTTTCAAATGGAAAAAGGATGCAACCGTGGCTGACAAGAGAAGCCAAAGCCAAAGTAAAAGCAAAGGAGAGGGTATACAAGGAAGGAAAAATTAGTGGGAAGACAGAGGATTGGGAAGTTTTTAAAAGCTCAAAAAGGAAACTAAGAAGATCATTAAGAAGGAAAAGATGAACTATGAAAGGAAGCTACCAAATAATATCAAAAAGGATACTAAAAGCTTTTTCAAGTATATAAAGAGTAAAAGACAGGTGAGAGTAGATATAGGACTGATAAAAAATGATGCTGGAGAAATTGTAATGGGAGATAAGGAGATGGCGGAGGAACTGAACGAGTATTTTGCATCAGTCTTCACTGAAGAAGACATCAGCAGTATACCGGACACTCAAGGGTGTCAGGGAAGAGAAGTGTGCGCAGTCACAATTACAACAGAGAAAGTACTCAGGAAGCTGAATAGTCTAAGGGTAGATAAATCTCCCGGACCAGATGGAATGCACCCTCGTGTTCTGAAGGAAGTAGCTGTGGAGATTGCGGAGGCATTAGCAATGATCTTTCAAAAGTCGATAGATTCTGGCGTGGTTCCGGAGGACTGGAAGATTGCAAATGTCACTCCGCTATTTAAGAAGGGGACAAGAAAGCAAAAAGGAAATTATAGACCTGTTAGCTTGACATTGCTGGTTGGGAAAATGCTCATTCAATTGGAGTCAATTGTCAAAGATGAGGTTACGGAGTACCTGGAGGCATATGACAAGATAGGCCAAACTCAACATGGCTTCCGTAAAGGAAACCTATTCCTGACAAACCTATTGCAACTTTTTGAGGAAATTACAAGTAGGCTAGACAAGGGAGATGTTGTGTATTTGGATTTTCAGAAGGCCTTTGACAAGGTGCCGCACATGAGGCTGCTAAACAAGATAAGAGCCCATGGAATTACAGGAAGTTACATACGTGGATAGAGTGTTGGTTGATTGGCAGGAAACAGAGAGTTTCCCATTCTGGCTGGCTGCCAGTTACCAGTGGTGTTCCGCAAGGGTCCGTGTTGAGGCTGCTTCTTTTTACGTTGTATATCAATGATTTGGATTATGGAATAGATGGCTTTGTGGCTAAGTTTGCTGATGATATAAAGATAGATGGAGGGGCCGGTAGTGCTGAGAAAACAAAGAGTCTGCAGAGAGACTTGGATAGATTGGGAGAATGGGCATAGAAGTGGCAAATGACTTACAATTGCAGAAAGTGTACGGTCATGCACTTTGGTAGAAGAAATAAACAGGCAGAAGTATATTTAAATGGGGAGAGAATTCGAAGTTCTGAGATGCAGCGGGACTTGGGTGTCCTCGTGCGGGATACCCTTAAGGTTAACCTCCAGGTTGAGTCGGTGGTGAAGAAGCCGAATGCAATGTTGGCATTCATTTCTAGAGGAATAGAGTATAGGAGCAGGGATGTGATGTTGAGGCTCTATAAGGCACTGGTAAGACCTCACTTGGAATACTGTGTGCAGTTTTGGGCTCCTTATTTAAGAAAGGATGTGCACATTGGAGAGGGTTCAGAGAAGATTCACTAGAATGATTCAGGGAATGAGAGGGTTAACATATGAGGAACGTTTGACCGCTCTTGGACTGTACTCCTTGGAGTTTAGAAGAATGAGGAGGACGTCATAGAAACATTTCAAATGATGAAAGGCATGGACAGAGTGGATGTGGCAAAGTTCTTTCCCATGGTGGGGGAGTCTAGTACGAGAGAGCATGACTTAGGGATTGAAGGGCGACCATTCAGAAAAGAGATGCGAAGAAATTGTTTTAGCCAGAGGGTAGTGAATCTATGGAATTTGTTGCCACGGGCAGCAGTGGAGGTCAAGACATTGGGTGTGTTTAAGGCAGAGATTGATAGGTATCTGATTAGCCAGGGCATCAAAGGTTATGACGAGAAGGAAGAGTGGGAGTAAATGGGAGAATGGATCAGCTCATGATAAAATGGCAGAGCAGACTCGACGGGCTGAATGGCCAACTTCTTCTCCTTTGTCTTATGGTTTTATGGTCTTATGGTCTAACATCCTTATAAATTTTTTTTGTACTCTTTCAACCTTATTTACATCATTCATGTAGGTAGCTGACCAAAACGGCACACAAAGCTCCAAATTCGGCCTCACCAACATCTTATACAACTTCAACATGATACCTGGACTCAATACTTTGATTTATGGAGGCCAATGTGCCAAAATCTTTCTTTACAACCCTGTCCAACTTTCAATGAATTATGGACCTTTATTCCCTGCCCTTTGTTCTACCACTCTCCTCGGTGTCCTACCGCCCACTGTGTAAGTCCTCCCCTAGTTGGTCCTACGAATTACAACACCTCACATTTGTCTGCATTAAATTCCAGCTGCCATTTTTCCAGTTGGTCAAGATCACACTGCAAGCTCTGATAGCCTTCCTCACTGTTCGCTACACCCACAGTCTTTGTGTCATCCACAAACTGCTGATCCAGTCAACCATGTTATCATCCAGATCATTGAGAAAACAACAACAAACCCAACACCGATCCCTGTGGCACTCCACTAGTCACAGGCCTCCAGTCAGAGGGGCAACCATCTACTACCACTCTCTGGCTTCTCCCACAAGCCCAATATCTAATCCAATTTATGACCTCATTTTGAGTGCCAAGTGACTGAGCCCCCCATGCAGGACCTTGTCAAAGACCCTGCTAAAGTCCATGTAGACTACATCCACTGCCTTGCCTTTCTCGACTTTCCTGGTAACTTCCTTAAAAACCTCTAAAAGACTGGTTAGACATGACCTACCATGCATGAGCCCATGCTGCCTATCCTTAATCAGTCCATGTCTATCCAGGTACTCAGATTCGATCACTTAGAACACCTCCCAACAAGTTTCCCACTGCTGATGCTAGGCTCACCAGCCTATAATTTCCTGGTTTATTTTTAGAGGCTTTCTTAAACAGTGGAACAACATTAGCTATCCTCCAATCCTCTGGTACCTCACCTGTCACAAAGGATGATTTAAATATCTCTCCTCGTGCCCCAGCAATTTCTGCACTTGCCACATGTTGGGTCCAAGGGAATACCTTGTCAGGCCCTGGGGATTTATCCACCTAATTATACTCTAGGCAGCGAAATTCTCCTCCTCTGTAATCTGTATAGGGTCCATGACCTCCTGCTGGTTTGCCTCCCCTCTTAGACTCTGTGGCAGCTGGTGGCGTAGTGGCATCAGTGCTGGACTCCGGGACGAATGGTCCCGAGTTCAAATCCAGCCAATTCCCTTGCACGCTTTCCATCCGTGCTAGGTTGAGTGTCGAGCTAGCAACTCGGCCTCGTAAAAAAACTGGAGACTGCTACAGAAACGCCATATGATGAGCAATCACCAATAAGATCGGTGCAAAAAGCTTGTCATGACAGCGACCCGATGACTCCACCAGGAGTTAAGGGCGTTCTTCTTCTTAATCTTCTTCTTCTATAGACTCTGTGGCCATCTCCTGAGTAAATGCAGATGCAAAAGGTCTGTTTGAGATCTCCCCAATCTCTTTCAGCTCGACACGTGGATTACCGTTCTGATCTTCCAGAGGACCAGTTTTAACATGTCTGTAGAATGCCAAAGGATTCTCTTTCACCTTGTCTGCAAGGGCAACCTCAAGCCTTCTTTTAGCCCTCCTGATTTCTTTCTTAAGTGTTCTCTTCCATTTCTTACACTCCATAAGTACCTCATTTGTTCCTACCTGCCCGTACCTGCTATGCATCTGCTTTTTTTTCTTAACCAGGGCCTCAATCTCTCGTGAAAACCAAGGTTCCCTAAACCTGTTATCTTTACCTTTTACTCTGAAAGACACATACAAGCTTTATGTCACGGTCTCGTCCGTTGACTCCTCATTCCAGTTATTTCCTTTTTCCCGTGGTCCATTGGGTGCCTTGATCGAGGCACCTGTTTCCCATCTGAGCCGGGGAGCATTAAAGCTCCGGCTTACAGCTACTCGGTGCTGGACCATCACCTGAGCAAGTGCAGTTGTGCCCGATTCTGCTTCCTGTTCATTGTGGACTCTAAGCGGCTCCGGTGCCCGGGGTTGCTTTGTGGATTCAGTTGTTTTCATGTCCAGCTGAGTTGCCGGCCGTTTGCCACCACTCCTAGCCAAAGGTACGAATTCTGCCGCTTACATGGCCAGCTGAGATTTGTTGGCCGTTTACCGCTTCTCCGAGCCAAGATTCAAATGGACTGTCGTGGTCTGGATTTCGTCGTCTCGTATCCAGCTGAGTAGGCAGGCCATTCGCCGCTACTCGAATGGACTGTCGCTGTTTTGTCATTCCGTGTCCGAGTCCCGAGTCACGTCCCAAGGCTCCAAGTCCGAGTCCGAGTCCAAGTCATGTCCCAAGGCTTCGAGTCCCGAGTCCGAGTCATGTCCCAAGGCTTCGAGTCCGAGTCAAGCTCCAAGTTCCTAGTTCCGAGTTAAGTCCAGGTTCCAAGTTCCTAGTCAAGCCAAAGTCCAGGTTCAGAAAGTCAGGTCCAAGACTGTATCCGTGCCTGCGTCCTGCACTTGGGTCTGCCCCCGGTCACTCCAGCCGCCCCCTTGCAACACTTTGTACTCTCTAAATTTCATTTCTGAAGGCCTCCCACTTATCAGGTACACTTCTGCCAGGAAAACAGTCTCCCTCAATCCACACTTGCCAGACCTTTCTCCAATTTAGAAACTCGACCTGTGTACCAGACCTATCTTGTTCCATATTTACTTTGAAGCTGATGCCATTACGATCACTACATGCAAAGCGTTTCCCTACACAAACTTCTGTCACCTACTCTGTTTCACTCACTAATAGTAGATCGAGTATCACACACTCTCTCGTTTACGTACTGAAACTTTCATGAGCACATTGGACAAATTCCATCTAGTCCTTTTACAGTATGGGAGTCCCAGTCGATATGTGTAGAGTTAAAATCACCTACTATAACAACCTTATGTTTCTTGCAACAGTCTGCGATCTCTCCATAGATTTGTTTCTCTGAATCCTGTTGGGTGGTCTATAATATAGCCCCAATAACATGATCATACCTTTCTTATTCCTTAGTTCTAGCCCTAAAGCCTCACTAGTTGAATTCTCCCACCTATCCTGACGGAGCACTGCCATGACATTTTCCCTGAATAGTAACACCACCACCCTTCCTCCTTTCATCCCTCCCACTCTGTCGCATCTAAAACAACAGAACCCTGGAATATTGAGCTGATAGTCCTATCCATCATGCAACAAAGTCTCTCTAATGGCTACAGTATCATAATCCCATGTGTGGATCCGTGCCCTGAGCTCATCAGCCTTTCCTACAACACTTCTAGCATTGAAATTAACGCCGCTCAGAACATTAGTCACACCATGCTCAACCTTTTGATTCCTGACTTTGTCTGCAATAGCAAACCTTCCCACTAGGATATTAGTTCATGTTCATGTTCATGTGCAAACCATCTCTTCTGTACAGGTCCCACCTTCCCTGGAAGAGAGCCCAATGTTCCAAGAATCTGATACCCTCCACCCTACACCAGCTCCTTAGCCACATATTAATCTTCCTAGTTCTGGCCTCACTAGCTCATGGCACAGGTAACAATCCTGAGATCACAACCCTGGAGGTCCCGTCCTTTAACTTAGCACCTCATTCCCTGAACTCACTTTTCAGAACCTCGTCCCTCTCCTTGCCTGTGACACTGGACCACGCCTCTGGCTGTTTAGCCTCCCACTCAAGAATGCTGAGGACTCGATCCAAGTTACGTTCTGTGGCACCAGCTTCGATGGAGCTTGGAGGCGAGAACCAGCAGTGGCTGAACGTTGTGCACGAGCTTAATGCTGGTGATTAAAGACTGATTTCTCCATCTGCCACTCTGCTCAAACCAGCTGAGCTAAACCAAGAGATTAGTTGTCAGAATCAGACCAGGGAGGCACAATTGAAAATCAGTAGGAAGGAAAGTTAAAGCAGAACCGAGGAAGTGCCTCTTTCATCAGAGAATCTGAACACTCGCACGAGGGAGTGGGAGAATAGAACAAAGCAAAAATGTTGTCGTTGTTCAAAGTACTTCTGCTTGTCATGATGTGCAAATTAAGGAATTTTATCATTGGTTTTATTTTTAAATATTTTTCCTCCCTCAGGTTTGTTGAGACTAGAACTAGAGGTCATGGGTTAAGGGTTATTACAAGAATCACCCCTTGTGATAATGATCAGTGAGGCACAGAAAATCTGTATTTACTGAGAAGTAACTTTTATTGTCTCAACTGAAAGCATGTGGCTAACTCCCTGTGGGCACCCCACTAGAATCCCTGACCCTCCATGAACAGTCAATGAAGAGAAAAGGTATTACGCAGGAAAGGAGTCTACGCTGGGCAGGCGTTCCTCGTGGTCCCGATCTCCACGTGTCCGTGTGGTCCTCCTTACCTGGGGTGGTTGGTCTCTGGCTGCTGGAGAGTTATCGCCCCTGTGTTTTCGCATCTTCTGACTCTTAGAGTGTTCCTCATCAATTGAACTGGTGGATCTCCATCCCATTGGCTCAAGGTCACCTGACCTACCTGGGTCACCTTCTTACTGGTCATTGTGCAGGGCTACAGCCAACATCGTTTCATAGCTCTGCCCACTCCAGCCTTGTGCCTTTCAACTCTGACTGGTCTAAGCCGGTTAAATGATGCAACCCAGACAAAGTCTGGCGAGATTACAGATTGCTTCTTTGGTGGGTCTGGCATCATACATAATAAATAACCACTCACCTGAGAATGGTCTCAGGTTTTGCAGGTCATTACCTGAAGCTCCTTGTGTCCACACTCAATTGCTCTCATTAGATTACCTAGAGCAAGAACCAGGTCAGAGTCCAGAAAATGGAAGGGAAACAAAGACAACTAGTTTGCCTGCTTCCCCTGCCCTTGATTCGTCAAATCCACACTGTAGTTTCTTCTGGCTAACAGGGTGAAAGATGAAATGTTTAAGGAGAACTTGATGGGAAACTTCTTCAATCAGAGAGTGGTGTGAGTGTGGAACAAGCTGTCAGTGGAAGTGGAAGATATGAGCTCAGTTGTAATATTTAAGAGAAATTTGGATAGGTGTATGGATGAGAGGGGCTTGGTGGGTTAAGGTCTGGGTGCAGGAAGATGGGATTAGGCAGAAGATCAGGTAGAGTTGGGCCAAAGGGCCTGATACTTTGCTCTAGTGCTTGATTACTCCACGATCGTAATAAACAGCTTAAACTCACCAACATAAGCATTATTGGTTAGGGTGAGTTGTTTTCCAATCTAGGCAATTGTCAACATTTTGTCACCATTGGCGCTGTTGACCGTGCTGTGTCCTCCGAAAGCTCAGTATTTACATACTGTTCGATCAGCTGACTGGACGTCATTTCAGAAACTCGGTTGTGATGTGGGGAGGAAATCTTGTCGCTGTTGGGCTGAGTGGTGAAGCTCTTTTGCCTACATCGGCTCATAAGTAGGATCAAGGTCTACGTGTTTGTTTATGGAATTGTTCACGGAAAACCGTGCTTCTAGGAATTCTCTTGCGTGCTGTATGCTCACTTATGCCATGACTTTCACTGATGCCCAGTCAAAAGTGTGTCCCTCTCAACCTTCATGACGATGCTACCTGTCCTATTGATTGTGAAAAAGAAACTGGGTGTGGCCCCACCAATCTACTACCAATTTTTATCAATGCACCATAGAAAGTCTTCCTTTTGTGTGCAAAATGGCTTAGTATGATAACTGCTCTGCATTTGACTGCAGAGCTCAGCACATCACAGGAACCAGCCTCCTCTCCACGGACTCTGCCTTTACGTCAGTAAAGCAGCCAGCATAATCAAACACAACACTCACCCACAATGTCCTCACCTCTCTCATCAGGCAGAAGATGCAAAAGCCCGAAAACATGTGGCACCAGACTCAAGAACAATTTCTACCCCACTGTCATCGGACTCCTGAATGGACCTCTGGTATGATAAGACCATAATGTAATGAGATTATAAGACATAGGACCAGAATTAGGCCATTTATCCCATCAAGTCTACTCCACCATTCCATTTTGTCTGATTTACTATCCCTCTCAATGCCATTCTCCCACCTTCTCCCCGTAAGCTTTGATACCCTTACTAATAAAGAGCCTATCAACCTATGCTTTAACCTATACCCAATGATTTAGCCTCTACAGCTGTCTGTGGCAATGAATTCTGCAGTTTTACCACCCTCAGGCTAAATAAATTCCTTCTCATCTCCGTTCTAAAGAGACATCCTTGTATTCTGAGGCTGTACTCTCTGGTCCTAGACTCCCCCGCTAAGGGCAGCGTAGTCTCCACGTTCACTACATCTACACTTCTCGATATTCAATAAATTTCATTGAGATCTTCCCCTGACCCCCATTCTGCTAAACTCCAGTGCCATCATACATTAACCCTTTAATTCTTGGGATCATCCCTGTAAACCTTCTCTAGACCCTCTCCAATGCCAGCACATGCTTTTGTAGATCAGACCTCCTCCAGAAGAACGACCCCGTTCAGTGAAAATCTGTCTTCATGACTTTCAAACAAAGGAACTTTTAATTCGTGAATCTCGTCAGAAAGGTATGATTGATTATGAAGGCCAGAAGATCAGAATTGTGGAGGATTTTTCACCCGAGGTGTTGAATGAACGCTTCAAGTTCAAAAAGATTATGTTGGAATTGTATAATAAAGGTTTCAATCCTTCTCTTCGTTACCCCACTCGTCTTAGAATCATTTTGAAAAATGGCTCTCAGAAATGGTTCCATTCAACTCGAGGTGCAGGATTTTTTAATATCTGAATCAGTATCAGAAGTTTAACTGTTCAATAAATCCCAACATAAATCTATGTTGCATCTGCCTGATGGATCCTTTTTTTAGAACCAGCAGTCTAACTGTTCATTACTTTCTTTTATGAATAATTGTTTTTTTTAAACTTTTGGTATACCTTCATATGTAATTTTTTTGTACTTTTATTTTCTTTGCTTAGAAAATTAAGGATTTAACATCAGTAAGTTTTCATTGTTAATACTTTCCAAGTTAATATGTTCTGAATTTTCTTAGTTTTTAGTATTTTGTACTATATTTTTTCATGAGGTTTTTTAAAGTAAGTTTAATTTTGCTCTGTATTTTGTTGTGTCTTGTTGGAGTGCAGTTAACCATGAAAATTGTTTGGAGCTCAGCCACTAGATTGTTTTGGGAGGGTAATGTTGGTAGGTTTAGCTGTCAACTGCCCTTTGGTCAACTTTCTCTCTTTGGGTGGGGTGTGGGTTTCTTTTCTATCAGCTGTTTGGTTCTCTTAGCTTCATTTGTTGCTTGGTTACTTTATCTTAAAGCTCATTGTTTGGATTTAATGTACTTTCCAGTGGTTTTTATTCTAACTTCTCTTTTAAGTAATACTCTGGAAATTCTGGCATACTTACACAGTGAAGACAGATACAAAGTACTTAATCAGAACATCCAACATTTAAATGTCTCTCAATACTACCTCTCTAGCATCATTTTCCAATATACACATTTGCCTCTCGTTTACTCTGTATATATCTGAGAAAACTTTTTGTATCTTCTTTTATATTATTGGCTAGCTTACCTTCATATTTCATCTTATCTCTCCTTACACCTTTTTAGTTGCCTTCTGTTGGTTTTTAAAAGCGTTCCAATCCTTTAACATCAGATGGCTTTACTGCAAGAGATGTGGCATGCAAACTGTGGATGGATTTCCAATCAAGTTGTAGTTGCCTCAGCCAATCGCAACCCCACAAAAATTGTCCTCCTGTTTTCATCACAAACAAACCCTTTGGGACACGTGATCATAATATGATCAAATTTGCCCTAAGGAGAAGCTGAAGTATCAGTATTACAGTGGAGTAAAGCGAATTCCAGAAGCATGAGAGAGGAGTTCACCAGAATTGACTGGTAAAGAACACTGGCAGGGATGATGGCAGAGCAGCAATGGCTGAAATTTCTGGAAGCAATTTAGAAGGCACAGGATATATACATCCCAAAGAGGAAGAAGTATTCTAAAGGAAAGATAACACAACTATAGCTAACAAGAGAAGTCAAAGACAACACAAAAGCCAAAAAGAAGGCATATAATAGAGCAAAAATTAGTGGGAAGTTAGAGGACTGGGAAGCTTTTAAAAACCAACAGAAGGCAACTAAAGAAGTCATTAAGAAGATAAAGATGGAATATGAAAGTAAGCTAACCAATAATATTAAAAGTTTCTTCAGATGCATAAAGTGTAAAAGAGAGGTGAGAGTGAATATCGGACCACTGGAAAATGATGCTGGAGAGGTAGCAGAGGGAGACAATGAAATGGTTGGTGAACTGAATAAGTATTTTTCACCAGTCTTCACTGGAGAAGACACTAGTAGTATGGCGGAGGTTCCAGATGTCAGGGGACATGAATTCTGTGAAGTTACCGTAACTAGAGAAGGTTCTTGGAAAACTGAAAGGTCTGAAGATAGTTAAGTCACCTGGACAAAATGATGTACACCCCAGAGCTCTGAAAGAGGTGGCTGAAGAGATCATGGAGGCATTGGTAATAATCTTGCAAGAACACTAGATTCTGGAAAAGTTCTGGAAGACTGGAAAATTGCAAATGTCACTCCACTCTCCAAGAAGGGAGGGAGGTAGAAAAAAGGAAGCTATCAGCCAGTTTGTCTGACCTTAGTGGTTGGGAAGATTTTGTAGTCAATTATTAAGAATGAAGTCTAAGGGTGCTTGGAGGCACATGATAAAATAGGCCATAAACAGCATGGTTTCTTCAAGGGAAAATCTGGCCTGAGAAATCCGCTGGAATTCTTTAAGGAAATAACTAGCAGGATAGACAAAGGAGAATCAGTTGATGTTGTGTACTGGGATTTTCAGAAGGCCTTCGACAAAGTGTCATACATGAGGCTGCTTAACAAGCTACAAGCCCATGGTATTACAGGAAAGAATCTAACATAGATAAAGCAGTGGCTGATTGGCAGGAGGGAAAGAATGAGAATAAAGAGTACCTTTTCTGTTTGGCTGCGATGACTAGTGCTGCTTCACAGGGGTTTGTGTTGGGACTGATTGCTTTTATGTTATATGTGAATGATTTGGATAATAAAATTGATGGCTTTGTTGCAAAGTTTGCAGACAATATGAAGATACAATATGTAGATATGAAGAGGAGCAGATAGTTTTGAGGAAATCGGGAGGCTGCAGAATGACTTAGACAGAATTAGAGAATGGGCAAAGAAGTGGCAGATGGAATACAGTGTTGGGAAGTGGATAGTCATGCACTTTGATAAAAGAAGTGAAATAGTTGACTATGGACAGAATGGTGAGAAAATACAAAAAAATGATGCACAAAGGGATTTGGGAGTCCTTGTGCAAGATTCCATAAAGGTTAATTTTCAGGTGAAGATTGTGGGGAGGAAGGTAACTGCAATGTTAACATTCATTTCTAGAGGACTAGAATATAAAAGCAAGAATGTAATACTGAGACCTTATAAAGCCCTGGTGAGGCCTCACTTGGAGTATTGTGAGCAGTTTTGGGCCCCTTATCTCAGAAAGGATGTGCTGAAACTGGAGAGGGTTCAAAGGAGGTTCAGGGCAATGATTCCAGGATTGAACAGCTTGTCATATGAAGAGCATGTGATGGTTCTTGTCCTGTATTCACTAGAATTCAGAAGAAAGATATCTTTCACGATATCTTGAAGTGGGAAGGAGAACAGCCAGAGGTTGTGGTACATATTGGTACCAACGACGTAGGAAGGAAAAGGGAGGAGGTCCTGAAAAAAGACTACAGGGAGTTAAGAAGGAAGTTGAGAAGCAGGACCGCAAAAGTAGTAATCTCAGGATTACTGCCTGTGCCACATGACAGTGAGTATAGGAACAGGATGAGGTGGAGGATAAATGCTTGGCTGAGGGATTGGAGCAGGGGACAGGGATTCAGATTTCTGGATCATTGGGACCTCTTCTGGGGCAGGTGTGACCTGTACAAAAAGGACGGGTTGCACTTGAATCCCAGGGGGACCAATATCCTGACAGGAAGGTTTGCTAAGGCTATTGGGGACAGTTTAGACTAGAATTGTTGGGGGGTGGGAACCAAACTGAAGAGATGGAGGAAAGGGAAGTTGGCTCACAAATAGAGAAAGCTTGGAGACAGTACAAAAGGGAGGATAGGCAGGTGATAGAGAAGGGACACGCTCAGTCCGATGGTTTGAGTTGTGTCTATTTTAATGCGAGGAGTATTATGAATAAAGTGGATGAGCTTAGAGCGTGGATCAGTACTTGGAACTATGATGTTGTGACCATTACAGAGACTTGGATGGCTCAGGGGCAGGAATGGTTACTTCAAGTCCCAGGATTTAGATGTTTCAGAAAGGACAGGGAGGGAGGCAAAAGAGGTGGGGTCGTGGCACTGCTGATCAGAGATAGTGTGACGGCTGCAGAAAAGGAGGAAGTCATGGAGGGATTGTCTACGGAGTCTCTGTGGGTGGAAGTTAGGAAAAGGAAGGGGTCAATAACTCTACTGGGTGTTTTTTATAGACCACCCAATAGTAACAGGGACATTGAGGAGCAGATAGGGAGACAGATTCTGGAAAGGAGTAATAATAACAGGGTTGTTGTGGTGGGAGATTTTAATTTCCCAAATATTGTTGGCATCTCCCTGGAGTGAGGGGTTTAGATAGGGTGGAGCTTGTTAGGTGTGTTCAGGAAGGTTTCTTGACACAATATGTAGATAAAGCTACAAGAAGAGAGGCTGTACTTGATTTGGTATTGGGAAATGAACCTGATCAAGTATCAGGTCTCTCAGTGGGAGAGCATTTTGGAGACAATGATCACAAGTCTATCTCCTTTACCATAGCATTGGAGAGGGATAGGAACAGACAAGTTAGGGAAATGTTTAATTGGAGTGAGGAGAACTATGAGGCTATCAGGCAAGAACTTGGAAGCATAAATTGGAAACGTTCTCAGAGAAATGTATGGAAGAAATGTGGCAAATGTTCAGGGGATATTTGTGTGGGGTTCTGAGTAGGTATGTTCCAATGAGACATGGAAAGGATGGTAAGGTACAGGAACTGTGGTGTTAAAAGGCCATTGTAAATCCAGTCAAGAAGAAGAGCTTACAAAAGGTACAAAAAACTAGGCAATGATAGGAATCTAGAAGATTATAAGGCTAGCAGGAAGGAGCTTAACAATGAAATTAGGGGAGCCAGAAGGGGCCATGAGAAGGCATTGGAGAACGGGATTAAGGAAAACACCAAGGCATTCTACAAGTATGTGAAGAGCAAGAGGATAAGATGTGAGAGAATAGGACCAATCAAGTGTGACAGTGGAAAAGTGTGTATGGAACCAGAGGAAATAGTGGAGGTACTTAATGAATACTTTTCTTCAGTATTCACTACGGACAAGGATATTAACGATTGTATGGATGACTTGCAGTGGACTGAAAAGCTTGAGCATGTAGATATTAAGGAAGAGGATGTGCTGGAGCTTTTGGATAGCATCAAGTTGGATAAATCACCAGGACCAGACAGGATGTACCCCAGGCTACCATGGGAGGTGAAGGAGGAGATTGCTGAGCCTCTGACAATGATTTTTGCCTCATCAATGGGGATGGGAGAGGTTCCAGAGGTTTGGAGGGTTGCGGATGTTGTTCCCTTATTCAAAAAAGGGAGTAGGGATAGCCCAGGAAATTATAGGCCAGTGAGTCTTACTTCAGCGGTTGGTACATTGATGGAGAAGATCCTGAGAGGCAGGATTTATGAATATTTGGAGAGGCATAATATGATTAGGAATAGTCAGCATGGCTTTGTCAAAGGCAGGTCATGCCTTACGAGCCTGATTGAATTATTTGAGGATGTGACTAAACACATTGATGAAGGTAGAGCAGTAGATGTAGTGTATATGGATTTTAGAAAGGCTTTTGATAAGGTACCCCATGCAAGGCTTATTGAGAAAGTAAGGAGGCATGGGATACAAGGGGGCATTGCTTTGTGGATCCAGAACTGGCTTGCCCACAGAAGGCAAAGAGTGGTTGTAGACGGGTCATCTTCTGCATAGAGGTTGGTGACCAGTGGTGTGCCTCAGAGATCTGTCCTGGGAGCCCTACTCTTTATGATTTTTATAAATGACCTGGATGAGGAAGTGGAGGGATGGGTTAGTGAATTTGCTGATGACACAAAGGTTGGGGGTGTTGTGGATAGTGTGGAGAGCTGTCAGAGGTTACAACGGGACATTGATAGGATGCAAAACTGGGCTGAGAAGTGGCAGATGGAGTTCAACCCAGATAAGTGTGAGGTGGTTCATTTTGGTAGGTCAAATATGATGGCAGAATATAGCATTAATGGTAAGACTCTTGGCAGGGTGGAGGATCAGAGGGATCTTGGGGTCCAAGTCCATAGGACACTCAAAGCTGCTACATAGGTTGATCTGAGGTTAAGAAGGCGTACGGTGCATTGGCCTTCATCAATCGTGGGATTGAGTTTAAGAGCCGAGAGGTAATGTTGCAGCTATATCGGACCCTGGTCAGACTCCACTTGGAGTACTGTGCTCAAATCTGGTCGCCTCACTACAGGAAGGATGTGGAAACCATAGAAAAGGTGCAGAGGAGATTTATAAGGATGTTGCCTGGATTGGCGAGCATGCCTTATGAGGATAGGTTGAGTGAACTTGGTCTTTTCTCCTTAGAGTGATGGAGGGTGAGAAGTGATCTGATAGAGGTGTACCAGATAATGAGAGGCATTGATTGTGTGGATAGTCAGAGGCTTTTTCCCAGGGCAGAAATGGCTAGCACAAGGGGGCATAGTTTTAAGTTGCTTGGAAGTAGGTACAGAGGAAATGTCAGGGGTAAGTTTTTTACGCAGAGGGTGGTGAGTGCGTGGAATGGGCTGCCGGTGACAGTGGTGGAGGTGGAAACGATAGGGTCTTTTAAGAGACTCCTGGATGGCTACATGGAGCTTAGAAAAATAGAGGGTTATGGTAAAGCTTAGGTAGTTCTAAGGTAGGGACATGTTCAGCACAACTTCATGGGCCGAAGGGCCTGTATTGTGCTGTAAGTTTTCTATGTTTCTAATGTGGGGTGGCCTCATTGAAATCTATCAAACAGGAAAGTCCTCCATCTATTCTAAGAGGATTTTACAATCCTCTTACAATTCTTTGTCACTGGCAGCTGAGGAGACAGATTTTTATATACATTATATTTAAGGCAGAGGTTGATAGATTCTTGATTGGTCAGAGCATGAAAGGATACAGGGAGAAGGCTAGGAGATTGGAGCTGAGAGGAAAATTGGATCAGCCATGATGAAATGGCAGAGCAGAGTCGATGGGCCAAATGGCCTAATTCTGCTCCTATATCTTATTGTCTTGTGGCCTTAAATGTGAGGTGTTGCACCTTGGTATGGCAAATGCAAGGAGACAGTACACTGTTAATGACAAAAAACTTAACCGTGTTGCTGAGCAGAGAGATTTTTGGGTTGAAGTTCATTGCTCCTTGAAAGTGGCCACACAGGCTGATTAGGTGGTTAAGAAGGCTTATGGAATACTGCTTGTTTTAGTTGAGACATTGAGTTCAAAAGTCAAGAGGTTATGTTGCAACTTTATAGGACTCTGGTTAGGCCACACCTGGTGTATTGCACACAGTTCTGGTCGCCCCACTACAGGAAGGATGTCGAGGCTTTGGAGAGGGTGCAGAAGAGGCTTTCCAGGATGCCGCCTGGTTCAGAGGGCACGTGCTATCACGAGAGGCTGGACAAACTTGGGTTGTCTTGTCTGGAGGGGCAGAGGCTGAGGGGAGATCTGATGGGGGTTTATAAGATTATGAGAGGCATAGATAGATTAGACAGACAGTATCTTTTTCCCAGGGTGAAAATATCTAATACCAGAGGGCATGCATTGAAGGTGAGAGGGGGTACATTCAAAGGGAATGTGAAGGGTAATTTTTTTTACTCAGAGAGCAGTGGATGGCTGGAATGTGCTACCTGGTATGGTGGTGGAGGCTTTTAAGAGACATTTAGCTAGGCACATAATTATGAGGAAGATGGAGGGATATGGACATTGTGTAGGTAGGAGCGATTAGTTCTGGGGTTTTTTGATTTACTTTTTAGCTGGTTCAGCACAACATTGTGGGCCGAAGGGCCTGCAGTTCGATGCTCTATGTTCTATACTCATCACCATTGTTATATTTTGTAACTTCAAAGCATTAAACTAATTCAAAAGAAGACACGGGTGTCTGGAAATGCGGGTCTAACTTTGTGTTTACTTTTAAGGGGGCGCGTGTATCTCGTGATAGTATGTGGACATATGCAGTTCACATAGTTATATGGATAACCTGTAATGAATCCTTTAAACTAATAAGAATGCTAAATCAACCAGTATACAGTGCCTATAAGAAGTATTCACCACTACCCCCCACCCACTGGAAGTTTTCATGTTTAATTGTTTTACAACATTGAATCACAGTGGATTTAATTTGGCTTTTTTGACACTGATAAACAGCAAAAAGACTCTTTCGTGTCAAAGTGAAAACAGATCTCTACAAAGTGGTCTAAATTAATACAAATATAAAACACAAAATAACTGATTGCTTAAGTATTCACCCCCTGTAATATGACGCACCAAATCATCACTGCTGTAGCCAATTAGTTTTAGAAGATACATAATTAGTTAAATGGAGATCACCATGTGCAGTCAAGGTGTTTCAATTATTGTAGTAAAAATACACCTGTATCTGGAAGGTCCAACTGCTGGGGAGTCAGTATCCTGGCAAAAACTACACCATGAAGACAAAAGAACACTCCAGGCAGTTCCATGAAAAGATTATTGGAAAGCACAAGTCAGGAGATGGATACAATAAAATTTCCAAGTCACTCAGTATCCCTTGGAGTACAGTTAAGTCAATCATCAAGAAATGGGAAGAAAATGACACAGCTGTAAATCTGCTGAGAGCAGGCCACCCTCAAAATCTGAGTGACTGTGCAAGAAGGAGACTAGTGAGAGAGGCCACCAAGAGACCTATGACAACTCTGGAGGAGTTACAAGCTTCAGTGGCTGAGATGGGAGAGACTGCACAAACAACAACTGTTGCCCGGGTGCTTCACCAGTCACAGCTTTATGGGAGAGTGGCAAAGAAAGCCACTGTTGAAAAATCCTCACATAAAATCTTAGCTAGAGTTTGCCAGAAGTCATGTTGGAGGCTCTGAAATTAACTAGAAGAAGATTCTATGGTCAGATGAAACTAAAATTGAGCTTTTATGCCATCAGACTAAACCATACATCATCAAGAACACACCATCCCTACCGTGAAGCATGGTGATGGCTGCATCATGCTGTGGGGATGCTTCACTGCAGCAGGCCCTGGAAGGCTTGTGAAGGTAGAGGGTAAAATGAATGCAGCAAAATACAGGGAAATCCTGGAGGAAAACCTAATGCAGTCTGCAAGTGAACTGACTTGGGAGAAGATTTGTTTTCCAGCAAGACAATGACCCCAAGCATAAAGCCAAAGCTACACAGGAATGGCTTAAAAATAATAAGCTAATGTCCTGGAATGGCCAAGTCAGAGTCCAGACCTCAATCCAATTGAGAATTTGTGGCTGGACTTGAAAAGGGCTGTTCACCCATGATCCCCATGTAATCTGACAGAGCTTGAGCAGGTTTGTAAAGAAGAATGAGGAAAAATTGCAGTGTCCAGATGTGCAAAGCTGATAGAGACCTATCCACACAGACTTGAGGCTGTAATTGCTGCCCATGGTGCATCTACTAAATACTGACTTGAAGGGGGTGTATCAATTATATAGTGTTATATATTTGTAATTAATTTCAATCACTTTGTAGAGTCTGGTTTTATCTTGACATGAAAGAGTCTTTTTCTGTTGATCATTGTTTAAAAAAGCAAAGTTAAATCCATTGTGATTCAATGTTGTAAAACAATAAAGCATGAAAACATCCAGGGTGGGGTGGTAAATATTTTATATAGGTACTCTATATACAAGATAGCTCAAATATTATTTAAGTATTAAATTCACAGCACACCCATCTGACATCAACAATGATTCCACAGCCAAAGTCACTTAGATCACATTTGTTCCCCACTCTAATGTTTAGTCTAAACAACAGCTGAACTTCTTGACCACATCTGCATGCTTTTATGCATTGAATTGCTGCCACATGATTGGCTGATTAGATATTTGCGTTAATGAATAGGTGTACAAGCTTACCTCATGAAGTGGACACCAAGTGTAAATCAGATCATTATTATGAGTGCAAGTCTATCGTTAACATCTTTTCTACATCAGGTTGAAGAAAGAGCCAAAAGAGTGTTTAATCCATTGGGATTTGGATGACACAAGATGAGTCAAGGCATTAAGGAATGAACATGAGCCCATTTTTGTTAATTTACTTAGTCCACTGAAATGCATTTAAGCTGTCAACTCCTAGTGGGGTTGTGTAAGTAAACCCCTCCCTGGAATAAAGATAGCCATCAGCTGGAACTCTGAACTCTTGTAAAATCTCTTTGGGCCTCGTTAATGCCAAGAAAGCAGTGATCCCCTCCCAAGCTGAGTGAGACACTGAGACTATTTCCTCATCAAGTGGTGAGGGGTAGAGGGGCCCCCTTGAATTCTGGGGGTATTATGCCCCTAGTACATGGCCCATTTCACTATTTTCCACAATGCATGCGTCACAGAATGATGGATGTAAAAAAAAATTGTGTTTCTTTCTTTAAGAAAAAGATTGGTCTTATTTGTCACATGTACATCGGAACGTAGAGTAAAATGTGCCGTTTGCGTCAACACAAAGTATGTCTACACTTCCAGCACCAACAAAGCATGTCCGTAACTTACTAGCCCTTCCTAACCTGTACGCCTCTGAAATGTGGAAGGAACCAGGAGGAAACCCACGTGGTCATGGGGAGAATGTACAAACTATTCACAGGCAGCGGTGTGAGATGGCCCCAGAGTGATCATCTCCCCATCACTAACTGTGCTAATTTCTTTACTTGCACAGAAGTTCTTCAAGAGTGAGTTTTATTCTGCATCTCCCAGTTCTATAGAGTGATTTGTGAATTCTGTTTGGGATGAATTTCCATTAACTGGTAAATTGTGTTTAAGATGATAATAGGAATAGATCGAGTGGATAGTCAGAGGCTTTTTCCCAGGGTGGAAATGGCTAACACAAGGGAGCACGACTTTCAGGGGACTGGAGGAAAGGAAAGGGGGAACGTGGGTGACGTTGTGGAAATACATCACTATCAAAGTATGTGTGAGGCATTCCTTCCCTCTGCTAGCCTGCAGGTCACCCTTGGGCAAGGTAGAGCTCCTGATGGCCCCCGGATCACTGTCAGGTGGAGCCATGGGAGCAGGTGGTGGACGGTCGTACGAGCAGCCGGTGCAGATCACAAATCCTGGTTATGTGAGCACTGACACCAGGCAGACAATCTCTGAAGGGTATTGACAATGGCTGGGGTCACCCGTCTTGTAAAGACACTGCCCTGAACATGGCAATGGCAAAACACTCCTGTAGAAAAATTTGCCAAGAGCAATCATGGTCATGGATAGACCGTGATCACCCACATTATACGACACGGCACGTAATAGTGGGGAATGTCAGAGGTAGATTTTTTAACACAGAGAGTGGTGGGTGTGTGGAATGCCCCACTGGGGTGATGCAGAGGCAGATACATTAGGGTCATTTAAGAACTTCTTAGAAAGACACATGGATGATAGAAAAATGGAGGTGTATGTGGGAAGGAAGGGTTGGATTGATTTGGATTAGGTTAAAGGCCAGCACTGTTCTATGTTTTGTGCAATGTTGGGGGGACATTGAAAGGCAGAGGAATGCCTGCTCGGACCCAGATCTCCAATGGTGATATTCCAGGAGACACCAGAGACAGCAGATGCCGGGATCCGAAGCAACAAATAATCTACTGGAAGAATTCAGTGGGTCGAGGTGCATCTGTTGTGGTGGGAGGTGGGAGGAATTGCCGACGGTTCAGACCAAGGGTGGAGAGTTGGTATAAAGAGGAGAGGGGGAGTATTGAGACCGGAGCCATTGGTGGACCGAGGAGGGTTGAAGGATGTGGGGCACCTGGAGGGCTAGATAGATGGAGGCAGACAAAGAAAACAATGCAAATGGCTCAAGGTGGAGGGAATAGGGAAGGGTGACACCTCAGAGGGAGACAAAGAGGAACATAAAGAGCTGGAACATGATAAGAAAGGGGAGCCATGGTGGGACAAGCAGGGCAGATGGGAAAGTGGGGTATCTGGCAGTTGGGTAATCTTTGGTGGAACCTTTGGTATTTGGTGTTATTTTCACTATAGATGTGATCAATGTTGCAAGGCCCTCTATTGCATGTGATACACTGAACACACAGTGGCCACTGGATTAGGTACGCCTTTAAACCTGCTTGCTAATGCAAATATCTAATCAGCCAATCATGTGGAAGCAACGCAATGTATAAGAGCATGCAGACATGGTCTAGAGGTTCAGTTGTTGTTCAGACCAAACATCAGAATGAGGAGGAAAATTGATCAAAATGACTGACCATGGAATGATTATTGGTGCCAGATGGGGTGGTTTGAGTATCTCAGAAACTGATGATCTCCTGGGATTTTCATGCACAGAAGTCTCTAGAGTTTACAGGGAATGGTGTGAACAAAAAGAAAACAGTGAGTGACAGTTCTGGGGGTGGAAACGCCTTGTTAATGAGAGAGGTCAGAGGAGAATGGCCAGACTGGTTCAATCCGACAGGAAGGCAACAGTAACTCAAATAACCACATTACAACAGTGGTGTGCGGAAGAACATTACTGAACACAGTGTGTCCAACCTTGACACGGATGGGCTACAGCAGCAAAAGACCACGAGCATACCCTCAGACGCCCCTTTGTTAGGTACAGAAGGTACCTATTAAAGTAACCACTGAGTGGGTATACAAAATAATTTGGATGAGAACGTAGCTGGGCTGATTAGTAAGTTTTCAGACGACACAAAAATTGGCAGAGCTGTGCACAGTGGGGAAGGTTGTCAAACATTCAACAGGATATATAAAGGCCATCTGGAAATTTGGGCAATGAAATTGCCGACGGTGTTTGATCCAAACAAGTGTGAGGTGATGAGCTTTTGAAGGTTGAATGCAAGAGCAACGAATACAGCAAATGGCAGGAATTTTAGGAGAGTTGCTGTACAGAGGGATCTAGTGCATGTCCATAGCTTCATGAAATTAGCAACAAGACAGATAGACCATGCAGACGAGGCCATATGGGATGCCTTCAACAGCTGGGAGTCTGAGTATCAAAATTAAGAAGTCAAGACGTAGGTTTGACTGTGTTTGGAGTATTGTGTCCAGTTCCCATCACCACATTACAAATAGGTGTGGAGGTTTTCGAGAGGCTGCAGAAGCGATTCACCAACAAGGATGCTGGCTAGATGGGAGAGTTTGAGGTACATGGGGAAGTTGGACAAACTTTGGTTATTTTCTCTGGAGCATCAGAGGTGAAGGGGCAACACAAGAAATATAGAATTATGAGGGGCTTCGATTGGGTAGACAGTCAAAGTTGTTTACCCAAGGAGGACGTGCAAGATACTAGGGAACGTGGGTTTAAGATGAGAGCACAAACGTTTAAAGGAGATGTGTGTGGGGAAAGTTTTTTACACAGAGAGTAGTGGGTGTTTGGAGAATGCCGTCAGCGGAGGTGGAGGAAGTGGGAGGCATGGAGGTGATGGAATGAGCGTGCTCCAGCGAGGGTAGTGTGATGGGGTGTCCAAGCTGGAGTCAGTGTGCTCCACCGAGGGGAGTGTGATGGGGTGTCCAAGCTGGAGTCAGTGTGTTCCACCGAGGGTAGTGTGATGGGGTGTCCAAGCTGGAGTGAGTGTGCTCCACCGAGGGTAGTGTGATGGGGTGTCCAAGCTGAAGTCACTCTGTTCCACCGAGGGTAGTGTGATGGGGTGTCCAAGCTGAAGTCACTCTGTTCCACCGAGGGTAGTGTGATGGGGTGTCCAAGATGGAGTCAGTGTGTTCCACCGAGGGTAGTGTGATGGGGTGTCCAAGCTGGAGTCCGTGTGTTCCACCGAGGGTAGTGTGATGGGGTGTCCAAGCTGGAGTGAGTGTGCTCCACCGAGGGTAGTGTGATGGGGTGTCCAAGCTGGAGTCAGTGTGTTCCACCGAGGGTAGTGTGATGGGGTGTCCAAGCTGGAGTCAGTGTGCTCCACCGAGGGTAGTGTGATGGGGTGTCCAAGCTGGAGTCAGTGTGTTCCACCGAGGGTAGTGTGATGGGGTGTCCAAGCTGAAGTGAGTGTTTTCCACCGAGGGTAGTGTGATGGGGTGTCCAAGCTGGAGTCAGTGTGTTCCACCGAGGGTAGTGTGATGGGGTGTCAAAGCTGGAGTCAGTGTGTTCCACCGAGGGTAGTGTGATGGGGTGTCCAAGCTGGAGTCAGTGTGTTCCACGGAGGGTAGTGTGATGGGGTGTCCAAGCTGGAGTCAGTGTATTCCACCGAGGGTAGTGTGATGGGGTGTCCAAGCTGGAGTGAGTGTGCTCCACCGAGGGTAGTGTGATGGGGTGTCCAAGCTGGAGTGAGTGTGTTCCACAGAGGGTAGTGTGATGGGGTGTCCAAGCTGGAGTCAGTGTGTTCCACCGAGGGTAGTGTGATGGAGTGTCCAAGCTGGAGTCAGTGTGTTCCACCGAGGGAGTGTGATGGGGTGTCCAAGCTGGAGTGAGTGTGCTCCACCGAGGGTAGTGTGATGGGGTGTCCAAGCTGGAGTGAGTGTGTCCCACCGAGGGTAGTGTGATGGGGTGTCCAAGCTGGAGTCAGTGTGCTCCACCGAGGGTAGTGTGATGGGGTGTCCAAGCTGGAGTCAGTGTGTTCCACCAAGGGTAGTGTGATGGGGTGTCCAAGCTGGAGTCAGTGTGTTCCACCGAGGGTAGTGTGATGGTGTGTCCAAGCTGGAGTGAGTGTGCTCCACCGAGGGTAGTGTGATGGGGTGTCCAAGCTGGAGTGAGTGTGTTCCACCGAGGGTAGTGTGATGGTGTGTCCAAGCTGGAGTGAGTGTGCTCCACCGAGGGTAGTGTGATGGGGTGTCCAAGCTGGAGTCAGTGTGCTCCACCGAGGGTAGTGTGATGGGGTGTCCAAGCTGGAGTGAGTGTGTTCCACCGAGGGTAGTGTGATGGTGTGTCCAAGCTGGAGTGAGTGTGCTCCACCGAGGGTAGTGTGATGGGGTGTCCAAGCTGGAGTGAGTGTGTTCCACCGAGGGTAGTGTGATGGGGTGTCCAAGCTGGAGTGAGTGTGCTCCACCGAGGGTAGTGTGATGGGGTGTCCAAGCTGGAGTCACTCTGCTCCACCGAGGGTAGTGTGATGGTGTGTCCAAGCTGGAGTGACTGTGCTCCACCGAGGGTAGTGTGATGGGGTGTCCAAGCTGGAGTGAGTGTGTTCCACCGAGGGTAGTGTGATGGGGTGTCCAAGCTGGAGTGAGTGTGCTCCACCGAGGGTAGTGTGATGGGGTGTCCAAGCTGGAGTCAGTGTGCTCCACCGAGGGTAGTGTGATGGTGTGTCCAAGCTGGAGTGAGTGTGCTCCACCGAGGGTAGTGTGATGGGGTGTCCAAGCTGGAGTGACTGTGCTCCACCGAGGGTAGTGTGATGGGGTGTCCAAGCTGGAGTGAGTGTGTTCCACCGAGGGTAGTGTGATGGGGTGTCCAAGCTGGAGTCAGTGTGCTCCACCGAGGGTAGTGTGATGGTGTGTCCAAGCTGGAGTGAGTGTGCTCCACCGAGGGTAGTGTGATGGGGTGTCCAAGCTGGAGTCAGTGTGCTCCACCGAGGGTAGTGTGATGGTGTGTCCAAGCTGGAGTGAGTGTGCTCGACCGAGGGTAGTGTGATGGGGTGTCCAAGCTGGAGTCAGTGTGTTCCACCGAGGGTAGTGTGATGGGGTGTCCAAGCTGGAGTGAGCATGCTCACCGAGGGTAGTGTGATAGGGTGTCCAAGCTGGAGTGAGTGTGCTCCACCGAGGGTAGTGTGATGGGGTGTCCAAGCTGGAGTGAGCGTGCTCACCGAGAGTAGTGTGATGGGATGTCCAAGCTGGAGTGAGTGTGCTCCACCGAGGGTAGTGTGATGGGGTGTCCAAGCTGGAGTCAGTGTGTTCCACCGAGGGTAGTGTGATGGGGTGTCCAAGCTGGAGTCAGTGTGCTCCACCGAGGGTAGTGTGATGGGGTGTCCAAGCTGGAGTCAGTGTGCTCCACCGAGGGTAGTGTGATGGGGTGTCCAAGCTGGAGTCAGTGTGTTCCACCGAGGGTAGTGTGATGGGGTGTCCAAGCTGGAGTGAGTGTGCTCCACCGAGGGTAGTGTGATGGGGTGTCCAAGCTGGAGTCAGTGTGTCCCACCGAGGGTAGTGTGATGGGGTGTCCAAGCTGGAGTCAGTGTGTTCCACCGAGGGTAGTGTGATGGGGTGTCCAAGCTGGAGTGAGTGTGTTCCACCGAGGGTAGTGTGATGGGGTGTCCAAGCTGGAGTGAGAGTGCTCACCGAGGGTAGTGTGATGGGGTGTCCAAGCTGGAGTGAGTGTGTTCCACCGAGGGTAGTGTGATGGGGTGTCCAAGCTGGAGTCAGTGTGTCCCACCGAGGGTAGTGTGATGGGGTGTCCAAGCTGGAGTCAGTGTGTTCCACCGAGGGTAGTGTGATGGGGTGTCCAAGCTGGAGTGAGTGTGTTCCACCGAGGGTAGTGTGATGGGGTGTCCAAGCTGGAGTGAGCGTGCTCACCGAGGGTAGTGTGATGGGGTGTCCAAGCTGGAGTGAGTGTGTTCCACCGAGGGTAGTGTGATGGGGTGTCCAAGCTGGAGTGAGTGTGCTCCACCGAGGGTAGTGTGATGGGGTGTCCAAGCTGGAGTCAGTGTGTTCCACCGAGGGTAGTGTGATGGGGTGTCCAAGCTGGAGTCAGTGTGTTCCACCGAGGGTAGTGTGATGGGATGTCCAAGCTGGAGTCAGTGTATTCCACCGAGGGTAGTGTGATGGGGTGTCCAAGCTGCAGTCAGTGTGTTCCACCGAGGGTAGTGTGATGGGGTGTCCAAGCTGGAGTCAGTGTGCTCCACCGAGGGTAGTGTGATGGGGTGATCAAGCTGGAGTGAGTGTGCTCCACCGAGGGTAGTGTGATGGGGTGTCCAAGCTGAAGTCAGTGTGCTCCACCGAGGGTAGTGTGATGGGGTGTCCAAGCTGGAGTCAGTGTGCTCCACCGAGGGTAGTGTGATGGGGTGTCCAAGCTGGAGTCAGTGTGCTCCACCGAGGGTAGTGTGATGGGGTGTCCAAGCTGGAGTGAGTGTGTTCCACCGAGGGTAGTGTGATGGGGTGTCCAAGCTGGAGTGTGTGTGCTCCACCGAGGGTAGTGTGATGGGGTGTCCAAGCTGCAGTCAGTGTGTTCCACCGAGGGTAGTGTGATGGGGTGTCCAAGCTGGAGTCAGTGTGCTCCACCGAGGGTAGTGTGATGGGGTGTCCAAGCTGGAGTGAGTGTGCTCCACCGAGGGTAGTGTGATGGGGTGTCCAAGCTGGAGTGAGTGTGTTCCACCGAGGGTAGTGTGATGGGGTGTCCAAGCTGGAGTCAGTGTGTTCCACCGAGGGTAGTGTGATGGGGTGTCCAAGCTGGAGTGAGTGTGTTCCACCGAGGGTAGTGTGATGGGGTGTCCAAGCTGGAGTGAGTGTGTTCCACCGAGGGTAGTGTGATGGGGTGTCCAAGCTGGAGTGAGTGTGTTCCACCGAGGGTAGTGTGATGGGGTGTCCAAGCTGGAGTCAGTGTGCTCCACCGAGGGTAGTGTGATGGGGTGTCCAAGCTGGAGTGAGTGTGCTCCACCGAGGGTAGTGTGATGGGGTGTCCAAGCTGGAGTCAGTGTGCTCCACCGAGGGTAGTGTGATGGGGTGTCCAAGCTGGAGTGAGTGTGCTCCACCGAGGGTAGTGTGATGGGGTGTCCAAGCTGCAGTCAGTGTGTTCCACCGAGGGTAGTGTGATGGGGTGTCCAAGCTGGAGTCAGTGTGTTCCACCGAGGGTAGTGTGATGGAGTGTCCAAGCTGGAGTCAGTGTGCTCCACCGAGGGTAGTGTGATGGGGTGTCCAAGCTGGAGTGAGTGTGCTCCACCGAGGGTAGTGTGATGGGGTGTCCAAGCTGCAGTCAGTGTGTTCCACCGAGGGTAGTGTGATGGGGTGTCCAAGCTGGAGTCAGTGTGTTACACCGAGGGTAGTGTGATGGGGTGTCCAAGCTGGAGTGAGTGTGCTCCACCGAGGGTAGTGTGATGGGGTGTCCAAGCTGGAGTGAGTGTGCTCCACCGAGGGTAGTGTGATGGGGTGTCCAAGCTGGAGTGAGTGTGTTCCACCGAGGGTAGTGTGATGGGGTGTCCAAGCTGGAGTCAGTGTGTTCCACCGAGGGTAGTGTGATGGGGTGTCCAAGCTGGAGTGAGTGTGTTCCACCGAGGGTAGTGTGATGGGGTGTCCAAGCTGGAGTGAGTGTGTTCCACCGAGGGTAGTGTGATGGGGTGTCCAAGCTGGAGTGAGTGTGCTCCACCGAGGGTAGTGTGATGGGGTGTCCAAGCTGGAGTCAGTGTGCTCCACCGAGGGTAGTGTGATGGGGTGTCCAAGCTGGAGTCAGTGTGCTCCACCGAGGGTAGTGTGATGGGGTGTCCAAGCTGGAGTGAGTGTGCTCCACCGAGGGTAGTGTGATAGGGTGTCCAAGCTGGAGCCAGTGTGTTCCACCGAGCGTAGTGTGATGGGGTGTCCAAGCTGGAGTCAGTGTGCTCCACCGAGGGTAGTGTGATGGTGTGTCCAAGCTGGAGTGAGTGTGCTCGACCGAGGGTAGTGTGATGGGGTGTCCAAGCTGGAGTCAGTGTGTTCCACCGAGGGTAGTGTGATGGGGTGTCCAAGCTGGAGTGAGCATGCTCACCGAGGGTAGTGTGATAGGGTGTCCAAGCTGGAGTCAGTGTGCTCCACCGAGGGTAGTGTGATGGGGTGTCCAAGCTGGAGTGAGCGTGCTCACCGAGAGTAGTGTGATGGGATGTCCAAGCTGGAGTGAGTGTGCTCCACCGAGGGTAGTGTGATGGGGTGTCCAAGCTGGAGTCAGTGTGTTCCACCGAGGGTAGTGTGATGGGGTGTCCAAGCTGGAGTCAGTGTGCTCCACCGAGGGTAGTGCGATGGGGTGTCCAAGCTGGAGTCAGTGTGCTCCACCGAGGGTAGTGTGATGGGGTGTCCAAGCTGGAGTCAGTGTGCTCCACCGAGGGTAGTGTGATGGGGTGTCCAAGCTGGAGTCAGTGTGTTCCACCGAGGGTAGTGTGATGGGGTGTCCAAGCTGGAGTGAGCATGCTCACCGAGGGTAGTGTGATAGGGTGTCCAAGCTGGAGTCAGTGTGCTCCACCGAGGGTAGTGTGATGGGGTGTCCAAGCTGGAGTCAGTGTGTTCCACCGAGGGTAGTGTGATGGGGTGTCCAAGCTGGAGTGAGTGTGTTCCACCGAGGGTAGTGTGATGGGGTGTCCAAGCTGGAGTGAGCGTGCTCACCGAGGGTAGTGTGATGGGGTGTCCAAGCTGGAGTGAGTGTGTTCCACCGAGGGTAGTGTGATGGGGTGTCCAAGCTGGAGTCAGTGTGTTCCACCGAGGGTAGTGTGATGGGGTGTCCAAGCTGGAGTCAGTGTGTTCCGCCGAGGGTAGTGTGATGGGGTGTCCAAGCTGGAGTCAGTGTATTCCACCGAGGGTAGTGTGATGGGGTGTCCAAGCTGCAGTCAGTGTGTTCCACCGAGGGTAGTGTGATGGGGTGTCCAAGCTGGAGTCAGTGTGCTCCACCGAGGGTAGTGTGATGGGGTGATCAAGCTGGAGTGAGTGTGCTCCACCGAGGGTAGTGTGATGGGGTGTCCAAGCTGAAGTCAGTGTGCTCCACCGAGGGTAGTGTGATGGGGTGTCCAAGCTGGAGTCAGTGTGCTCCACCGAGGGTAGTGTGATGGGGTGTCCAAGCTGGAGTGAGTGTGCTCCACCGAGGGTAGTGTGATGGGGTGTCCAAGCTGGAGTCAGTGTATTCCACCGAGGGTAGTGTGATGGGGTGTCCAAGCTGGAGTCAGTGTGTTCCACCGAGGGTAGTGTGATGGGGTGTCCAAGCTGGAGTCAGTGTGCCCCACCGAGGGTAGTGTGATGGGGTGTCCAAGCTGGAGTCAGTGTGCTCCACCGAGGGTAGTGTGATGGGGTGTCCAAGCTGGAGTGAGTGTGTTCCCCCGAGGGTAGTGTGATAGGGTGTCCAAGCTGGAGTCAGTGTGCTCCACCGAGGGTAGTGTGATGGGGTGTCCAAGCTGGAGTCAGTGTGTTCCACCGAGGGTAGTGTGATGGGGTGTCCAAGCTGGAGTCAGTGTGCTCCACCGAGGGTAGTGTGATGGGGTGTCCAAGCTGGAGTGAGTGTGCTCCACCGAGGGTAGTGTGATGGGGTGTCCAAGCTGGAGTCACTCTGCTCCACCGAGGGTAGTGTGATGGTGTGTCCAAGCTGGAGTGACTGTGCTCCACCGAGGGTAGTGTGATGGGGTGTCCAAGCTGGAGTCAGTGTGCTCCACCGAGGGTAGTGTGATGGTGTGTCCAAGCTGGAGTGAGTGTGCTCCACCGAGGGTAGTGTGATGGGGTGTCCAAGCTGGAGTGACTGTGCTCCACCGAGGGTAGTGTGATGGGGTGTCCAAGCTGGAGTGAGTGTGTTCCACCGAGGGTAGTGTGATGGGGTGTCCAAGCTGGAGTCAGTGTGCTCCACCGAGGGTAGTGTGATGGTGTGTCCAAGCTGGAGTGAGTGTGCTCCACCGAGGGTAGTGTGATGGGGTGTCCAAGCTGGAGTCAGTGTGCTCCACCGAGGGTAGTGTGATGGTGTGTCCAAGCTGGAGTGAGTGTGCTCGACCGAGGGTAGTGTGATGGGGTGTCCAAGCTGGAGTCAGTGTGTTCCACCGAGGGTAGTGTGATGGGGTGTCCAAGCTGGAGTGAGCATGCTCACCGAGGGTAGTGTGATAGGGTGTCCAAGCTGGAGTGAGTGTGCTCCACCGAGGGTAGTGTGATGGGGTGTCCAAGCTGGAGTGAGCGTGCTCACCGAGAGTAGTGTGATGGGATGTCCAAGCTGGAGTGAGTGTGCTCCACCGAGGGTAGTGTGATGGGGTGTCCAAGCTGGAGTCAGTGTGTTCCACCGAGGGTAGTGTGATGGGGTGTCCAAGCTGGAGTCAGTGTGCTCCACCGAGGGTAGTGTGATGGGGTGTCCAAGCTGGAGTCAGTGTGCTCCACCGAGGGTAGTGTGATGGGGTGTCCAAGCTGGAGTCAGTGTGTTCCACCGAGGGTAGTGTGATGGGGTGTCCAAGCTGGAGTGAGTGTGCTCCACCGAGGGTAGTGTGATGGGGTGTCCAAGCTGGAGTCAGTGTGTCCCACCGAGGGTAGTGTGATGGGGTGTCCAAGCTGGAGTCAGTGTGTTCCACCGAGGGTAGTGTGATGGGGTGTCCAAGCTGGAGTGAGTGTGTTCCACCGAGGGTAGTGTGATGGGGTGTCCAAGCTGGAGTGAGAGTGCTCACCGAGGGTAGTGTGATGGGGTGTCCAAGCTGGAGTGAGTGTGTTCCACCGAGGGTAGTGTGATGGGGTGTCCAAGCTGGAGTCAGTGTGTCCCACCGAGGGTAGTGTGATGGGGTGTCCAAGCTGGAGTCAGTGTGTTCCACCGAGGGTAGTGTGATGGGGTGTCCAAGCTGGAGTGAGTGTGTTCCACCGAGGGTAGTGTGATGGGGTGTCCAAGCTGGAGTGAGCGTGCTCACCGAGGGTAGTGTGATGGGGTGTCCAAGCTGGAGTGAGTGTGTTCCACCGAGGGTAGTGTGATGGGGTGTCCAAGCTGGAGTGAGTGTGCTCCACCGAGGGTAGTGTGATGGGGTGTCCAAGCTGGAGTCAGTGTGTTCCACCGAGGGTAGTGTGATGGGGTGTCCAAGCTGGAGTCAGTGTGTTCCACCGAGGGTAGTGTGATGGGATGTCCAAGCTGGAGTCAGTGTATTCCACCGAGGGTAGTGTGATGGGGTGTCCAAGCTGCAGTCAGTGTGTTCCACCGAGGGTAGTGTGATGGGGTGTCCAAGCTGGAGTCAGTGTGCTCCACCGAGGGTAGTGTGATGGGGTGATCAAGCTGGAGTGAGTGTGCTCCACCGAGGGTAGTGTGATGGGGTGTCCAAGCTGAAGTCAGTGTGCTCCACCGAGGGTAGTGTGATGGGGTGTCCAAGCTGGAGTCAGTGTGCTCCACCGAGGGTAGTGTGATGGGGTGTCCAAGCTGGAGTCAGTGTGCTCCACCGAGGGTAGTGTGATGGGGTGTCCAAGCTGGAGTGAGTGTGTTCCACCGAGGGTAGTGTGATGGGGTGTCCAAGCTGGAGTGTGTGTGCTCCACCGAGGGTAGTGTGATGGGGTGTCCAAGCTGCAGTCAGTGTGTTCCACCGAGGGTAGTGTGATGGGGTGTCCAAGCTGGAGTCAGTGTGCTCCACCGAGGGTAGTGTGATGGGGTGTCCAAGCTGGAGTGAGTGTGCTCCACCGAGGGTAGTGTGATGGGGTGTCCAAGCTGGAGTGAGTGTGTTCCACCGAGGGTAGTGTGATGGGGTGTCCAAGCTGGAGTCAGTGTGTTCCACCGAGGGTAGTGTGATGGGGTGTCCAAGCTGGAGTGAGTGTGTTCCACCGAGGGTAGTGTGATGGGGTGTCCAAGCTGGAGTGAGTGTGTTCCACCGAGGGTAGTGTGATGGGGTGTCCAAGCTGGAGTGAGTGTGTTCCACCGAGGGTAGTGTGATGGGGTGTCCAAGCTGGAGTCAGTGTGCTCCACCGAGGGTAGTGTGATGGGGTGTCCAAGCTGGAGTGAGTGTGCTCCACCGAGGGTAGTGTGATGGGGTGTCCAAGCTGGAGTCAGTGTGCTCCACCGAGGGTAGTGTGATGGGGTGTCCAAGCTGGAGTGAGTGTGCTCCACCGAGGGTAGTGTGATGGGGTGTCCAAGCTGCAGTCAGTGTGTTCCACCGAGGGTAGTGTGATGGGGTGTCCAAGCTGGAGTCAGTGTGTTCCACCGAGGGTAGTGTGATGGAGTGTCCAAGCTGGAGTCAGTGTGCTCCACCGAGGGTAGTGTGATGGGGTGTCCAAGCTGGAGTGAGTGTGCTCCACCGAGGGTAGTGTGATGGGGTGTCCAAGCTGCAGTCAGTGTGTTCCACCGAGGGTAGTGTGATGGGGTGTCCAAGCTGGAGTCAGTGTGTTACACCGAGGGTAGTGTGATGGGGTGTCCAAGCTGGAGTGAGTGTGCTCCACCGAGGGTAGTGTGATGGGGTGTCCAAGCTGGAGTGAGTGTGCTCCACCGAGGGTAGTGTGATGGGGTGTCCAAGCTGGAGTGAGTGTGTTCCACCGAGGGTAGTGTGATGGGGTGTCCAAGCTGGAGTCAGTGTGTTCCACCGAGGGTAGTGTGATGGGGTGTCCAAGCTGGAGTGAGTGTGTTCCACCGAGGGTAGTGTGATGGGGTGTCCAAGCTGGAGTGAGTGTGTTCCACCGAGGGTAGTGTGATGGGGTGTCCAAGCTGGAGTGAGTGTGCTCCACCGAGGGTAGTGTGATGGGGTGTCCAAGCTGGAGTCAGTGTGCTCCACCGAGGGTAGTGTGATGGGGTGTCCAAGCTGGAGTCAGTGTGCTCCACCGAGGGTAGTGTGATGGGGTGTCCAAGCTGGAGTGAGTGTGCTCCACCGAGGGTAGTGTGATAGGGTGTCCAAGCTGGAGCCAGTGTGTTCCACCGAGCGTAGTGTGATGGGGTGTCCAAGCTGGAGTCAGTGTGCTCCACCGAGGGTAGTGTGATGGTGTGTCCAAGCTGGAGTGAGTGTGCTCGACCGAGGGTAGTGTGATGGGGTGTCCAAGCTGGAGTCAGTGTGTTCCACCGAGGGTAGTGTGATGGGGTGTCCAAGCTGGAGTGAGCATGCTCACCGAGGGTAGTGTGATAGGGTGTCCAAGCTGGAGTCAGTGTGCTCCACCGAGGGTAGTGTGATGGGGTGTCCAAGCTGGAGTGAGCGTGCTCACCGAGAGTAGTGTGATGGGATGTCCAAGCTGGAGTGAGTGTGCTCCACCGAGGGTAGTGTGATGGGGTGTCCAAGCTGGAGTCAGTGTGTTCCACCGAGGGTAGTGTGATGGGGTGTCCAAGCTGGAGTCAGTGTGCTCCACCGAGGGTAGTGCGATGGGGTGTCCAAGCTGGAGTCAGTGTGCTCCACCGAGGGTAGTGTGATGGGGTGTCCAAGCTGGAGTCAGTGTGCTCCACCGAGGGTAGTGTGATGGGGTGTCCAAGCTGGAGTCAGTGTGTTCCACCGAGGGTAGTGTGATGGGGTGTCCAAGCTGGAGTGAGCATGCTCACCGAGGGTAGTGTGATAGGGTGTCCAAGCTGGAGTCAGTGTGCTCCACCGAGGGTAGTGTGATGGGGTGTCCAAGCTGGAGTCAGTGTGTTCCACCGAGGGTAGTGTGATGGGGTGTCCAAGCTGGAGTGAGTGTGTTCCACCGAGGGTAGTGTGATGGGGTGTCCAAGCTGGAGTGAGCGTGCTCACCGAGGGTAGTGTGATGGGGTGTCCAAGCTGGAGTGAGTGTGTTCCACCGAGGGTAGTGTGATGGGGTGTCCAAGCTGGAGTCAGTGTGTTCCACCGAGGGTAGTGTGATGGGGTGTCCAAGCTGGAGTCAGTGTGTTCCGCCGAGGGTAGTGTGATGGGGTGTCCAAGCTGGAGTCAGTGTATTCCACCGAGGGTAGTGTGATGGGGTGTCCAAGCTGCAGTCAGTGTGTTCCACCGAGGGTAGTGTGATGGGGTGTCCAAGCTGGAGTCAGTGTGCTCCACCGAGGGTAGTGTGATGGGGTGATCAAGCTGGAGTGAGTGTGCTCCACCGAGGGTAGTGTGATGGGGTGTCCAAGCTGAAGTCAGTGTGCTCCACCGAGGGTAGTGTGATGGGGTGTCCAAGCTGGAGTCAGTGTGCTCCACCGAGGGTAGTGTGATGGGGTGTCCAAGCTGGAGTGAGTGTGCTCCACCGAGGGTAGTGTGATGGGGTGTCCAAGCTGGAGTCAGTGTATTCCACCGAGGGTAGTGTGATGGGGTGTCCAAGCTGGAGTCAGTGTGTTCCACCGAGGGTAGTGTGATGGGGTGTCCAAGCTGGAGTCAGTGTGCCCCACCGAGGGTAGTGTGATGGGGTGTCCAAGCTGGAGTCAGTGTGTTCCACCGAGGGTAGTGTGATGGGGTGTCCAAGCTGGAGTCAGTGTGCCCCACCGAGCGTAGTGTGATGGGGTGTCCAAGCTGGAGTCAGTGTGCTCCACCGAGGGTAGTGTGATGGGGTGTCCAAGCTGGAGTGAGTGTGTTCCCCCGAGGGTAGTGTGATAGGGTGTCCAAGCTGGAGTCAGTGTGCTCCACCGAGGGTAGTGTGATGGGGTGTCCAAGCTGGAGTCAGTGTGTTCCACCGAGGGTAGTGTGATGGGGTGTCCAAGCTGGAGTCAGTGTGCTCCACCGAGGGTAGTGTGATGGGGTGTCCAAGCTGGAGTCAGTGTGCTCCACCGAGGGTAGTGTGATGAGGTGTCCAAGCTGGAGTCAGTGTGCTCCACCGAGGGTAGTGTGATGGTGTGTCCAAGCTGGAGTCAGTGTGTTCCACCGAGGGTAGTGTGATGGGGTGTCCAAGCTGGAGTGAGTGTGCTCCACCGAGGGTAGTGTGATGGGGTGTCCAAGCTGGAGTGAGTGTGCTCCACCGAGGGTAGTGTGATGGAGTGTCCAAGCTGGAGTCAGTGTGTTACACCGAGGGTAGTGTGATGGGGTGTCGAAGCAGGAGTCAGTGTGTTCCACCGAGGGTAGTGTGATGGGGTGTCCAAGCTGGAGTCAGTGTGCTCCACCGAGGGTAGTGTGATGAGGTGTCCAAGCTGGAGTCAGTGTGCTCCACCGAGGGTAGTGTGATGGGGTGTCCAAGCTGGAGTCAGTGTGTTCCACCGAGGGTAGTGTGATGGGGTGTCCAAGCTGGAGTCAGTGTGTTCCACCGAGGGTAGTGTGATGGGGTGTCCAAGCTGGAGTGAGTGTGTTCCACCGAGGGTAGTGTGATGGGGTGTCCAAGCTGAAGTCACTCTGCTCCACCGAGGGTAGTGTGATGGGGTGTCCATGCTGGAGTGAGTGTGCTCCACCGAGGGTAGTGTGATGGGGTGTCCAAGCTGGAGGCAGTGTGTTCCACCGAGGGTAGTGTGATGGGGTGTCCAAGCTGAAGTCACTCTGCTCCACCGAGGGTAGTGTGATGGGGTGTCCATGCTGGAGTGAGTGTGCTCCACCGAGGGTAGTGTGATGGGGTGTCCAAGCTGGAGTCAGTGTGCTCCACCGAGGGTAGTGTGATGGGGTGGCCAAGCTGGAGTGAGTGTGTTCCACCGAGGGTAGTGTGATGGGGTGTCCAAGCTGGAGTGAGTGTGCTCCACCGAGGGTAGTGTGATGGGGTGTCCAAGCTGGAGTCACTCTGCTCCACCGAGGGTAGTGTGATGGTGTGTCCAAGCTGGAGTGAGTGTGCTCCACCGAGGGTAGTGTGATGGGGTGTCCAAGCTGGAGTCAGTGTGCTCCACCGAGGGTAGTGTGATGGGGTGTCCAAGCTGGAGTCAGTGTACTCCACCGAGGGTAGTGTGATGAGGTGTCCAAGCTGGAGACAGTGTGTTCCACCGAGGGTAGTGTGATGGTGTGTCCAAGCTGGAGTCAGTGTGTTCCACCGAGGGTAGTGTGATGGGGTGTCCAAGCTGGAGTGAGTGTGCTCCACCGAGGGTAGTGTGATAGGGTGTCCAAGCTGGAGTCAGTGTGTTCCACCGAGGGTAGTGTGATGGGGTGTCCAAGCTGGAGTGAGTGTGCTCCACCGAGGGTAGTTTGATAGGGTGTCCAAGCTGGAGTCAGTGTGCTCCACCGAGGGTAGTGTGATGGGGTGTCCAAGCAGGAGTGAGTGTGTTCCACCGAGGGTAGTGTGATGGGGTGTCCAAGCTGGAGTCAGTGTGTTCCACCGAGGGTAGTGTGATGGTGTGTCCAAGCTGGAGTCAGTGTGTTCCACCGAGGGTAGTGTGATGGGGTGTCCAAGCTGGAGTCAGTGTGTTCCACCGAGGGTAGTGTGATGGAGTGTCCAAGCTGGAGTCAGTGTGCTCCACCGAGGGTAGTGTGATGAGGTGTCCAAGCTGGAGTCAGTGTGCTCCACCGAGGGTAGTGTGATGGGGTGTCCATGCTGGAGTGAGTGTGCTCCACCGAGGGTAGTGTGATGGGGTGTCCAAGCTGGAGGCAGTGTGTTCCACCGAGGGTAGTGTGATGGGGTGTCCAAGCTGAAGTCACTCTGCTCCACCGAGGGTAGTGTGATGGGGTGTCCAAGCTGGAGTCAGTGAGTTCCACCGAGGGTAGTGTGATGGGGTGTCCAAGCTGGAGTGAGTGTTCTCCACCGAGGGTAGTGTGATGGGGTGTCCAAGCTGGAGTCAGTGTGTTCCACCGAGGGTAGTGTGATGGGGTGTCCAAGCTGGAGTCAGTGTGCTCCACCGAGGGTAGTGCGATGGGGTGTCCAAGCTGGAGTCAGTGTGCTCCACCGAGGGTAGTGTGATGGGGTGTCCAAGCTGGAGTCAGTGTGCTCCACCGAGGGTAGTGTGATGGGGTGTCCAAGCTGGAGTCAGTGTGTTCCACCGAGGGTAGTGTGATGGGGTGTCCAAGCTGGAGTGAGCATGCTCACCGAGGGTAGTGCGATAGGGTGTCCAAGCTGGAGTCAGTGTGCTCCACCGAGGGTAGTGTGATGGGGTGTCCAAGCTGGAGTCAGTGTGTTCCACCGAGGGTAGTGTGATGGGGTGTCCAAGCTGGAGTGAGTGTGTTCCACCGAGGGTAGTGTGATGGGGTGTCCAAGCTGGAGTGAGCGTGCTCACCGAGGGTAGTGTGATGGGGTGTCCAAGCTGGAGTGAGTGTGTTCCACCGAGGGTAGTGTGATGGGGTGTCCAAGCTGGAGTCAGTGTGTTCCACCGAGGGTAGTGTGATGGGGTGTCCAAGCTGGAGTCAGTGTGTTCCGCCGAGGGTAGTGTGATGGGGTGTCCAAGCTGGAGTCAGTGTATTCCACCGAGGGTAGTGTGATGGGGTGTCCAAGCTGCAGTCAGTGTGTTCCACCGAGGGTAGTGTGATGGGGTGTCCAAGCTGGAGTCAGTCTGCTCCACCGAGGGTAGTGTGATGGGGTGATCAAGCTGGAGTGAGTGTGCTCCACCGAGGGTAGTGTGATGGGATGTCCAAGCTGAAGTCAGTGTGCTCCACCGAGGGTAGTGTGATGGGGTGTCCAAGCTGGAGTCAGTGTGCTCCACCGAGGGTAGTGTGATGGGGTGTCCAAGCTGGAGTGAGTGTGCTCCACCGAGGGTAGTGTGATGGGGTGTCCAAGCTGGAGTCAGTGTATTCCACCGAGGGTAGTGTGATGGGGTGTCCAAGCTGCAGTCAGTGTGTTCCACCGAGGGTAGTGTGATGGGGTGTCCAAGCTGGAGTCAGTGTGCTCCACCGAGGGTAGTGTGATGGGGTGTCCAAGCTGGAGTGAGTGTGCTCCACCGAGGGTAGTGTGATGGGGTGTCCAAGCTGGAGTGAGTGTGTTCCACCGAGGGTAGTGTGATGGGGTGTCCAAGCTGGAGTCAGTGTGTTCCACCGAGGGTAGTGTGATGGGGTGTCCAAGCTGGAGTGAGTGTGTTCCACCGAGGGTAGTGTGATGGGGTGTCCAAGCTGGAGTGAGTGTGTTCCACCGAGGGTAGTGTGATGGGGTGTCCAAGCTGGAGTGAGTGTGCTCCACCGAGGGTAGTGTGATGGGGTGTCCAAGCTGGAGTCAGTGTGCTCCACCGAGGGTAGTGTGATGGGGTGTCCAAGCTGGAGTCAGTGTGCTCCACCGAGGGTAGTGTGATGGGGTGTCCAAGCTGGAGTGAGTGTGCTCCACCGAGGGTAGTGTGATAGGGTGTCCAAGCTGGAGCCAGTGTGTTCCACCGAGGGTAGTGTGATGGGGTGTCCAAGCTGGAGTCAGTGTGCTCCACCGAGGGTAGTGTGATGGGGTGTCCAAGCTGGAGTGAGTGTGCTCCACCGAGGGTAGTGTGATGGGGTGTCCAAGCTGGAGTGAGTGTGCCCCACCGAGGGTAGTGTGATGGGGTGTCCAAGCTGGAGTCAGTGTGTTCCACCGAGGGTAGTGTGATGGGGTGTCCATGCTGGAGTGAGTGTGTTCCACCGAGGGTAGTGTGATGGGGTGTCCAAGCAGGAGTGAGTGTGTTCCACCGAGGGTAGTGTGATGGGGTGTCCAAGCTGGAGTGAGTGTGCCCCACCGAGGGTAGTGTGATGAGGTGTCCAAGCTGGAGTCAGTGTGCTCCACGGAGGGTAGTGTGATGGGGTGTCCAAGCTGGAGTGAGTGTGCTCCACCGAGGGTAGTGTGATGGGGTGTCCAAGCTGGAGTCAGTGTGCTCCACCGAGGGTAGTGTGATGGGGTGTCCAAGCAGGAGTGAGTGTGTTCCACCGAGGGTAGTGTGATGGGGTGTCCAAGCTGGAGTCAGTGTGTTCCACCGAGGGTAGTGTGATGGGGTGTCCAAGCTGGAGTCAGTGTGCTCCACCGAGGGTAGTGTGATGGGGTGTCCAAGCAGGAGTGAGTGTGTTCCACCGAGGGTAGTGTGATGGGGTGTCCAAGCTGGAGTCAGTGTGTTCCACCGAGGGTAGTGTGATGGTGTGTCCAAGCTGGAGTCAGTGTGTTCCACCGAGGGTAGTGTGATGGGGTGTCCAAGCTGGAGTCAGTGTGTTCCACCGAGGGTAGTGTGATGGAGTGTCCAAGCTGGAGTCAGTGTGCTCCACCGAGGGTAGTGTGATGAGGTGTCCAAGCTGGAGTCAGTGTGCTCCACCGAGGGTAGTGTGATGGGGTGTCCATGCTGGAGTGAGTGTGCTCCACCGAGGGTAGTGTGATGGGGTGTCCAAGCTGGAGGCAGTGTGTTCCACCGAGGGTAGTGTGATGGGGTGTCCAAGCTGAAGTCACTCTGCTCCACCGAGGGTAGTGTGATGGGGTGTCCAAGCTGGAGTCAGTGTGTTCCACCGAGGGTAGTGTGATGGGGTGTCCAAGCTGGAGTGAGTGTTCTCCACCGAGGGTAGTGTGATGGGGTGTCCAAGCTGGAGTCAGTGTGCTCCACCGAGGGTAGTGTGATGGGGTGTCCAAGCTGGAGTGAGTGTGCTCCACCGAGGGTAGTGTGATGGGGTGTCCAAGCTGGAGTGAGTGTGTTCCACCGAGGGTAGTGTGATAGGGTGTCCAAGCTGGAGTGAGTGTGCCACACCGAGGGTAGTGTGATGGGGTGTCCAAGCTGGAGTCAGTGTGTTCCACTGAGGGTAGTGTGATGGGGTGTCCAAGCTGGAGTGAGTGTGCTCCACCGAGGGTAGTGTGATGGGGTGTCCAAGCTGGAGTGAGTGTGCCCCACCGAGGGTAGTGTGATGGGGTGTCCAAGCTGGAGTCAGTGTGTTCCACTGAGGGTAGTGTGATGGGGTGTCCAAGCTGGAGTGAGTGTGCTCCACCGAGGGTAGTGTGATGGGGTGTCCAAGCTGGAGTGAGTGTGCCCCACCGAGGGTAGTGTGATGGGGTGTCCAAGCTGGAGTGAGTGTGTTCCACCGAGGGTAGTGTGATGGGGTGTCCAAGCTGGAGTGAGTGTGCTCCACCGAGGGTAGTGTGATGGGGTGTCCAAGCTGGAGTGAGTGTGCCCCACCGAGGGTAGTGTGATGGGGTGTCCAAGCTGGAGTGAGTGTGTTCCACCGAGGGTAGTGTGATGGGGTGTCCAAGCTGGAGTGAGTGTGTTCCACCGAGGGTAGTGTGATGGGGTGTCCAAGCTGGAGTGAGTGTGTTCCACCGAGGGTAGTGTGATGGGGTGTCCAAGCTGGAGTGAGTGTGTTCCACCGAGGGTAGTGTGATGGGGTGTCCAAGCTGGAGTGAGTGTGCTCCACCGAGGGTAGTGTGATGGGATGTCCAAGCTGGAGTCAGTGTGTTCCACCGAGGGTAGTGTGATGGGGTGTCCAAGCTGGAGTCAGTGTGTTCCACCGAGGGTAGTGTGATGGGGTGTCCAAGCTGGAGTGAGTGTGCTCCACCGAGGGTAGTGTGATGGGGTGTACAAGCTGGAGTGAGTGTGTTCCACCGAGGGTAGTGTGATGGGGTGTCCAAGCAGGAGTCAGTGTGTTCCACCGAGGGTAGTGTGATGGGGTGTCCAAGCTGGAGTCAGTGTGCTCCACCGAGGGTAGTGTGATGGGGTGTCCAAGCTGGAGTCAGTGTGCTCCACCGAGGGTAGTGTGATGGGGTGTCCAAGCTGGAGTCAGTGTGTTCCACCGAGGGTAGTGTGATGGGGTGTCCAAGCTGGAGTCAGTGTTTTCCACCGAGGGTAGTGTGATGGGGTGTCCAAGCTGGAGTCTGTGTGTTCCACCGAGGGTAGTGTGATGGGGTGTCCAAGCTGGAGTGAGTGTGTTCCACCGAGGGTAGTGTGATGGGGTGTCCAAGCTGAAGTCACTCTGCTCCACCGAGGGTAGTGTGATGGGGTGTCCATGCTGGAGTGAGTGTGCTCCACCGAGGGTAGTGTGATGGGGTGTCCAAGCTGGAGGCAGTGTGTTCCACCGAGGGTAGTGTGATGGGGTGTCCAAGCTGAAGTCACTCTGCTCCACCGAGGGTAGTGTGATGGGGTGTCCAAGCTGGAGTCAGTGTGTTCCACCGAGGGTAGTGTGATGGGGTGTCCAAGCTGGAGTGAGTGTTCTCCACCGAGGGTAGTGTGATGGGGTGTCCAAGCTGGAGTCAGTGTGCTCCACCGAGGGTAGTGTGATGGGGTGTCCAAGCTGGAGTGAGTGTGCTCCACCGAGGGTAGTGTGATGGGGTGTCCAAGCTGGAGTCAGTGTGTTCCACCGAGGGTAGTGTGATAGGGTGTCCAAGCTGGAGTGAGTGTGCCCCACCGAGGGTAGTGTGATGGGGTGTCCAAGCTGGAGTCAGTGTGTTCCACTGAGGGTAGTGTGATGGGGTGTCCAAGCTGGAGTGAGTGTGCTCCACCGAGGGTAGTGTGATGGGGTGTCCAAGCTGGAGTGAGTGTGCCCCACCGAGGGTAGTGTGATGGGGTGTCCAAGCTGGAGTCAGTGTGTTCCACTGAGGGTAGTGTGATGGGGTGTCCAAGCTGGAGTGAGTGTGCTCCACCGAGGGTAGTGTGATGGGGTGTCCAAGCTGGAGTGAGTGTGCCCCACCGAGGGTAGTGTGATGGGGTGTCCAAGCTGGAGTGAGTGTGTTCCACCGAGGGTAGTGTGATGGGGTGTCCAAGCTGGAGTGAGTGTGCTCCACCGAGGGTAGTGTGATGGGGTGTCCAAGCTGGAGTCAGTGTGTTCCACCGAGGGTAGTGTGATGGGGTGTCCAAGCTGGAGTGAGTGTTCTCCACCGAGGGTAGTGTGATGGGGTGTCCAAGCTGGAGTCTGTGTGCTCCACCGAGGGTAGTGTGATGGGGTGTCCAAGCTGGAGTGAGTGTGCTCCACCGAGGGTAGTGTGATGGGGTGTCCAAGCTGGAGTCAGTGTGTTCCACCGAGGGTAGTGTGATGGGGTGTCCAAGCTGGAGTCAGTGTGCTCCACCGAGGGTAGTGTGATGGGGTGTCCAAGCTGGAGTGAGTGTGTTCCACCGAGGGTAGTGTGATGGGGTGTCCAAGCTGGAGTCAGTGTGTTCCACCGAGGGTAGTGTGATGGGGTGTCCAAGCTGGAGTCAGTGTGTTCCACCGAGGGTAGTGTGATGGGGTGTCCAAGCTGGAGTCAGTGTGTTCCACCGAGGGTAGTGTGATGGGGTGTCCAAGCTGGAGTCAGTGTGTTCCACCGAGGGTAGTGTGATGGGGTGTCCAAGCTGGAGTCAGTGTGTTCCACCGAGGGTAGTGTGATGGGGTGTCCAAGCTGGAGTGAGTGTGTTCCACCGAGGGGAGTGTGATGGGGTGTCCAAGCTGGAGTGAGTGTGTTCCACCGAGGGTAGTGTGATGGGGTGCCAAGCTGGAGTCAGTGTGTTCCACCGAGGGTAGTGTGATGGGGTGTCCAAGCTGGAGTCAGTGTGCTCCACCGAGGGTAGTGTGATGAGGTGTCCAAGCTGGAGTCAGTGTGTTCCACCGAGGGTAGTGTGATGGGGTGTCCAAGCTGGAGTGAGTGTGCTCCACCGAGGGTAGTGTGATGGTGTGTCCAAGCTGGAGTCAGTGTGTTCCACCGAGGGTAGTGTGATGGGGTGTCCAAGCTGGAGTGAGTGTGTTCCACCGAGGGTAGTGTGATGGGGTGTCCAAGCTGGAGTCAGCGTGTTCCACCGAGGGTAGTGTGATGGGGTGTCCAAGCTGGAGTCAGTGTGCTCCACCGAGGGTAGTGTGATGGGGTGTCCAAGCTGGAGTGAGTGTGCTCCACCGAGGGTAGTGTGATGGGGTGTCCAAGCTGGAGTCAGTGTGTTCCACCGAGGGTAGTGTGATGGGGTGTCCAAGCTGGAGTCAGTGTGCTCCACCGAGGGTAGTGTGATGGGGTGTCCAAGCTGGAGTCAGTGTGCTCCACCGAGGGTAGTGTGATGGGGTGTCCAAGCTGGAGTCAGTGTGTTCCACCGAGGGTAGTGTGATGAGGTGTCCAAGCTGGAGTCAGTGTGTTCCACCGAGGGTAGTGTGATGGGGTGTCCAAGCTGGAGTGAGTGTGCTCCACCGAGGGTAGTGTGATGGGGTGTCCAAGCGGGAGTCAGTGTGTTCCACCGAGGGTAGTGTGATGGGGTGTCCAAGCTGGAGTGAGTGTGTTCCACCGAGGGTAGTGTGATGGGGTGTCCAAGCTGGAGTGAGTGTGTTCCACCGAGGGTAGTGTGATGGGGTGTCCAAGCTGGAGTGAGTGTGTTCCACCGAGGGTAGTGTGATGGGGTGTCCAAGCTGGAGTGAGTGTGTTCCACCGAGGGTAGTGTGATGGGGTGTCCAAGCTGGAGTGAGTGTGTTCCACCGAGGGTAGTGTGATGGGGTGTCCAAGCTGGAGTGAGTGTGCTCCACCGAGGGTAGTGTGATGGGATGTCCAAGCTGGAGTCATTGTGTTTCATTGAGGGTAGTGTGATGGGGTGTCCAAGCTGGAGTCAGTGTGTTCCACCGAGGGTAGTGTGATGGGGTGTCCAAGCTGGAGTGAGTGTGCTCCACCGAGGGTAGTGTGATGGGGTGTCCAAGCTGGAGTGAGTGTGTCCCACCGAGGGTAGTGTGATGGGGTGTCCAAGCTGGAGTCAGTGTGTTCCACCGAGGGTAGTGTGATGGGGTGTCCAAGCTGGAGTCAGTGTGTTCCACCGAGGGTAGTGTGATGGGGTGTCCAAGCTGGAGTCAGTGTGCCCCACCGAGGGTAGTGTGATGGGGTGTCCAAGCTGGTGTCAGTGTGCTCCACCGAGGGTAGTGTGATGGGGTGTCCAAGCTGGAGTGAGTGTGTTCCCCCGAGGGTAGTGTGATAGGGTGTCCAAGCTGGAGTCAGTGTGCTCCACCGAGGGTAGTGTGATGGGGTGTCCAAGCTGGAGTCAGTGTGTTCCACCGAGGGTAGTGTGATGGGGTGTCCAAGCTGGAGTCAGTGTGCTCCACCGAGGGTAGTGTGATGGGGTGTCCAAGCTGGAGTCAGTGTGCTCCACCGAGGGTAGTGTGATGAGGTGTCCAAGCTGGAGTCAGTGTGCTCCACCGAGGGTAGTGTGATGGTGTGTCCAAGCTGGAGTCAGTGTGTTCCACCGAGGGTAGTGTGATGGGGTGTCCAAGCTGGAGTGAGTGTGCTCCACCGAGGGTAGTGTGATGGGGTGTCCAAGCTGGAGTGAGTGTGCTCCACCGAGGGTAGTGTGATGGAGTGTCCAAGCTGGAGTCAGTGTGTTACACCGAGGGTAGTGTGATGGGGTGTCCAAGCAGGAGTCAGTGTGTTCCACCGAGGGTAGTGTGATGGGGTGTCCAAGCTGGAGTCAGTGTGCTCCACCGAGGGTAGTGTGATGAGGTGTCCAAGCTGGAGTCAGTGTGCTCCACCGAGGGTAGTGTGATGGGGTGTCCAAGCTGGAGTCAGTGTGTTCCACCGAGGGTAGTGTGATGGGGTGTCCAAGCTGGAGTCAGTGTGTTCCACCGAGGGTAGTGTGATGGGGTGTCCAAGCTGGAGTCAGTGTGTTCCACCGAGGGTAGTGTGATGGGGTGTCCAAGCTGGAGTGAGTGTGTTCCACCGAGGGTAGTGTGATGGGGTGTCCAAGCTGAAGTCACTCTGCTCCACCGAGGGTAGTGTGATGGGGTGTCCATGCTGGAGTGAGTGTGCTCCACCGAGGGTAGTGTGATGGGGTGTCCAAGCTGGAGGCAGTGTGTTCCACCGAGGGTAGTGTGATGGGGTGTCCAAGCTGAAGTCACTCTGCTCCACCGAGGGTAGTGTGATGGGGTGTCCATGCTGGAGTGAGTGTGCTCCACCGAGGGTAGTGTGATGGGGTGTCCAAGCTGGAGTCAGTGTGCTCCACCGAGGGTAGTGTGATGGGGTGGCCAAGCTGGAGTGAGTGTGTTCCACCGAGGGTAGTGTGATGGGGTGTCCAAGCTGGAGTGAGTGTGCTCCACCGAGGGTAGTGTGATGGGGTGTCCAAGCTGGAGTCACTCTGCTCCACCGAGGGTAGTGTGATGGTGTGTCCAAGCTGGAGTGAGTGTGCTCCACCGAGGGTAGTGTGATGGGGTGTCCAAGCTGGAGTCAGTGTGCTCCACCGAGGGTAGTGTGATGGGGTGTCCAAGCTGGAGTCAGTGTACTCCACCGAGGGTAGTGTGATGAGGTGTCCAAGCTGGAGACAGTGTGTTCCACCGAGGGTAGTGTGATGGTGTGTCCAAGCTGGAGTCAGTGTGTTCCACCGAGGGTAGTGTGATGGGGTGTCCAAGCTGGAGTGAGTGTGTTCCACCGAGGGTAGTGTGATGGGGTGTCCAAGCTGGAGTGAGTGTGTTCCACCGAGGGTAGTGTGATGGGGTGTCCAAGCTGGAGTGAGTGTGCTCCACCGAGGGTAGTGTGATAGGGTGTCCAAGCTGGAGTCAGTGTGTTCCACCGAGGGTAGTGTGATGGGATGTCCAAGCTGGAGTGAGTGTGCCCCACCGAGGGTAGTGTGTTGGGGTGTCCAAGCTGGAGTCAGTGTGTTCCACCGAGGGTAGTGTGATGGGGTGTCCAAGCTGGAGTGAGTGTGTTCCACCGAGGGTAGTGTGATGGTGTGTCCAAGCTGGAGTGAGTGTGTTCCACCGAGGGTAGTGTGATGGGGTGTCCAAGCTGGAGTGAGTGTGTTCCACCGAGGGTAGTGTGATGGGGTGTCCAAGCTGGAGTGAGTGTGCTCACCGAGGGTAGTGTGATGGGGTGTCCAAGCTGGAGTCAGTGTGTCCCACCGAGGGTAGTGTGATGGGGTGTCCAAGCTGGAGTCAGTGTGTTCCACCGAGGGTAGTGTGATGGGGTGTCCAAGCTGGAGTCAGTGTGCCCCACCGAGGGTAGTGTGATGGGGTGTCCAAGCTGGAGTCAGTGTGTTCCACCGAGGGTAGTGTGATGGGGTGTCCAAGCTGGAGTGAGTGTGCTCACCGAGGGTAGTGTGATGGGGTGTCCAAGCTGGAGTCAGTGTGCTCCACCGAGGGTAGTGTGAAGGGGTGTCCAAGCTGGAGTCAGTGTACTCCACCGAGGGTAGTGTGATGGTGTGTCCAAGCTGGAGTGAGTGTGCTCACCGAGGGTAGTGTGATGGGGTGTCCAAGCTGGAGTCAGTGTGTCCCACCGAGGGTAGTGTGATGGGGTGTCCAAGCTGGAGTCAGTGTGTTCCACCGAGGGTAGTGTGATGGTGTGTCCAAGCTGGAGTGAGTGTGCTCACCGAGGGTAGTGTGATGGGGTGTCCAAGCTGGAGTCAGTGTGTCCCACCGAGGGTAGTGTGATGGGGTGTCCAAGCTGGAGTCAGTGTGTTCCACCGAGGGTAGTGTGATGGGGTGTCCAAGCTGGAGTCAGTGTGCCCCACCGAGGGTAGTGTGATGGGGTGTCCAAGCTGGAGTGAGTGTGTTCCACCGAGGGTAGTGTGATGGGGTGTCCAAGCTGGAGTGAGTGTGCTCCACTGAGGGTAGTGTGATGGGGTGTCCAAGCTGGAGTGAGTGTGTTCCATCGAGGGTAGTGTGATGGGATGTCCAAGCTGGAGTGAGTGTGTTCCACCGAGGGTAGTGTGATGGTGTGTCCAAGCTGGAGTGAGTGTGTTCCACCGAGGGTAGTGTGATGGGGTGTCCAAGCTGGAGTGAGTGTGTTCCACCGAGGGTAGTGTGATGGGGTGTCCAAGCTGGAGTCAGTGTGTTCCACCGAGGGTAGTGTGATGGGATGTCCAAGCTGGAGTGAGTGTGTTCCACCGAGGGTAGTGTGATGGTGTGTCCAAGCTGGAGTGAGTGTGTTCCACCGAGGGTAGTGTGATGGGGTGTCCAAGCTGGAGTGAGTGTGTTCCACCGAGGGTAGTGTGATGGGGTGTCCAAGCTGGAGTCAGTGTGTTCCACCGAGGGTAGTGTGATGGGGTGTCCAAGCTGGAGTCAGTGTGTTCCACCGAGGGTAGTGTGATGGGGTGTCCAAGCTGGAGTCAGTGTGCTCCACCGAGGGTAGTGTGATGGGGTGTCCAAGCTGGAGTCAGTGTGTTCCACCGAGGGTAGTGTGATGGGGTGTCCAAGCTGGAGTGAGTGTGCTCCACCGAGGGTAGTGTGATGGGGTGTCCAAGCTGAAGTCAGTGTGTTCCACCGAGGGTAGTGTGATGGGATGTCCAAGCTGGAGTGAGTGTGTTCCACCGAGGGTAGTGTGATGGGGTGTCCAAGCTGGAGTCAGTGTGCTCCACCGAGGGTAGTGTGATAGGGTGTCCAAGCTGGAGTGAGCGTGCTCCACCGAGGGTAGTGTGATGGGGTGTCCAAGCTGGAGTGAGCGTGCTCACCGAGGGTAGTGTGATGGGGTGTCCAAGCTGGAGTGAGTGTGTTCCACCGAGGGTAGTGTGATGGGATGTCCAAGCTGGAGTCAGTGTGTTCCACCGAGGGTAGTGTGATGGGGTGTCCAAGCTGGAGTGAGTGTGCTCCACCGAGGGTAGTGTGATAGGGTGTCCAAGCTGGAGTCAGTGTGTTCCACCGAGGGTAGTGTGATGGGGTGTCCAAGCTGGAGTCAGTGTGCTCCACCGAGGGTAGTGTGATGGGGTGTCCAAGCTGGAGTGAGCGTGCTCCACCGAGGGTAGTGTGATGGGGTGTCCAAGATGGAGTCAGTGTGTTCCCCCGAGGGTAGTGTGATGGGGTGTCCAAGCTGGAGTCAGTGTGCCCCACCGAGGGTAGTGTGATGGGGTGTCCAAGCTGGAGTGAGTGTGTTCCACCGAGGGTAGTGTGATGGGGTGTCCAAGCTGGAGTGAGTGTGTTCCACCGAGGGTAGTGTGATGGGGTGTCCAAGCTGGAGTCAGTGTGCTCCACCGAGGGTAGTGTGATGGGGTGTCCAAGCTGGAGTGAGCGTGCTCCACCGAGGGTAGTGTGATGGGATGTCCAAGCTGGAGTGAGTGTGTTCCACCGAGGGTAGTGTGATCGGGTGTCCAAGCTGGAGTGAGCGTGTTCCACAGAGGGTAGTGTGATGGGGTGTCCAAGCTGGAGTCAGTGTGCTCCACCGAGGGTAGTGTGATGGGATGTCCAAGCTGGAGTCAGTGTGCCCCACCGAGGGTAGTGTGATGGGGTGTCCAAGCTGGAGTCAGTGTGTTCCACCGAGGGTAGTGTGATGCGGTGTCCAAGCTGGAGTCAGTGTGTTCCACCGAGGGTAGTGTGATGGGGTGTCCAAGCTGGAGTCAGTGTGTCCCACCGAGGGTAGTGTGATGGGGTGTCCCAGCTGGAGTGAGTGTGCTCCACCGAGGGTAGTGTGATGCGGTGTCCAAGCTGGAGTGAGTGTGTTCCACCGAGGGTAGTGTGATGGGGTGTCCAAGCTGGAGTCAGTGTGCCCCACCGAGGGTAGTGTGATGGAGTGTCCAAGCTGGAGTCAGTGTGTTCCACCGAGGGTAGTGTGATGGGGTGTCCAAGCTGGAGTCAGTGTGTTCCACCGAGGGTAGTGTGATGGGGTGTCCAAGCTGGAGTGAGTGTGCTCCACCGAGGGTAGTGTGATGGGGTGTCCAAGCTGGAGTCAGTGTGTTCCACCGAGGGTAGTGTGATGGGGTGTCCAAGCTGGAGTCAGTGTGTTCCACCGAGAGTAGTGTGATGGGGTGTCCAAGCTGGAGTGACTGTGCTCCACCGAGGGTAGGGTGATGGGGTGTCCAAGCTGGAGTGAGTGTGTTCCACCGAGGGTAGTGTGATGTGGTGTCCAAGCTGGAGTCAGTGTGTTCCACCGAGGGTAGTGTGATGGGGTGTCCAAGCTGGAGTCAGTGTGCTCCACCGAGGGTAGTGTGATGCGGTGTCCAAGCTGGAGTCAGTGTGTTCCACCGAGGGTAGTGTGATGGGGTGTCCAAGCTGGAGTCAGTGTGTCCCACCGAGGGTAGTGTGATGGGGTGTCCCAGCTGGAGTGAGTGTGCTCCACCGAGGGTAGTGTGATGCGGTGTCCAAGCTGGAGTGAGTGTGTTCCACCGAGGGTAGTGTGATGGGGTGTCCAAGCTGGAGTCAGTGTGCCCCACCGAGGGTAGTGTGATGGGGTGTCCAAGCTGGAGTCAGTGTGTTCCACCGAGGGTAGTGTGATGGGGTGTCCAAGCTGGAGTCAGTGTGTTCCACCGAGGGTAGTGTGATGGGGTGTCCAAGCTGGAGTGAGTGTGCTCACCGAGAGTAGTGTGATGGGGTGTCCAAGCTGGAGTGACTGTGCTCCACCGAGGGTAGTGTGATGGGGTGTCCAAGCTGGAGTGAGTGTGTTACACCGAGGGTAGTGTGATGGGGTGTCCAAGCTGGAGTCAGTGTGTTCCACCGAGGGTAGTGTGATGGGGTGTCCAAGCTGGAGTGAGCGTGCTCACCGAGAGTAGTGTGATGGGGTGTCCAAGCTGGAGTCAGTGTGCCCCACCGAGGGTAGTGTGATGGGGTGTCCAAGCTGGAGTGAGTGTGCTCCACCGAGGGTAGTGTGATGGGGTGTCCAAGCTGGAGTGAGTGTGTTCCACCGAGGGTAGTGTGATGGGGTGTCCAAGCTGGAGTGAGTGTACTCCACCGAGGGTAGTGTGATGGGGTGTCCAAGCTGGAGTCAGTGTGTTCCACCGAGGGTAGTGTGATGGGGTGTCCAAGCTGGAGTCAGTGTGTTCCACCGAGAGTAGTGTGATGGGGTGTCCAAGCTGGAGTGACTGTGCTCCACCGAGGGTAGGGTGATGGGGTGTCCAAGCTGGAGTGAGTGTGTTCCACCGAGGGTAGTGTGATGTGGTGTCCAAGCTGGAGTCAGTGTGTTCCACCGAGGGTAGTGTGATGGGGTGTCCAAGCTGGAGTCAGTGTGCTCCACCGAGGGTAGTGTGATGCGGTGTCCAAGCTGGAGTCAGTGTGTTCCACCGAGGGTAGTGTGATGGGGTGTCCAAGCTGGAGTCAGTGTGTCCCACCGAGGGTAGTGTGATGGGGTGTCCCAGCTGGAGTGAGTGTGCTCCACCGAGGGTAGTGTGATGCGGTGTCCAAGCTGGAGTGAGTGTGTTCCACCGAGGGTAGTGTGATGGGGTGTCCAAGCTGGAGTCAGTGTGCCCCACCGAGGGTAGTGTGATGGGGTGTCCAAGCTGGAGTCAGTGTGTTCCACCGAGGGTAGTGTGATGGGGTGTCCAAGCTGGAGTCAGTGTGTTCCACCGAGGGTAGTGTGATGGGGTGTCCAAGCTGGAGTGAGTGTGCTCACCGAGAGTAGTGTGATGGGGTGTCCAAGCTGGAGTGACTGTGCTCCACCGAGGGTAGTGTGATGGGGTGTCCAAGCTGGAGTGAGTGTGTTACACCGAGGGTAGTGTGATGGGGTGTCCAAGCTGGAGTCAGTGTGTTCCACCGAGGGTAGTGTGATGGGATGTCCAAGCTGGAGTGAGTGTGTTCCACCGAGGGTAGTGTGATGGGGTGTCCAAGCTGGAGTCAGTGTGTTCCACCGAGGGTAGTGTGATGGGATGTCCAAGCTGGAGTGAGTGTGTTCCACCGAGGGTAGTGTGATGGTGTGTCCAAGCTGGAGTGAGTGTGTTCCACCGAGGGTAGTGTGATGGGGTGTCCAAGCTGGAGTGAGTGTGTTCCACCGAGGGTAGTGTGATGATGTGTCCAAGCTGGAGTCAGTGTGTTCCACCGAGGGTAGTGTGATGGGGTGTCCAAGCTGGAGTCAGTGTGTTCCACCGAGGGTAGTGTGATGGGGTGTCCAAGCTGGAGTCAGTGTGCTCCACCGAGGGTAGTGTGATGGGGTGTCCAAGCTGGAGTCAGTGTGTTCCACCGAGGGTAGTGTGATGGGGTGTCCAAGCTGGAGTGAGTGTGCTCCACCGAGGGTAGTGTGATGGGGTGTCCAAGCTGAAGTCAGTGTGTTCCACCGAGGGTAGTGTGATGGGATGTCCAAGCTGGAGTGAGTGTGTTCCACCGAGGGTAGTGTGATGGGGTGTCCAAGCTGGAGTCAGTGTGCTCCACCGAGGGTAGTGTGATAGGGTGTCCAAGCTGGAGTGAGTGTGCTCCACCGAGGGTAGTGTGATGGGGTGTCCAAGCTGGAGTGAGCGTGCTCACCGAGGGTAGTGTGATGGGGTGTCCAAGCTGGAGTGAGTGTGTTCCACCGAGGGTAGTGTGATGGGATGTCCAAGCTGGAGTCAGTGTGTTCCACCGAGGGTAGTGTGATGGGGTGTCCAAGCTGGAGTGAGTGTGCTCCACCGAGGGTAGTGTGATAGGGTGTCCAAGCTGGAGTCAGTGTGTTCCACCGAGGGTAGTGTGATGGGGTGTCCAAGCTGGAGTCAGTGTGCTCCACCGAGGGTAGTGTGATGGGGTGTCCAAGCTGGAGTGAGCGTGCTCCACCGAGGGTAGTGTGATGGGGTGTCCAAGATGGAGTCAGTGTGTTCCCCCGAGGGTAGTGTGATGGGGTGTCCAAGCTGGAGTCAGTGTGCCCCACCGAGGGTAGTGTGATGGGGTGTCCAAGCTGGAGTGAGTGTGTTCCACCGAGGGTAGTGTGATGGGGTGTCCAAGCTGGAGTGAGTGTGTTCCACCGAGGGTAGTGTGATGGGGTGTCCAAGCTGGAGTCAGTGTGCTCCACCGAGGGTAGTGTGATGGGGTGTCCAAGCTGGAGTGAGCGTGCTCCACCGAGGGTAGTGTGATGGGATGTCCAAGCTGGAGTGAGTGTGTTCCACCGAGGGTAGTGTGATCGGGTGTCCAAGCTGGAGTGAGCGTGTTCCACAGAGGGTAGTGTGATGGGGTGTCCAAGCTGGAGTCAGTGTGCTCCACCGAGGGTAGTGTGATGGGATGTCCAAGCTGGAGTCAGTGTGCCCCACCGAGGGTAGTGTGATGGGGTGTCCAAGCTGGAGTCAGTGTGTTCCACCGAGGGTAGTGTGATGCGGTGTCCAAGCTGGAGTCAGTGTGTTCCACCGAGGGTAGTGTGATGGGGTGTCCAAGCTGGAGTCAGTGTGTCCCACCGAGGGTAGTGTGATGGGGTGTCCCAGCTGGAGTGAGTGTGCTCCACCGAGGGTAGTGTGATGCGGTGTCCAAGCTGGAGTGAGTGTGTTCCACCGAGGGTAGTGTGATGGGGTGTCCAAGCTGGAGTCAGTGTGCCCCACCGAGGGTAGTGTGATGGAGTGTCCAAGCTGGAGTCAGTGTGTTCCACCGAGGGTAGTGTGATGGGGTGTCCAAGCTGGAGTCAGTGTGTTCCACCGAGGGTAGTGTGATGGGGTGTCCAAGCTGGAGTGAGTGTGCTCCACCGAGGGTAGTGTGATGGGGTGTCCAAGCTGGAGTCAGTGTGTTCCACCGAGGGTAGTGTGATGGGGTGTCCAAGCTGGAGTCAGTGTGTTCCACCGAGAGTAGTGTGATGGGGTGTCCAAGCTGGAGTGACTGTGCTCCACCGAGGGTAGGGTGATGGGGTGTCCAAGCTGGAGTGAGTGTGTTCCACCGAGGGTAGTGTGATGTGGTGTCCAAGCTGGAGTCAGTGTGTTCCACCGAGGGTAGTGTGATGGGGTGTCCAAGCTGGAGTCAGTGTGCTCCACCGAGGGTAGTGTGATGCGGTGTCCAAGCTGGAGTCAGTGTGTTCCACCGAGGGTAGTGTGATGGGGTGTCCAAGCTGGAGTCAGTGTGTCCCACCGAGGGTAGTGTGATGGGGTGTCCCAGCTGGAGTGAGTGTGCTCCACCGAGGGTAGTGTGATGCGGTGTCCAAGCTGGAGTGAGTGTGTTCCACCGAGGGTAGTGTGATGGGGTGTCCAAGCTGGAGTCAGTGTGCCCCACCGAGGGTAGTGTGATGGGGTGTCCAAGCTGGAGTCAGTGTGTTCCACCGAGGGTAGTGTGATGGGGTGTCCAAGCTGGAGTCAGTGTGTTCCACCGAGGGTAGTGTGATGGGGTGTCCAAGCTGGAGTGAGTGTGCTCACCGAGAGTAGTGTGATGGGGTGTCCAAGCTGGAGTGACTGTGCTCCACCGAGGGTAGTGTGATGGGGTGTCCAAGCTGGAGTGAGTGTGTTACACCGAGGGTAGTGTGATGGGGTGTCCAAGCTGGAGTCAGTGTGTTCCACCGAGGGTAGTGTGATGGGGTGTCCAAGCTGGAGTGAGCGTGCTCACCGAGAGTAGTGTGATGGGGTGTCCAAGCTGGAGTCAGTGTGCCCCACCGAGGGTAGTGTGATGGGGTGTCCAAGCTGGAGTGAGTGTGCTCCACCGAGGGTAGTGTGATGGGGTGTCCAAGCTGGAGTGAGTGTGTTCCACCGAGGGTAGTGTGATGGGGTGTCCAAGCTGGAGTGAGTGTACTCCACCGAGGGTAGTGTGATGGGGTGTCCAAGCTGGAGTCAGTGTGTTCCACCGAGGGTAGTGTGATGGGGTGTCCAAGCTGGAGTCAGTGTGTTCCACCGAGGGTAGTGTGATGGGGTGTCCAAGCTGGAGTGAGTGTGCTTCACCGAGGATAGTGTGATGGGGTGTCCAAGCTGGAGTCAGTGTGCCCCACCGAGGGTAGTGTGATGGGGTGTCCAAGCTGGAGTGAGTGTGCTCCACCGAGGGTAGTGTGATGGGGTGTCCAAGCTGGAGTCAGTGTGTTCCACCGAGGGTAGTGTGATGGGGTGTCCAAGCTGGAGTCAGTGTGTTCCACCGAGGGTAGTGTGATGGGGTGTCCAAGCTGGAGTGAGTGTGTTCCACCGAGGGTAGTGTGATGGGGTGTCCAAGCTGGAGTCAGTGTGCTCCACCGAGGGTAGTGTGATGGTGTGTCCAAGCTGGAGTGAGTGTGCTCCACCGAGGGTAGTGTGATGGTGTGTCCAAGCTGGAGTCAGTGTGCTCCACCGAGGGTAGTGTGATGGGGTGTCCAAGCTGGAGTCAGTGTGTTCCACCGAGGGTAGTGTGATGGGGTGTCCAAGCTGGAGTGAGTGTGTTCCACCGAGGGTAGTGTGATGGGGTGTCCAAGCTGGAGTGAGTGTGCTCCACCGAGGGTAGTGTGATGGTGTGTCCAAGCTGGAGTGAGTGTGCTCCACCGAGGGTAGTGAGATGGTGTGTCCAAGCTGGAGTGAGTGTGCTCCACCGAGGGTAGTGTGATGGTGTGTCCAAGCTGGAGTCAGTGTGCTCCACCGAGGGTAGTGTGATGGTGTGTCCAAGCTGGAGTGAGTGTGCTCCACCGAGGGTAGTGTGATGGTGTGTCCAAGCTGGAGTCAGTGTGCTCCACCGAGGGTAGTGTGATGGGGTGTCCAAGCTGGAGTCAGTGTGCTCCACCGAGGGTAGTGTGATGGGGTGTCCAAGCTGGAGTGAGTGTGTTCCACCGAGGGTAGTGTGATGGGGTGTCCAAGCTGGAGTGAGTGTGTTCCACCGAGGGTAGTGTGATGGGGTGTCCAAGCTGGAGTGAGTGTGTTCCACCGAGGGTAGTGTGATGGGGTGTCCAAGATGGAGTCTGTGTGCTTCACCGAGGGTAGTGTGATGGGGTGTCCAAGCTGGAGTCACTCTGCTGCACCGAGGGTAGTGTGATGGGGTGTACAAGCTGGAGTGAGTGTGTTCCACCGAGGGTAGTGTGATGGGGTGTCCAAGCTGGAGTCAGTGTGCTCCACCGAGGGTAGTGTGATGGGGTGTCCAAGCTGGAGTGAGTGTGTTCCACCGAGGGTAGTGTGATGGGGTGTCCATGCTGGAGTGAGTGTGCTCCACCGAGGGTAGTGTGATGGGGTGTCCAAGCTGGAGTCAGTGTGCTCCACCGAGGGTAGTGTGATGGGGTGTCCAAGCTGGAGTCAGTGTGTTCCACCGAGGGTAGTGTGATGGAGTGTCCAAGCTGGAGTGAGTGTGTTCCACCGAGGGTAGTGTGATGGGGTGTCCAAGCTGGAGTGAGTGTGTTCCACCGAGGGTAGTGTGATGGGGTGTCCAAGCTGGAGTGAGCGTGCTCCACCGAGGGTAGTGTGATGGGGTGTCCAAGCTGGAGTCAGTGTGTTCCACCGAGGGTAGTGTGATGGGGTGTCCAAGCTGGAGTCAGTGTGTTCCACCGAGGGTAGTGTGATGGGGTGTCCAAGCTGAAGTCAGTGTGTTCCACCGAGGGTAGTGTGATGGGGTGTCCAAGCTGGAGTCAGTGTGTTCCACCGAGGGTAGTGTGATGGAGTGTCCAAGCTGGAGTGAGTGTGTTCCACCGAGGGTAGTGTGATGGGGTGTCCTAGCTGGAGTGAGTGTGTTCCACCGAGGGTAGTGTGATGGGGTGTCCAAGCTGGAGTGAGCGTGCTCCACCGAGGGTAGTGTGATCCGGTGTCCAAGCTGGAGTGAGTGTGCTCCACCGAGGGTAGTGTGATGGGGTGTCCAAGCTGGAGTCAGTGTGTTCCACCGAGGGTAGTGTGATGGGGTGTCCAAGCTGGAGTCAGTGTGTTCCACCGAGGGTAGTGTGATGGGGTGTCCAAGCTGGAGTCAGTGTGTTCCACCGAGGGTAGTGTGATGGGGTGTCCAAGCTGGAGTGAGTGTGCTCCACCGAGGGTAGTGTGATAGTGTGTCCAAGCTGGAGTCAGTGTGCTCCACCGAGGGTAGTGTGATGGGGTGTCCAAGCTGGAGTGAGTGTGCTCCACCGAGGCGAGTGTGATGGGGTTTCCAAGCTGGAGTGAGTGTGCTCCACCGAGGGTAGTGTGATGGGGTGTCCAAGCTGGAGTGAGTGTGTTCCACCGAGGGTAGTGTGATGGGGTGTCCAAGCTGGAGTCAGTGTGTTAAACACCGAGGGTTGTGTGATGGGGTGTCCAAGCTGGAGTGAGTGTGCTCCACCGAGGGTAGTGTGATGGGGTGTCCAAGCTGGAGTGAGTGTGCTCCACCGAGGGTAGTGTGATGGGGTGTCCAAGCTGGAGTCAGTGTGTTCCACCGAGGGTAGTGTGATGGGGTGTCCAAGCTGGAGTGAGTGTGCTCCACCGAGGGTAGTGTGATGGTGTGTCCAAGCTGGAGTGAGTGTGCTCCACCGAGGGTAGTGTGATGGGGTGTCCAAGCTGGAGTCAGTGTGTTCCACCGAGGGTAGTGTGATGGGGTGTCCAAGCTGGAGTGAGTGTGCTCCACCGAGGGTAGTGTGATGGTGTGTCCAAGCTGGAGTGAGTGTGCTCCACCGAGGGTAGTGTGATGGGGTGTCCAAGCTGGAGTCAGTGTGTTCCACCGAGGGTAGAGTGATGGGGTGTCCAAGCTGGAGTGAGTGTGTTCCACCGAGGGTAGTGTGATGGGGTGTCCAAGCTGGAGTGAGCGTGCTCACCGAGGGTAGTGTGATGGGGTGTCCAAGCTGGAGTCAGTGTGTTCCACCGAGGGTAGTGTGATGGGGTGTCCAAGCTGGAGTGAGTGTGCTCACCGAGGGTAGTGTGATGGGGTGTCCAAGCTGGAGTCAGTGTGTTCCACCGAGGGTAGTGTGATGGGGTGTCCAAGCTGGAGTGAGTGTGCTCCACCGAGGGTAGTGTGATGGGGTGTCCAAGCTGGAGTCAGTGTGTTCCACCGAGGGTAGTGTGATGGGGTGTCCAAGCTGGAGTGAGCATGCTCACCGAGGGTAGTGTGATAGGGTGTCCAAGCTGGAGTCAGTGTGCTCCACCGAGGGTAGTGTGATGGGGTGTCCAAGCTGGAGTGAGCGTGCTCACCGAGGGTAGTGTGATAGGGTGTCCAAGCTGGAGTCAGTGTGCTCCACCGAGGGTAGTGTGATGGGATGTCCAAGCTGGAGTCAGTGTGTTCCACCGAGGGTAGTGTGATGGGGTGTCCAAGCTGGAGTGAGTGTGTTCCACCGAGAGTAGTGTGATGGGGTGTCCAAGCTGGAGTGAGCGTGCTCACCGAGGGTAGTGTGATGGGGTGTCCAAGCTGGAGTCAGTGTGTTCCACCGAGGGTAGTGTGATGGGGTGTCCAAGCTGGAGTGAGTGTGTTCCACCGAGGGTAGTGTGATGGGGTGTCCAAGCTGGAGTGAGTGTGTTCCACGGAGGGTAGTGTGATGGGGTGTCCAAGCTGGAGTCAGTGTGTTCCACCGAGGGTAGTGTGATGGGGTGTCCAAGCTGGAGTGAGTGTGTTCCACCGAGGGTAGTGTGATGGGGTGTCCAAGCTGGAGTCAGTGTGCCCCACCGAGGGTAGTGTGATGGGGTGTCCAAGCTGGAGTCAGTGTGTTCCACCGAGGGTAGTGTGATGGGGTGTCCAAGCTGGAGTCAGTGTGTTCCACCGACGGTAGTGTGATGGGGTGTCCAAGCTGGAGTCAGTGTGCTCCACCGAGGGAGTGTGATGGGGTGTCCAAGCTGGAGTCAGTGTGTTCCACCGAGGGTAGTGTGATGCGGTGTCCAAGCTGGAGTCAGTGTGTTCCACCGAGGGTAGTGTGATGGGGTGTCCAAGCTGGAGTCAGTGTGTCCCACCGAGGGTAGTGTGATGGGGTGTCCCAGCTGGAGTGAGTGTGCTCCACCGAGGGTAGTGTGATGCGGTGTCCAAGCTGGAGTGAGTGTGTTCCACCGAGGGTAGTGTGATGGGGTGTCCAAGCTGGAGTCAGTGTGCCCCACCGAGGGTAGTGTGATGGAGTGTCCAAGCTGGAGTCAGTGTGTTCCACCGAGGGTAGTGTGATGGGGTGTCCAAGCTGGAGTCAGTGTGTTCCACCGAGGGTAGTGTGATGGGGTGTCCAAGCTGGAGTGAGTGTGCTCCACCGAGGGTAGTGTGATGGGGTGTCCAAGCTGGAGTCAGTGTGTTCCACCGAGGGTAGTGTGATGGGGTGTCCAAGCTGGAGTCAGTGTGTTCCACCGAGAGTAGTGTGATGGGGTGTCCAAGCTGGAGTGACTGTGCTCCACCGAGGGTAGTGTGATGGGGTGTCCAAGCTGGAGTGAGTGTGTTCCACCGAGTGTAGTGTGATGCGGTGTCCAAGCTGGAGTCAGTGTGTTCCACCGAGGGTAGTGTGTTGGGGTGTCCAAGCTGGAGTCAGTGTGTCCCACCGAGGGTAGTGTGATGGGGTGTCCCAGCTGGAGTGAGTGTGCTCCACCGAGGGTAGTGTGATGCGGTGTCCAAGCTGGAGTGAGTGTGTTCCACCGAGGGTAGTGTGATGGGGTGTCCAAGCTGGAGTCAGTGTGCCCCACCGAGGGTAGTGTGATGGGGTGTCCAAGCTGGAGTCAGTGTGTTCCACCGAGGGTAGTGTGATGGGGTGTCCAAGCTGGAGTCAGTGTGTTCCACCGAGGGTAGTGTGATGGGGTGTCCAAGCTGGAGTGAGTGTGCTCACCGAGAGTAGTGTGATGGGGTGTCCAAGCCGGAGTGACTTTGCTCCACCGAGGGTAGTGTGATGGGGTGTCCAAGCTGGAGTGAGTGTGTTACACCGAGGGTAGTGTGATGGGGTGTCCAAGCTGGAGTCAGTGTGTTCCACCGAGGGTAGTGTGATGGGGTGTCCAAGCTGGAGTGAGCGTGCTCACCGAGAGTAGTGTGATGGGGTGTCCAAGCTGGAGTCAGTGTGCCCCACCGAGGGTAGTGTGATGGGGTGTCCAAGCTGGAGTGAGTGTGCTCCACTGAGGGTAGTGTGATGGGGTGTCCAAGCTGGAGTGAGTGTGTTCCACCGAGGGTAGTGTGATGGGGTGTCCAAGCTGGAGTGAGTGTACTCCACCGAGGGTAGTGTGATGGGGTGTCCAAGCTGGAGTCAGTGTGTTCCACCGAGGGTAGTGTGATGGGGTGTCCAAGCTGGAGTCAGTGTGTTCCACCGAGGGTAGTGTGATGGGGTGTCCAAGCTGGAGTGAGTGTGCTTCACCGAGGATAGTGTGATGGGGTGTCCAAGCTGGAGTCAGTGTGCCCCACCGAGGGTAGTGTGATGGGGTGTCCAAGCTGGAGTGAGTGTGCTCCACCGAGGGTAGTGTGATGGGGTGTCCAAGCTGGAGTCAGTGTGTTCCACCGAGGGTAGTGTGATGGGGTGTCCAAGCTGGAGTCAGTGTGTTCCACCGAGGGTAGTGTGATGGGGTGTCCAAGCTGGAGTCAGTGTGTTCCACCGAGGGTAGTGTGATGGGGTGTCCAAGCTGGAGTCAGTGTGTTCCACCGAGGGTAGTGTGATGGGGTGTCCAAGCTGGAGTGAGTGTGTTCCACCGAGGGTAGTGTGATGGGGTGTCCAAGCTGGAGTCAGTGTGCTCCACCGAGGGTAGTGTGATGGTGTGTCCAAGCTGGAGTGAGTGTGCTCCACCGAGGGTAGTGTGATGGTGTGTCCAAGCTGGAGTCAGTGTGCTCCACCGAGGGTAGTGTGATGGGGTGTCCAAGCTGGAGTCAGTGTGTTCCACCGAGGGTAGTGTGATGGGGTGTCCAAGCTGGAGTGAGTGTGTTCCACCGAGGGTAGTGTGATGGGGTGTCCAAGCTGGAGTGAGTGTGCTCCACCGAGGGTAGTGTGATGGTGTGTCCAAGCTGGAGTGAGTGTGCTCCACCGAGGGTAGTGTGATGGTGTGTCCAAGCTGGAGTGAGTGTGCTCCACCGAGGGTAGTGTGATGGGGTGTCCAAGCTGGAGTCAGTGTGCTCCACCGAGGGTAGTGTGATGGTGTGTCCAAGCTGGAGTGAGTGTGTTCCACCGAGGGTAGTGTGATGGGGTGTCCAAGCTGGAGTCAGTGTGTTCCACCGAGGGTAGTGTGATGGGGTGTCCAAGCTGGAGTCAGTGTGCTCCACCGAGGGAGTGTGATGGGGTGTCCAAGCTGGAGTGAGTGTGTTCCACCGAGGGTAGTGTGATGGGGTGTCCAAGCTGGAGTCAGTGTGTTCCACCGAGGGTAGTGTGATGCGGTGTCCAAGCTGGAGTCAGTGTGTTCCACCGAGGGTAGTGTGATGGGGTGTCCAAGCTGGAGTCAGTGTGTCCCACCGAGGGTAGTGTGATGGGGTGTCCCAGCTGGAGTGAGTGTGCTCCACCGAGGGTAGTGTGATGCGGTGTCCAAGCTGGAGTGAGTGTGTTCCACCGAGGGTAGTGTGATGGGGTGTCCAAGCTGGAGTCAGTGTGCCCCACCGAGGGTAGTGTGATGGAGTGTCCAAGCTGGAGTCAGTGTGTTCCACCGAGGGTAGTGTGATGGGGTGTCCAAGCTGGAGTCAGTGTGTTCCACCGAGGGTAGTGTGATGGGGTGTCCAAGCTGGAGTGAGTGTGCTCCACCGAGGGTAGTGTGATGGGGTGTCCAAGCTGGAGTCAGTGTGTTCCACCGAGGGTAGTGTGATGGGGTGTCCAAGCTGGAGTCAGTGTGTTCCACCGAGAGTAGTGTGATGGGGTGTCCAAGCTGGAGTGACTGTGCTCCACCGAGGGTAGTGTGATGGGGTGTCCAAGCTGGAGTGAGTGTGTTCCACCGAGGGTAGTGTGATGCGGTGTCCAAGCTGGAGTCAGTGTGTTCCACCGAGGGTAGTGTGATGGGGTGTCCAAGCTGGAGTCAGTGTGTCCCACCGAGGGTAGTGTGATGGGGTGTCCCAGCTGGAGTGAGTGTGCTCCACCGAGGGTAGTGTGATGCGGTGTCCAAGCTGGAGTGAGTGTGTTCCACCGAGGGTAGTGTGATGGGGTGTCCAAGCTGGAGTCAGTGTGCCCCACCGAGGGTAGTGTGATGGGGTGTCCAAGCTGGAGTCAGTGTGTTCCACCGAGGGTAGTGTGATGGGGTGTCCAAGCTGGAGTCAGTGTGTTCCACCGAGGGTAGTGTGATGGGGTGTCCAAGCTGGAGTGAGTGTGCTCACCGAGAGTAGTGTGATGGGGTGTCCAAGCTGGAGTGACTTTGCTCCACCGAGGGTAGTGTGATGGGGTGTCCAAGCTGGAGTGAGTGTGTTACACCGAGGGTAGTGTGATGGGGTGTCCAAGCTGGAGTCAGTGTGTTCCACCGAGGGTAGTGTGATGGGGTGTCCAAGCTGGAGTGAGCGTGCTCACCGAGAGTAGTGTGATGGGGTGTCCAAGCTGGAGTCAGTGTGCCCCACCGAGGGTAGTGTGATGGGGTGTCCAAGCTGGAGTGAGTGTGCTCCACTGAGGGTAGTGTGATGGGGTGTCCAAGCTGGAGTGAGTGTGTTCCACCGAGGGTAGTGTGATGGGGTGTCCAAGCTGGAGTGAGTGTACTCCACCGAGGGTAGTGTGATGGGGTGTCCAAGCTGGAGTCAGTGTGTTCCACCGAGGGTAGTGTGATGGGGTGTCCAAGCTGGAGTCAGTGTGTTCCACCGAGGGTAGTGTGATGGGGTGTCCAAGCTGGAGTGAGTGTGCTTCACCGAGGATAGTGTGATGGGGTGTCCAAGCTGGAGTCAGTGTGCCCCACCGAGGGTAGTGTGATGGGGTGTCCAAGCTGGAGTGAGTGTGCTCCACCGAGGGTAGTGTGATGGGGTGTCCAAGCTGGAGTCAGTGTGTTCCACCGAGGGTAGTGTGATGGGGTGTCCAAGCTGGAGTCAGTGTGTTCCACCGAGGGTAGTGTGATGGGGTGTCCAAGCTGGAGTCAGTGTGTTCCACCGAGGGTAGTGTGATGTGGTGTCCAAGCTGGAGTCAGTGTGTTCCACCGAGGGTAGTGTGATGGGGTGTCCAAGCTGGAGTGAGTGTGTTCCACCGAGGGTAGTGTGATGGGGTGTCCAAGCTGGAGTCAGTGTGCTCCACCGAGGGTAGTGTGATGGTTTGTCCAAGCTGGAGTGAGTGTGCTCCACCGAGGGTAGTGTGATGGTGTGTCCAAGCTGGAGTCAGTGTGCTCCACCGAGGGTAGTGTGATGGGGTGTCCAAGCTGGAGTCAGTGTGTTCCACCGAAGGTAGTGTGATGCGGTGTCCAAGCTGGAGTGAGTGTGTTCCACCGAGGGTAGTGTGATGGGGTGTCCAAGCTGGAGTGAGTGTGCTCCACCGAGGGTAGTGTGATGGTGTGTCCAAGCTGGAGTGAGTGTGCTCCACCGAGGGTAGTGTGATGTTGTGTCCAAGCTGGAGTGAGTGTGCTCCACCGAGGGTAGTGTGATGGGGTGTCCAAGCTGGAGTCAGTGTGCTCCACCGAGGGTAGTGTGATGGTGTGTCCAAGCTGGAGTGAGTGTGCTCCACCGAGGGTAGTGTGATGGTGTGTCCAAGCTGGAGTCAGTGTGCTCCACCGAGGGTAGTGTGATGGGGTGTCCAAGCTGGAGTCAGTGTGCTCCACCGAGGGTAGTGTGATGGGGTGTCCAAGCTGGAGTGAGTGTGTTCCACCGAGGGTAGTTTGATGGGGTGTCCAAGCTGGAGTGAGTGTGTTCCACCGAGGGTAGTGTGAAGGGGTGTCCAAGCTGGAGTGAGTGTGTTCCACCGAGGGTAGTGTGATGGGGTGTCCAAGCTGGAGTGAGTGTGTTCCACCGAGGGTAGTGTGATGGGGTGTCCAAGATGGAGTCTGTGTGCTTCACCGAGGGTAGTGTGATGGGGTGTCCAAGCTGGTGTCACTCTGCTGCACCGAGGGTAGTGTGATGGGGTGTCCAAGCTGGAGTGAGTGTGTTCCACCGAGGGTAGTGTGATGGGGTGTCCAAGCTGGAGTCAGTGTGCTCCACCGAGGGTAGTGTGATGGGGTGTCCAAGCTGGAGTGAGTGTGTTCCACCGAGGGTAGTGTGATGGGGTGTCCAAGCTGGAGTGAGTGTGTTCCACCGAGGGTAGTGTGATGGGGTGTCCAAGCTGGAGTGAGCGTGCTCCACCGAGGGTAGTGTGATGGGGTGTCCAAGCTGGAGTCAGTGTGTTCCACCGAGGGTAGTGTGATGGGGTGTCCAAGCTGGAGTCAGTGTGTTCCACCGAGGGTAGTGTGATGGGGTGTCCAAGCTGGAGTCAGTGTGTTCCACCGAGGGTAGTGTGATGGGGTGTCCAAGCTGGAGTCAGTGTGTTCCACCGAGGGTAGTGTGATGGAGTGTCCAAGCTGGAGTCAGTGTGTTCCACCGAGGGTAGTGTGATGGGGTGTCCAAGCTGGAGTGAGTGTGCTCCACCGAGGGTAGTGTGATAGGGTGTCCAAGCTGGAGTCAGTGTGCTCCACCGAGGGTAGTGTGATGGGGTGTCCAAGCTGGAGTGAGTGTGCTCCACCGAGGGGAGTGTGATGGGGTTTCCAAGCTGGAGTGAGTGTGCTCCACCGAGGGTAGTGTGATGGGGTGTCCAAGCTGGAGTGAGTGTGTTCCACCGAGGGTAGTGTGATGGGGTGTCCAAGCTGGAGTCAGTGTGTTAAACACCGAGGGTAGTGTGATGGGGTGTCCAAGCTGGAGTGAGTGTGCTCCACCGAGGGTAGTGTGATGGGGTGTCCAAGCTGGAGTGAGTGTGCTCCACCGAGGGTAGTGTGATGGGGTGTCCAAGCTGGAGTCAGTGTGTTCCACCGAGGGTAGTGTGATGGGGTGTCCAAGCTGGAGTCAGTATGTTCCACCGAGGGTAGTGTGATGGGGTGTCCAAGCTGGAGTGAGTGTGTTCCACCGAGGGTAGTGTGATGGGGTGTCCAAGCTGGAGTGAGTGTGCTCCACCGAGGGTAGTGTGATGGTGTGTCCAAGCTGGAGTGAGTGTGCTCCACCGAGGGTAGTGTGATGGCGTGTCCAAGCTGGAGTCAGTGTGTTCCACCGAGGGTAGAGTGATGGGGTGTCCAAGCTGGAGTGAGTGTGTTCCACCGAGGGTAGTGTGATGGGGTGTCCAAGCTGGAGTGAGCGTGCTCACCGAGGGTAGTGTGATGGGGTGTCCAAGCTGGAGTCAGTGTGTTCCACCGAGGGTAGTGTGATGGGGTGTCCAAGCTGGAGTGAGTGTGCTCACCGAGGGTAGTGTGATGGGGTGTCCAAGCTGGAGTCAGTGTGTTCCACCGAGGGTAGTGTGATGGGGTGTCCAAGCTGGAGTGAGTGTGCTCCACCGAGGGTAGTGTGATGGGGTGTCCAAGCTGGAGTCAGTGTGTTCCACCGAGGGTAGTGTGATGGGGTGTCCAAGCTGGAGTCAGTGTGTTCCACCGAGGGTAGTGTGATGGGGTGTCCAAGCTGGAGTGAGTGTGCTCCACCGAGGGTAGTGTGATGGGGTGTCCAAGCTGGAGTCAGTGTGCCCCACCGAGGGTAGTGTGATGGGGTGTCCAAGCTGGAGTGAGTGTGCTCCACCGAGGGTAGTGTGATGGGGTGTCCAAGCTGGAGTGAGTGTGTTCCACCGAGGGTAGTGTGATGGGGTGTCCAAGCTGGAGTGAGCATGCTCACCGAGGGTAGTGTGATAGGTTGTCCAAGCTGGAGTCAGTGTGCTCCACCGAGGGTAGTGTGATGGGGTGTCCAAGCTGGAGTGAGCGTGCTCACCGAGGGTAGTGTGATAGGGTGTCCAAGCTGGAGTCAGTGTGCTCCACCGAGGGTAGTGTGATGGGATGTCCAAGCTGGAGTCAGTGTGTTCCACCGAGGGTAGTGTGATGGGGTGTCCAAGCTGGAGTGAGTGTGTTCCACCGAGAGTAGTGTGATGGGGTGTCCAAGCTGGAGTGAGCGTGCTCACCGAGGGTAGTGTGATGGGGTGTCCAAGCTGGAGTCAGTGTGTTCCACCGAGGGTAGTGTGATGGGGTGTCCAAGCTGGAGTGAGTGTGTTCCACCGAGGGTAGTGTGATGGGGTGTCCAAGCTGGAGTGAGTGTGTTCCACGGAGGGTAGTGTGATGGGGTGTCCAAGCTGGAGTCAGTGTGCTCCACCGAGGGTAGTGTGATGGGGTGTCCAAGCTGGAGTCAGTGTGCCCCACCGAGGGTAGTGTGATGGGGTGTAAAAGCTGGAGTCAGTGTGCCCCACCGAGGGTAGTGTGATGGGGTGTCCAAGCTGGAGTCAGTGTGTTCCACCGAGGGTAGTGTGATGGGGTGTCCAAGCTGGAGTCAGTGTGTTCCACCGAGGGTAGTGTGATGGGGTGTCCAAGCTGGAGTCAGTGTGCTCCACCGAGGGAGTGTGATGGGGTGTCCAAGCTGGAGTGAGTGTGTTCCACCGAGGGTAGTGTGATGGGGTGTCCAAGCTGGAGTCAGTGTGTTCCACCGAGGGTAGTGTGATGGGGTGTCCAAGCTGGAGTCACTGTGTTCCACCGAGGGTAGTGTGATGGGGTGTCCAAGCTGGAGTGAGTGTGTTCCACCGAGGGTAGTGTGATGGGGTGTCCAAGCTGGAGTGAGTGTGCTCCACCGAGGGTAGTGTGATGGGGTGTCCAAGCTGGAGTGAGTGTGCTCCACCGAGGGTAGTGTGATGGGGTGTCCAAGCTGGAGTGAGTGTGCTCCACCGAGGGTAGTGTGATGGGGTGTCCAAGCTGGAGTGAGTGTGCTCCACCGAGGGTAGTGTGATGGGGTGTCCAAGCTGGAGTCAGTGTGTTACATCGAGGGTAGTGTGATGGGGTGTCCAAGCTGGAGTCAGTGTATTCCACCGAGGGTAGTGTGATGCGGTGTCCAAGCTGGAGTGAGTGTGTTCCACCGAGGGTAGTGTGATGGGGTGTCCAAGCTGGAGTCAGTGTGCCCCACCGAGGGTAGTGTGATGGGGTGTCCAAGCTGGAGTCAGTGTGTTCCACCGAGGGTAGTGTGATGGGGTGTCCAAGCTGGAGTCAGTGTGTTCCACCGAGGGTAGTGTGATGGGGTGTCCAAGCTGGAGTCAGTGTGCCCCACCGAGGGTAGTGTGATGGGGTGTCCAAGCTGGAGTCAGTGTGTTCCACGGAGGGTAGTGTGATGGGGTGTCCAAGCTGGAGTCAGTGTGTTCCACCGAGGGTAGTGTGATGGGGTGTCCAAGCTGGAGTGAGTGTGTTCCACCGAGGGTAGTGTGATGGGGTGTCCAAGCTGGAGTCAGTGTGTTCCACCGAGGGTAGTGTGATGGGGTGTCCAAGCTGGAGTGAGTGTGCTCCACCGAGGGTAGTGTGATGGGGTGTCCAAGCTGGAGTCAGTGTGCTCCACCGAGGGTAGGGTGATGGTGTGTCCAAGCTGGAGTGAGTGTGCTCCACCGAGGGTAGTGTGATGGGGTGTTCAAGCTGGAGTCAGTGTGCTCCACCGAGGGTAGTGTGATGGGGTGTCCAAGCTGGAGTGAGTGTGTTCCACCGAGGGTAGTGTGATGGTGTGTCCAAGCTGGAGTGAGTGTGCTCCACCGAGGGTAGTGTGATGGGGTGTCCAAGCTGGAGTCAGTGTGCTCCACCGAGGGTAGTGTGATGGGGTGTCCAAGCTGGAGTGAGTGTGTTCCACCGAGGGTAGTGTGATGGTGTGTCCAAGCTGGAGTGAGTGTGCTCCACCGAGGGTAGTGTGATGGGGTGTCCAAGCTGGAGTGAGTGTGTTCCACCGAGGGTAGTGTGATGGGGTGTCCAAGCTGGAGTGAGTGTGCTCCACCGAGGGTAGTGTGATGGGGTGTCCAAGCTGGAGTCACTCTGCTCCACCGAGGGTAGTGTGATGGTGTGTCCAAGCTGGAGTCAGTGTGCTCCACCGAGGGTAGTGTGATGGGGTGTCCAAGCTGGAGTCAGTGTGTTACACCGAGGGTAGTGTGATGGGGTGTCCAAGCTGGAGTGAGTGTGCTCCACCGAGGGTAGTGTGATGGGGTGTCCAAGCTGGAGTGAGTGTGTTCCACCGAGGGTAGTGTGATGGGGTGTCCAAGCTGGAGTGAGTGTGCTCCACCGAGGGTAGTGTGATGGGGTGTCCAAGCTGGAGTGAGTGTGCTCCACGGAAGGTAATGTGATGGGGTGTCCAAGCTGGAGTGAGTGTGCTCCACCGAGGGTAGTGTGATGGGGTGTCCAAGCTGGAGTGAGTGTGTTCCACCGAGGGTAGTGTGATGGGGTGTCCAAGCTGGAGTGAGTGTGCTCCACCGAGGGTAGTGTGATGGGGTGTCCAAGCTGGAGTGAGTGTGCTCCACCGAGGGTAGTGTGATGGGGTGTCCAAGCTGGAGTCAGTGTGTTCCACCGAGGGTAGTGTGATGGGGTGTCCAAGCTGGAGTGAGTGTGCTCCACCGAGGGTAGTGTGATGGTGTGTCCATGCTGGAGTGAGTGTGCTCCACCGAGGGTAGTGTGATGGGGTGTCCAAGCTGGAGTGAGTGTGTTCCACAGAGGGTAGTGTGATGGTGTGTCCATGCTGGAGTGAGTGTGCTCCACCGAGGGTAGTGTGATGGGGTGTCCAAGCTGGAGTGAGTGTGTTCCACAGAGGGTAGTGTGATGGTGTGTCCAAGCTGGAGTGAGTGTGTTCCACCGAGGGTAGTGTGATGGGGTGTCCAAGCTGGAGTGAGTGTGTTCCACCGAGGGTACTGTGATGGGGTGTCCAAGCTGGAGTGAGTGTGCTCCACCGAGGGTAGTGTGATGGGGTGTCCAAGCTGGAGTCAGTGTGCTCCACCGAGGGTAGTGTGATGGGGTGTCCAAGCTGGAGTCAGTGTGCTCCACCGAGGGTAGTGTGATGGGGTGTCCAAGCTGGAGTGAGTGTGTTCCACCGAGGGTAGTGTGATGGGGTGTCCAAGCTGGAGTGAGTGTGCTCCACCGAGGGTAGTGTGATGGGGTGTCCAAGCTGGAGTCAGTGTGCTCCACCGAGGGTAGTGTGATGGTGTGTCCAAGCTGGAGTGAGTGTGCTCCACCGAGGGTAGTGTGATGGGGTGTCCAAGCTGGAGTGAGTGTGCTCCACCGAGGGTAGTGTGATAGGGTGTCCAAGCTGGAGTCAGTGTGCTCCACCGAGGGTAGTGTGATGGTGTGTCCAAGCTGGAGTCAGTGTGTTCCACCGAGGGTAGTGTGATGGGGTGTCCAAGCTGGAGTGTGTGTGCTCCACCGAGGGTAGTGTGATGGAGTGTCCAAGCTGGAGTGAGTGTGTTCCACCGAGGGTAGTGTGATGGGGTGTCCAAGCTGGAGTGAGTGTGTTCCACCGAGGGTAGTGTGATGGGGTGTCCAAGCTGGAGTGAGTGTGTTCCACCGAGGGAGTGTGATGGGGTGTCCAAGCTGGAGTCAGTGTGTTCCACCGAGGGTAGTGTGATGGGGTGTCCAAGCTGGAGTCAGTGTGTTCCACCGAGGGTAGTGTGATGGGGTGTCCAAGCTGGAGTCAGTGTGCTCCACCGAGGGTAGAGTGATGGGGTGTCCAAGCTGGAGTCAGTGTGCCCCACCGAGGGTAGTGTGATGGGGTGTCCAAGCTGGAGTGAGTGTGTTCCACCGAGGGTAGTGTGATGGGGTGTCCAAGCTGGAGTCAGTGTGTTCCACCGAGGGTAGTGTGATGGGGTGTCCAAGCTGGAGTGAGCATGCTCACCGAGGGTAGTGTGATAGGGTGTCCAAGCTGGAGTCAGTGTGCTCCACCGAGGGTAGTGTGATGGGGTGTCCAAGCTGGAGTGAGCGTGCTCACCGAGGGTAGTGTGATAGGGTGTCCAAGCTGGAGTGAGTGTGTTCCACCGAGAGTAGTGTGATGGGGTGTCCAAGCTGGAGTCAGTGTGCTCCACCGAGGGTAGTGTGATGGGGTGTCCAAGCTGGAGTCAGTGTGCCCCACCGAGGGTAATGTGATGGGATGTCCAAGCTGGAGTGAGTGTGTTCCTCCGAGAGTAGTGTGATGGGGTGTCCAAGCTGGAGTGAGCGTGCTCACCGAGGGTAGTGTGATGGGGTGTCCAAGCTGGAGTCAGTGTGTTCCACCGAGGGTAGTGTGATGGGGTGTCCAAGCTGGAGTGAGTGTGCTCCACCGAGGGTAGTGTGATGGGGTGTCCAAGCTGGAGTCAGTGTGCTCCACCGAGGGTAGTGTGATGGGGTGTCCAAGCTGGAGTCAGTGTGTTCCACCGAGGGTAGTGTGATGGGGTGTCCAAGCTGGAGTCAGTGTGCCCCACCGAGGGTAGTGTGATGGGGTGTCCAAGCTGGAGTCAGTGTGCCCCACCGAGGGTAGTGTGATGGGGTGTCCAAGCTGGAGTCAGTGTGCCCCACCGAGGGTAGTGTGATGGGGTGTCCAAGCTGGAGTCAGTGTGCTCCACCGAGGGTAGTGTGATGGAGTGTCCAAGCTGGAGTGAGTGTGTTACACCGAGGGTAGTGTGATGGGGTGTCCAAGCTGGAGTCAGTGTGTTCCACCGAGGGTAGTGTGATGGGGTGTCCAAGCTGGAGTGAGCGTGCTCACCGAGAGTAGTGTGATGGGGTGTCCAAGCTGGAGTCAGTGTACCCCACCGAGGGTAGTGTGATGGGGTGTCCAAGCTGGAGTGAGTGTGCTCCACTGAGGGTAGTGTGATGGGGTGTCCAAGCTGGAGTGAGTGTGTTCCACCGAGGGTAGTGTGATGGGGTGTCCAAGCTGGAGTGAGTGTACTCCACCGAGGGTAGTGTGATGGGGTGTCCAAGCTGGAGTCAGTGTGTTCCACCGAGGGTAGTGTGATGGGGTGTCCAAGCTGGAGTCAGTGTGTTCCACCGAGGGTAGTGTGATGGGGTGTCCAAGCTGGAGTGAGTGTGCTTCACCGAGGATAGTGTGATGGGGTGTCCAAGCTGGAGTCAGTGTGCCCCACCGAGGGTAGTGTGATGGGGTGTCCAAGCTGGAGTGAGTGTGCTCCACCGAGGGTAGTGTGATGGGGTGTCCAAGCTGGAGTCAGTGTGTTCCACCGAGGGTAGTGTGATGGGGTGTCCAAGCTGGAGTCAGTGTGTTCCACCGAGGGTAGTGTGATGGGGTGTCCAAGCTGGAGTCAGTGTGTTCCACCGAGGGTAGTGTGATGGGGTGTCCAAGCTGGAGTCAGTGTGTTCCACCGAGGGTAGTGTGATGGGGTGTCCAAGCTGGAGTGAGTGTGTTCCACCGAGGGTAGTGTGATGGGGTGTCCAAGCTGGAGTCAGTGTGCTCCACCGAGGGTAGTGTGATGGTGTGTCCAAGCTGGAGTGAGTGTGCTCCACCGAGGGTAGTGTGATGGTGTGTCCAAGCTGGAGTCAGTGTGCTCCACCGAGGGTAGTGTGATGGGGTGTCCAAGCTGGAGTCAGTGTGTTCCACCGAGGGTAGTGTGATGGGGTGTCCAAGCTGGAGTGAGTGTGTTCCACCGAGGGTAGTGTGATGGGGTGTCCAAGCTGGAGTGAGTGTGCTCCACCGAGGGTAGTGTGATGGTGTGTCCAAGCTGGAGTGAGTGTGCTCCACCGAGGGTAGTGTGATGGTGTGTCCAAGCTGGAGTGAGTGTGCTCCACCGAGGGTAGTGTGATGGGGTGTCCAAGCTGGAGTCAGTGTGCTCCACCGAGGGTAGTGTGATGGTGTGTCCAAGCTGGAGTGAGTGTGCTCCACCGAGGGTAGTGTGATGGTGTGTCCAAGCTGGAGTCAGTGTGCTCCACCGAGGGTAGTGTGATGGGGTGTCCAAGCTGGAGTCAGTGTGCTCCACCGAGGGTAGTGTGATGGGGTGTCCAAGCTGGAGTGAGTGTGTTCCACCGAGGGTAGTGTGATGGGGTGTCCAAGCTGGAGTGAGTGTGTTCCACCGAGGGTAGTGTGATGGAGTGTCCAAGCTGGAGTGAGTGTGTTCCACCGAGGGTAGTGTGATGGGGTGTCCAAGCTGGAGTGAGTGTGTTCCACCGAGGGTAGTGTGATGGGGTGTCCAAGATGGAGTCTGTGTGCTTCACCGAGGGTAGTGTGATGGGGTGTCCAAGCTGGAGTCACTCTGCTGCACCGAGGGTAGTGTGATGGGGTGTCCAAGCTGGAGTGAGTGTGTTCCACCGAGGGTAGTGTGATGGGGTGTCCAAGCTGGAGTCAGTGTGCTCCACCGAGGGTAGTGTGATGGGGTGTCCAAGCTGGAGTGAGTGTGTTCCACCGAGGGTAGTGTGATGGGGTGTCCATGCTGGAGTGAGTGTGCTCCACCGAGGGTAGTGTGATGGGGTGTCCAAGCTGGAGTCAGTGTGCTCCACCGAGCGTAGTGTGATGGGGTGTCCAAGCTGGAGTCAGTGTGTTCCACCGAGGGTAGTGTGATGGAGTGTCCAAGCTGGAGTGAGTGTGTTCCACCGAGGGTAGTGTGATGGGGTGTCCAAGCTGGAGTGAGTGTGTTCCACCGAGGGTAGTGTGATGGGGTGTCCAAGCTGGAGTGAGCGTGCTCCACCGAGGGTAGTGTGATGGGGTGTCCAAGCTGGAGTCAGTGTGTTCCACCGAGGGTAGTGTGATGGGGTGTCCAAGCTGGAGTCAGTGTGTTCCACCGAGGGTAGTGTGATGGAGTGTCCAAGCTGGAGTCAGTGTGTTCCACCGAGGGTAGTGTGATGGGGTGTCCAAGCTGGAGTGAGTGTGCTCCACCGAGGGTAGTGTGATAGGGTGTCCAAGCTGGAGTCAGTGTGCTCCACCGAGGGTAGTGTGATGGGGTGTCCAAGCTGGAGTGAGTGTGCTCCACCGAGGGGAGTGTGATGGGGTTTCCAAGCTGGAGTGAGTGTGCTCCACCGAGGGTAGTGTGATGGGGTGTCCAAGCTGGAGTGAGTGTGTTCCACCGAGGGTAGTGTGATGGGGTGTCCAAGCTGGAGTCAGTGTGTTAAACACCGAGGGTAGTGTGATGGGGTGTCCAAGCTGGAGTGAGTGTGCTCCACCGAGGGTAGTGTGATGGGGTGTCCAAGCTGGAGTGAGTGTGCTCCACCGAGGGTAGTGTGATGGGGTGTCCAAGCTGGAGTCAGTGTGTTCCACCGAGGGTAGTGTGATGGGGTGTCCAAGCTGGAGTCAGTATGTTCCACCGAGGGTAGTGTGATGGGGTGTCCAAGCTGGAGTCAGTGTGTTCCACCGAGGGTAGTGTGATGGGGTGTCCAAGCTGGAGTGAGTGTGCTCCACCGAGGGTAGTGTGATGGTGTGTCCAAGCTGGAGTGAGTGTGCTCCACCGAGGGTAGTGTGATGGGGTGTCCAAGCTGGAGTCAGTGTGTTCCACCGAGGGTAGAGTGATGGGGTGTCCAAGCTGGAGTGAGTGTGTTCCACCGAGGGTAGTGTGATGGGGTGTCCAAGCTGGAGTGAGCGTGCTCACCGAGGGTAGTGTGATGGGGTGTCCAAGCTGGAGTCAGTGTGTTCCACCGAGGGTAGTGTGATGGGGTGTCCAAGCTGGAGTGAGTGTGCTCACCGAGGGTAGTGTGATGGGGTGTCCAAGCTGGAGTCAGTGTGTTCCACCGAGGGTAGTGTGATGGGGTGTCCAAGCTGGAGTGAGTGTGCTCCACCGAGGGTAGTGTGATGGGGTGTCCAAGCTGGAGTCAGTGTGTTCCACCGAGGGTAGTGTGATGGGGTGTCCAAGCTGGAGTCAGTGTGTTCCACCGAGGGTAGTGTGATGGGGTGTCCAAGCTGGAGTGAGTGTGCTCCACCGAGGGTAGTGTGATGGGGTGTCCAAGCTGGAGTGAGTGTGTTCCACCGAGGGTAGTGTGATGGTGTGTCCAAGCTGGAGTGAGTGTGCTCCACCGAGGGTAGTGTGATGGGGTGTCCAAGCTGGAGTGAGTGTGTTCCACCGAGGGTAGTGTGATGGGGTGTCCAAGCTGGAGTGAGTGTGCTCCACCGAGGGTAGTGTGATGGGGTGTCCAAGCTGGAGTCACTCTGCTCCACCGAGGGTAGTGTGATGGTGTGTCCAAGCTGGAGTCAGTGTGCTCCACCGAGGGTAGTGTGATGGGGTGTCCAAGCTGGAGTCAGTGTGTTACACCGAGGGTAGTGTGATGGGGTGTCCAAGCTGGAGTGAGTGTGCTCCACCGAGGGTAGTGTGATGGGGTGTCCAAGCTGGAGTGAGTGTGTTCCACCGAGGGTAGTGTGATGGGGTGTCCAAGCTGGAGTCAGTGTGCTCCACCGAGGGTAGTGTGATGGGGTGTCCAAGCTGGAGTCAGTGTGCTCCACCGAGGGTAGTGTGATGGGGTGTCCAAGCTGGAGTCAGTGTGTTCCACCGAGGGTAGTGTGATGGGGTGTCCAAGCTGGAGTGAGTGTGCTCCACCGAGGGTAGTGTGATGGTGTGTCCATGCTGGAGTGAGTGTGCTCCACCGAGGGTAGTGTGATGGGGTGTCCAAGCTGGAGTGAGTGTGTTCCACAGAGGGTAGTGTGATGGTGTGTCCATGCTGGAGTGAGTGTGCTCCACCGAGGGTAGTGTGATGGGGTGTCCAAGCTGGAGTGAGTGTGTTCCACAGAGGGTAGTGTGATGGTGTGTCCAAGCTGGAGTGAGTGTGTTCCACCGAGGGTAGTGTGATGGGGTGTCCAAGCTGGAGTGAGTGTGTTCCACCGAGGGTACTGTGATGGGGTGTCCAAGCTGGAGTGAGTGTGCTCCACCGAGGGTAGTGTGATGGGGTGTCCAAGCTGGAGTCAGTGTGCTCCACCGAGGGTAGTGTGATGGGGTGTCCAAGCTGGAGTCAGTGTGCTCCACCGAGGGTAGTGTGATGGGGTGTCCAAGCTTGGAGTGAGTGTGTTCCACCGAGGGTAGTGTGATGGGGTGTCCAAGCTGGAGTGAGTGTGCTCCACCGAGGGTAGTGTGATGGGGTGTCCAAGCTGGAGTCAGTGTGCTCCACCGAGGGTAGTGTGATGGGGTGTCCAAGCTGGAGTGAGTGTGCTCCACCGAGGGTAGTGTGATGGGGTGTCCAAGCTGGAGTCAGTGTGTTCCACCGAGGGTAGTGTGATGGGGTGTCCAAGCTGGAGTGTGTGTGCTCCACCGAGGGTAGTGTGATGGAGTGTCCAAGCTGGAGTGAGTGTGTTCCACCGAGGGTAGTGTGATGGTGTGTCCAAGCTGGAGTGAGTGTGTTCCACCGAGGGTAGTGTGATGGGGTGTCCAAGCTGGAGTGAGTGTGTTCCACCGAGGGAGTGTGATGGGGTGTCCAAGCTGGAGTCAGTGTGTTCCACCGAGGGTAGTGTGATGGGGTGTCCAAGCTGGAGTCAGTGTGTTCCACCGAGGGTAGTGTGATGGGGTGTCCAAGCTGGAGTCAGTGTGCTCCACCGAGGGTAGAGTGATGGGGTGTCCAAGCTGGAGTCAGTGTGCCCCACCGAGGGTAGTGTGATGGGGTGTCCAAGCTGGAGTGAGTGTGTTCCACCGAGGGTAGTGTGATGGGGTGTCCAAGCTGGAGTCAGTGTGTTCCACCGAGGGTAGTGTGATGGGGTGTCCAAGCTGGAGTGAGCATGCTCACCGAGGGTAGTGTGATAGGGTGTCCAAGCTGGAGTCAGTGTGCTCCACCGAGGGTAGTGTGATGGGGTGTCCAAGCTGGAGTGAGCGTGCTCACCGAGGGTAGTGTGATAGGGTGTCCAAGCTGGAGTGAGTGTGTTCCACCGAGAGTAGTGTGATGGGGTGTCCAAGCTGGAGTCAGTGTGCTCCACCGAGGGTAGTGTGATGGGGTGTCCAAGCTGGAGTCAGTGTGCCCCACCGAGGGTAATGTGATGGGATGTCCAAGCTGGAGTGAGTGTGTTCCACCGAGAGTAGTGTGATGGGGTGTCCAAGCTGGAGTGAGCGTGCTCACCGAGGGTAGTGTGATGGGGTGTCCAAGCTGGAGTCAGTGTGTTCCACCGAGGGTAGTGTGATGGGGTGTCCAAGCTGGAGTGAGTGTGCTCCACCGAGGGTAGTGTGATGGGGTGTCCAAGCTGGAGTCAGTGTGCTCCACCGAGGGTAGTGTGATGGGGTGTCCAAGCTGGAGTCAGTGTGTTCCACGGAGGGTAGTGTGATGGGGTGTCCAAGCTGGAGTCAGTGTGTTCCACCGAGGGTAGTGTGATGGGGTGTCCAAGCTGGAGTGAGTGTGTTCCACCGAGGGTAGTGTGATGGGGTGTCCAAGCTGGAGTCAGTGTGTTCCACCGAGGGTAGTGTGATGGGGTGTCCAAGCTGGAGTGAGTGTGCTCCACCGAGGGTAGTGTGATGGGGTGTCCAAGCTGGAGTCAGTGTGCTCCACCGAGGGTAGTGTGATGGTGTGTCCAAGCTGGAGTGAGTGTGCTCCACCGAGGGTAGTGTGATGGGGTGTTCAAGCTGGAGTCAGTGTGCTCCACCGAGGGTAGTGTGATGGGGTGTCCAAGCTGGAGTGAGTGTGTTCCACCGAGGGTAGTGTGATGGTGTGTCCAAGCTGGAGTGAGTGTGCTCCACCGAGGGTAGTGTGATGGGGTGTCCAAGCTGGAGTCAGTGTGCTCCACCGAGGGTAGTGTGATGGGGTGTCCAAGCTGGAGTGAGTGTGTTCCACCGAGGGTAGTGTGATGGTGTGTCCAAGCTGGAGTGAGTGTGCTCCACCGAGGGTAGTGTGATGGGGTGTCCAAGCTGGAGTGAGTGTGTTCCACCGAGGGTAGTGTGATGGGGTGTCCAAGCTGGAGTGAGTGTGCTCCACCGAGGGTAGTGTGATGGGGTGTCCAAGCTGGAGTCACTCTGCTCCACCGAGGGTAGTGTGATGGTGTGTCCAAGCTGGAGTCAGTGTGCTCCACCGAGGGTAGTGTGATGGGGTGTCCAAGCTGGAGTCAGTGTGTTACACCGAGGGTAGTGTGATGGGGTGTCCAAGCTGGAGTGAGTGTGCTCCACCGAGGGTAGTGTGATGGGGTGTCCAAGCTGGAGTGAGTGTGTTCCACCGAGGGTAGTGTGATGGGGTGTCCAAGCTGGAGTGAGTGTGCTCCACCGAGGGTAGTGTGATGGGGTGTCCAAGCTGGAGTGAGTGTGCTCCACGGAAGGTAATGTGATGGGGTGTCCAAGCTGGAGTGAGTGTGCTCCACCGAGGGTAGTGTGATGGGGTGTCCAAGCTGGAGTGAGTGTGTTCCACCGAGGGTAGTGTGATGGGGTGTCCAAGCTGGAGTGAGTGTGCTCCACCGAGGGTAGTGTGATGGGGTGTCCAAGCTGGAGTGAGTGTGCTCCACCGAGGGTAGTGTGATGGGGTGTCCAAGCTGGAGTCAGTGTGTTCCACCGAGGGTAGTGTGATGGGGTGTCCAAGCTGGAGTGAGTGTGCTCCACCGAGGGTAGTGTGATGGTGTGTCCATGCTGGAGTGAGTGTGCTCCACCGAGGGTAGTGTGATGGGGTGTCCAAGCTGGAGTGAGTGTGTTCCACAGAGGGTAGTGTGATGGTGTGTCCATGCTGGAGTGAGTGTGCTCCACCGAGGGTAGTGTGATGGGGTGTCCAAGCTGGAGTGAGTGTGTTCCACAGAGGGTAGTGTGATGGTGTGTCCAAGCTGGAGTGAGTGTGTTCCACCGAGGGTAGTGTGATGGGGTGTCCAAGCTGGAGTGAGTGTGTTCCACCGAGGGTACTGTGATGGGGTGTCCAAGCTGGAGTGAGTGTGCTCCACCGAGGGTAGTGTGATGGGGTGTCCAAGCTGGAGTCAGTGTGCTCCACCGAGGGTAGTGTGATGGGGTGTCCAAGCTGGAGTCAGTGTGCTCCACCGAGGGTAGTGTGATGGGGTGTCCAAGCTGGAGTGAGTGTGTTCCACCGAGGGTAGTGTGATGGGGTGTCCAAGCTGGAGTGAGTGTGCTCCACCGAGGGTAGTGTGATGGGGTGTCCAAGCTGGAGTCAGTGTGCTCCACCGAGGGTAGTGTGATGGTGTGTCCAAGCTGGAGTGAGTGTGCTCCACCGAGGGTAGTGTGATGGGGTGTCCAAGCTGGAGTCAGTGTGTTCCACCGAGGGTAGTGTGATGGGGTGTCCAAGCTGGAGTGTGTGTGCTCCACCGAGGGTAGTGTGATGGAGTGTCCAAGCTGGAGTGAGTGTGTTCCACCGAGGGTAGTGTGATGGGGTGTCCAAGCTGGAGTGAGTGTGTTCCACCGAGGGTAGTGTGATGGGGTGTCCAAGCTGGAGTGAGTGTGTTCCACCGAGGGAGTGTGATGGGGTGTCCAAGCTGGAGTCAGTGTGTTCCACCGAGGGTAGTGTGATGGGGTGTCCAAGCTGGAGTCAGTGTGTTCCACCGAGGGTAGTGTGATGGGGTGTCCAAGCTGGAGTCAGTGTGCTCCACCGAGGGTAGAGTGATGGGGTGTCCAAGCTGGAGTCAGTGTGCCCCACCGAGGGTAGTGTGATGGGGTGTCCAAGCTGGAGTGAGTGTGTTCCACCGAGGGTAGTGTGATGGGGTGTCCGAGCTGGAGTCAGTGTGTTCCACCGAGGGTAGTGTGATGGGGTGTCCAAGCTGGAGTGAGCATGCTCACCGAGGGTAGTGTGATAGGGTGTCCAAGCTGGAGTCAGTGTGCTCCACCGAGGGTAGTGTGATGGGGTGTCCAAGCTGGAGTGAGCGTGCTCACCGAGGGTAGTGTGATAGGGTGTCCAAGCTGGAGTGAGTGTGTTCCACCGAGAGTAGTGTGATGGGGTGTCCAAGCAGGAGTCAGTGTGCTCCACCGAGGGTAGTGTGATGGGGTGTCCAAGCTGGAGTCAGTGTGCCCCACCGAGGGTAATGTGATGGGATGTCCAAGCTGGAGTGAGTGTGTTCCACCGAGAGTAGTGTGATGGGGTGTCCAAGCTGGAGTGAGTGTGCTCCACCGAGGGTAGTGTGATGGGGTGTCCAAGCTGGAGTCAGTGTGCTCCACCGAGGGTAGTGTGATGGGGTGTCCAAGCTGGAGTCAGTGTGTTCCACCGAGGGTAGTGTGATGGGGTGTCCAAGCTGGAGTCAGTGTGCCCCACCGAGGGTAGTGTGATGGGGTGTCCAAGCTGGAGTCAGTGTGCCCCACCGAGGGTAGTGTGATGGGGTGTCCAAGCTGGAGTCAGTGTGCCCCACCGAGGGTAGTGTGATGGGGTGTCCAAGCTGGAGTCAGTGTGCTCCACCGAGGGTAGTGTGATGGAGTGTCCAAGCTGGAGTGAGTGTGTTACACCGAGGGTAGTGTGATGGGGTGTCCAAGCTGGAGTCAGTGTGTTCCACCGAGGGTAGTGTGATGGGGTGTCCAAGCTGGAGTGAGTGTGTTCCACCGAGGGTAGTGTGATGGGGTGTCCAAGCTGGAGTGAGTGTGCTCCACCGAGGGTAGTGTGATGGGGTGTCCAAGCTGGAGTGAGCGTGCTCACCGAGAGTAGTGTGATGGGGTGTCCAAGCTGGAGTGAGCGTGCTCACCGAGAGTAGTGTGATGGGGTGTCCAAGCTGGAGTCAGTGTGCCCCACCGAGGGTAGTGTGATGGGGTGTCCAAGCTGGAGTGAGTGTGCTCCACTGAGGGTAGTGTGATGGGGTGTCCAAGCTGGAGTGAGTGTGTTCCACCGAGGGTAGTGTGATGGGGTGTCCAAGCTGGAGTGAGTGTACTCCACCGAGGGTAGTGTGATGGGGTGTCCAAGCTGGAGTCAGTGTGTTCCACCGAGGGTAGTGTGATGGGGTGTCCAAGCTGGAGTCAGTGTGTTCCACCGAGGGTAGTGTGATGGGGTGTCCAAGCTGGAGTGAGTGTGCTTCACCGAGGATAGTGTGATGGGGTGTCCAAGCTGGAGTCAGTGTGCCCCACCGAGGGTAGTGTGATGGGGTGTCCAAGCTGGAGTGAGTGTGCTCCACCGAGGGTAGTGTGATGGGGTGTCCAAGCTGGAGTCAGTGTGTTCCACCGAGGGTAGTGTGATGGGGTGTCCAAGCTGGAGTCAGTGTGTTCCACCGAGGGTAGTGTGATGGGGTGTCCAAGCTGGAGTCAGTGTGTTCCACCGAGGGTAGTGTGATGGGGTGTCCAAGCTGGAGTCAGTGTGTTCCACCGAGGGTAGTGTGATGGGGTGTCCAAGCTGGAGTGAGTGTGTTCCACCGAGGGTAGTGTGATGGGGTGTCCAAGCTGGAGTCAGTGTGCTCCACCGAGGGTAGTGTGATGGTGTGTCCAAGCTGGAGTGAGTGTGCTCCACCGAGGGTAGTGTGATGGTGTGTCCAAGCTGGAGTCAGTGTGCTCCACCGAGGGTAGTGTGATGGGGTGTCCAAGCTGGAGTCAGTGTGTTCCACCGAGGGTAGTGTGATGGGGTGTCCAAGCTGGAGTGAGTGTGCTCCACCGAGGGTAGTGTGATGGTGTGTCCAAGCTGGAGTGAGTGTGCTCCACCGAGGGTAGTGTGATGGTGTGTCCAAGCTGGAGTGAGTGTGCTCCACCGAGGGTAGTGTGATGGGGTGTCCAAGCTGGAGTCAGTGTGCTCCACCGAGGGTAGTGTGATGGTGTGTCCAAGCTGGAGTGAGTGTGCTCCACCGAGGGTAGTGTGATGGTGTGTCCAAGCTGGAGTCAGTGTGCTCCACCGAGGGTAGTGTGATGGGGTGTCCAAGCTGGAGTCAGTGTGCTCCACCGAGGGTAGTGTGATGGGGTGTCCAAGCTGGAGTGAGTGTGTTCCACCGAGGGTAGTGTGATGGGGTGTCCAAGCTGGAGTGAGTGTGTTCCACCGAGGGTAGTGTGATGGAGTGTCCAAGCTGGAGTGAGTGTGTTCCACCGAGGGTAGTGTGATGGGGTGTCCAAGCTGGAGTGAGTGTGTTCCACCGAGGGTAGTGTGATGGGGTGTCCAAGATGGAGTCTGTGTGCTTCACCGAGGGTAGTGTGATGGGGTGTCCAAGCTGGAGTCACTCTGCTGCACCGAGGGTAGTGTGATGGGGTGTCCAAGCTGGAGTGAGTGTGTTCCACCGAGGGTAGTGTGATGGGGTGTCCAAGCTGGAGTCAGTGTGCTCCACCGAGGGTAGTGTGATGGGGTGTCCAAGCTGGAGTGAGTGTGTTCCACCGAGGGTAGTGTGATGGGGTGTCCATGCTGGAGTGAGTGTGCTCCACCGAGGGTAGTGTGATGGGGTGTCCAAGCTGGAGTCAGTGTGCTCCACCGAGGGTAGTGTGATGGGGTGTCCAAGCTGGAGTCAGTGTGTTCCACCGAGGGTAGTGTGATGGAGTGTCCAAGCTGGAGTGAGTGTGTTCCACCGAGGGTAGTGTGATGGGGTGTCCAAGCTGGAGTGAGTGTGTTCCACCGAGGGTAGTGTGATGGGGTGTCCAAGCTGGAGTGAGCGTGCTCCACCGAGGGTAGTGTGATGGGGTGTCCAAGCTGGAGTCAGTGTGTTCCACCGAGGGTAGTGTGATGGGGTGTCCAAGCTGGAGTCAGTGTGTTCCACCGAGGGTAGTGTGATGGGGTGTCCAAGCTGGAGTCAGTGTGTTCCACCGAGGGTAGTGTGATGGGGTGTCCAAGCTGGAGTCAGTGTGTTCCACCGAGGGTAGTGTGATGGAGTGTCCAAGCTGGAGTCAGTGTGTTCCACCGAGGGTAGTGTGATGGGGTGTCCAAGCTGGTGTGAGTGTGCTCCACCGAGGGTAGTGTGATAGGGTGTCCAAGCTGGAGTCAGTGTGCTCCACCGAGGGTAGTGTGATGGGGTGTCCAAGCTGGAGTGAGTGTGCTCCACCGAGGGGAGTGTGATGGGGTTTCCAAGCTGGAGTGAGTGTGCTCCACCGAGGGTAGTGTGATGGGGTGTCCAAGCTGGAGTGAGTGTGTTCCACCGAGGGTAGTGTGATGGGGTGTCCAAGCTGGAGTCAGTGTGTTAAACACCGAGGGTAGTGTGATGGGGTGTCCAAGCTGGAGTGAGTGTGCTCCACCGAGGGTAGTGTGATGGGGTGTCCAAGCTGGAGTGAGTGTGCTCCACCGAGGGTAGTGTGATGGGGTGTCCAAGCTGGAGTCAGTGTGTTCCACCGAGGGTAGTGTGATGGGGTGTCCAAGCTGGAGTCAGTATGTTCCACCGAGGGTAGTGTGATGGGGTGTCCAAGCTGGAGTCAGTGTGTTCCACCGAGGGTAGTGTGATGGGGTGTCCAAGCTGGAGTGAGTGTGCTCCACCGAGGGTAGTGTGATGGTGTGTCCAAGCTGGAGTGAGTGTGCTCCACCGAGGGTAGTGTGATGGGGTGTCCAAGCTGGAGTCAGTGTGTTCCACCGAGGGTAGAGTGATGGGGTGTCCAAGCTGGAGTGAGTGTGTTCCACCGAGGGTAGTGTGATGGGGTGTCCAAGCTGGAGTGAGCGTGCTCACCGAGGGTAGTGTGATGGGGTGTCCAAGCTGGAGTCAGTGTGTTCCACCGAGGGTAGTGTGATGGGGTGTCCAAGCTGGAGTGAGTGTGCTCACCGAGGGTAGTGTGATGGGGTGTCCAAGCTGGAGTCAGTGTGTTCCACCGAGGGTAGTGTGATGGGGTGTCCAAGCTGGAGTGAGTGTGCTCCACCGAGGGTAGTGTGATGGGGTGTCCAAGCTGGAGTCAGTGTGTTCCACCGAGGGTAGTGTGATGGGGTGTCCAAGCTGGAGTCAGTGTGTTCCACCGAGGGTAGTGTGATGGGGTGTCCAAGCTGGAGTGAGTGTGCTCCACCGAGGGTAGTGTGATGGGGTGTCCAAGCTGGAGTGAGTGTGTTCCACCGAGGGTAGTGTGATGGGGTGTCCAAGCTGGAGTGAGTGTGTTCCACCGAGGGTAGTGTGATGGGGTGTCCAAGCTGGAGTGAGTGTGCTCCACCGAGGGTAGTGTGATGGGGTGTCCAAGCTGGAGTCACTCTGCTCCACCGAGGGTAGTGTGATGGTGTGTCCAAGCTGGAGTCAGTGTGCTCCACCGAGGGTAGTGTGATGGGGTGTCCAAGCTGGAGTCAGTGTGTTACACCGAGGGTAGTGTGATGGGGTGTCCAAGCTGGAGTGAGTGTGCTCCACCGAGGGTAGTGTGATGGGGTGTCCAAGCTGGAGTGAGTGTGTTCCACCGAGGGTAGTGTGATGGGGTGTCCAAGCTGGAGTCAGTGTGCTCCACCGAGGGTAGTGTGATGGGGTGTCCAAGCTGGAGTCAGTGTGCTCCACCGAGGGTAGTGTGATGGGGTGTCCAAGCTGGAGTCAGTGTGTTCCACCGAGGGTAGTGTGATGGGGTGTCCAAGCTGGAGTGAGTGTGCTCCACCGAGGGTAGTGTGATGGTGTGTCCATGCTGGAGTGAGTGTGCTCCACCGAGGGTAGTGTGATGGGGTGTCCAAGCTGGAGTGAGTGTGTTCCACAGAGGGTAGTGTGATGGTGTGTCCATGCTGGAGTGAGTGTGCTCCACCGAGGGTAGTGTGATGGGGTGTCCAAGCTGGAGTGAGTGTGTTCCACAGAGGGTAGTGTGATGGTGTGTCCAAGCTGGAGTGAGTGTGTTCCACCGAGGGTAGTGTGATGGGGTGTCCAAGCTGGAGTGAGTGTGTTCCACCGAGGGTACTGTGATGGGGTGTCCAAGCTGGAGTGAGTGTGCTCCACCGAGGGTAGTGTGATGGGGTGTCCAAGCTGGAGTCAGTGTGCTCCACCGAGGGTAGTGTGATGGGGTGTCCAAGCTGGAGTCAGTGTGCTCCACCGAGGGTAGTGTGATGGGGTGTCCAAGCTGGAGTGAGTGTGTTCCACCGAGGGTAGTGTGATGGGGTGTCCAAGCTGGAGTGAGTGTGCTCCACCGAGGGTAGTGTGATGGGGTGTCCAAGCTGGAGTCAGTGTGCTCCACCGAGGGTAGTGTGATGGGGTGTCCAAGCTGGAGTGAGTGTGCTCCACCGAGGGTAGTGTGATGGGGTGTCCAAGCTGGAGTCAGTGTGTTCCACCGAGGGTAGTGTGATGGGGTGTCCAAGCTGGAGTGTGTGTGCTCCACCGAGGGTAGTGTGATGGAGTGTCCAAGCTGGAGTGAGTGTGTTCCACCGAGGGTAGTGTGATGGGGTGTCCAAGCTGGAGTGAGTGTGTTCCACCGAGGGTAGTGTGATGGGGTGTCCAAGCTGGAGTGAGTGTGTTCCACCGAGGGAGTGTGATGGGGTGTCCAAGCTGGAGTCAGTGTGTTCCACCGAGGGTAGTGTGATGGGGTGTCCAAGCTGGAGTCAGTGTGTTCCACCGAGGGTAGTGTGATGGGGTGTCCAAGCTGGAGTCAGTGTGCTCCACCGAGGGTAGAGTGATGGGGTGTCCAAGCTGGAGTCAGTGTGCCCCACCGAGGGTAGTGTGATGGGGTGTCCAAGCTGGAGTGAGTGTGTTCCACCGAGGGTAGTGTGATGGGGTGTCCAAGCTGGAGTCAGTGTGTTCCACCGAGGGTAGTGTGATGGGGTGTCCAAGCTGGAGTGAGCATGCTCACCGAGGGTAGTGTGATAGGGTGTCCAAGCTGGAGTCAGTGTGCTCCACCGAGGGTAGTGTGATGGGGTGTCCAAGCTGGAGTGAGCGTGCTCACCGAGGGTAGTGTGATAGGGTGTCCAAGCTGGAGTGAGTGTGTTCCACCGAGAGTAGTGTGATGGGGTGTCCAAGCTGGAGTCAGTGTGCTCCACCGAGGGTAGTGTGATGGGGTGTCCAAGCTGGAGTCAGTGTGCCCCACCGAGGGTAATGTGATGGGATGTCCAAGCTGGAGTGAGTGTGTTCCACCGAGAGTAGTGTGATGGGGTGTCCAAGCTGGAGTGAGCGTGCTCACCGAGGGTAGTGTGATGGGGTGTCCAAGCTGGAGTCAGTGTGTTCCACCGAGGGTAGTGTGATGGGGTGTCCAAGCTGGAGTGAGTGTGCTCCACCGAGGGTAGTGTGATGGGGTGTCCAAGCTGGAGTCAGTGTGCTCCACCGAGGGTAGTGTGATGGGGTGTCCAAGCTGGAGTCAGTGTGTTCCACCGAGGGTAGTGTGATGGGGTGTCCAAGCTGGAGTCAGTGTGCCCCACCGAGGGTAGTGTGATGGGGTGTCCAAGCTGGAGTCAGTGTGCCCCACCGAGCGTAGTGTGATGGGGTGTCCAAGCTGGAGTCAGTGTGCCCCACCGAGGGTAGTGTGATGGGGTGTCCAAGCTGGAGTCAGTGTGCTCCACCGAGGGTAGTGTGATGGAGTGTCCAAGCTGGAGTGAGTGTGTTACACCGAGGGTAGTGTGATGGGGTGTCCAAGCTGGAGTCAGTGTGTTCCACCGAGGGTAGTGTGATGGGGTGTCCAAGCTGGAGTGAGCGTGCTCACCGAGAGTAGTGTGATGGGGTGTCCAAGCTGGAGTCAGTGTGCCCCACCGAGGGTAGTGTGATGGGGTGTCCAAGCTGGAGTGAGTGTGCTCCACTGAGGGTAGTGTGATGGGGTGTCCAAGCTGGAGTGAGTGTGTTCCACCGAGGGTAGTGTGATGGGGTGTCCAAGCTGGAGTGAGTGTACTCCACCGAGGGTAGTGTGATGGGGTGTCCAAGCTGGAGTCAGTGTGTTCCACCGAGGGTAGTGTGATGGGGTGTCCAAGCTGGAGTCAGTGTGTTCCACCGAGGGTAGTGTGATGGGGTGTCCAAGCTGGAGTCAGTGTGTTCCACCGAGGGTAGTGTGATGGGGTGTCCAAGCTGGAGTCAGTGTGTTCCACCGAGGGTAGTGTGATGGGGTGTCCAAGCTGGAGTCAGTGTGTTCCACCGAGGGTAGTGTGATGGGGTGTCCAAGCTGGAGTGAGTGTGTTCCACCGAGGGTAGTGTGATGGGGTGTCCAAGCTGGAGTCAGTGTGCTCCACCGAGGGTAGTGTGATGGTGTGTCCAAGCTGGAGTGAGTGTGCTCCACCGAGGGTAGTGTGATGGTGTGTCCAAGCTGGAGTCAGTGTGCTCCACCGAGGGTAGTGTGATGGGGTGTCCAAGCTGGAGTCAGTGTGTTCCACCGAGGGTAGTGTGATGGGGTGTCCAAGCTGGAGTGAGTGTGTTCCACCGAGGGTAGTGTGATGGGGTGTCCAAGCTGGAGTGAGTGTGCTCCACCGAGGGTAGTGTGATGGTGTGTCCAAGCTGGAGTGAGTGTGCTCCACCGAGGGTAGTGTGATGGTGTGTCCAAGCTGGAGTGAGTGTGCTCCACCGAGGGTAGTGTGATGGGGTGTCCAAGCTGGAGTCAGTGTGCTCCACCGAGGGTAGTGTGATAGGGTGTCCAAGCTGGAGTGAGTGTGCTCCACCGAGGGTAGTGTGATGGTGTGTCCAAGCTGGAGTCAGTGTGCTCCACCGAGGGTAGTGTGATGGGGTGTCCAAGCTGGAGTCAGTGTGCTCCACCGAGGGTAGTGTGATGGGGTGTCCAAGCTGGAGTGAGTGTGTTCCACCGAGGGTAGTGTGATGGGGTGTCCAAGCTGGAGTGAGTGTGTTCCACCGAGGGTAGTGTGATGGGGTGTCCAAGCTGGAGTGAGTGTGTTCCACCGAGGGTAGTGTGATGGGGTGTCCAAGCTGGAGTGAGTGTGTTCCACCGAGGGTAGTGTGATGGGGTGTCCAAGATGGAGTCTGTGTGCCTCACCGAGGGTAGTGTGATGGGGTGTCCAAGCTGGAGTCACTCTGCTGCACCGAGGGTAGTGTGATGGGGTGTCCAAGCTGGAGTGAGTGTGTTCCACCGAGGGTAGTGTGATGGGGTGTCCAAGCTGGAGTCAGTGTGCTCCACCGAGGGTAGTGTGATGGGGTGTCCAAGCTGGAGTGAGTGTGTTCCACCGAGGGTAGTGTGATGGGGTGTCCATGCTGGAGTGAGTGTGCTCCACCGAGGGTAGTGTGATGGGGTGTCCAAGCTGGAGTCAGTGTGCTCCACCGAGGGTAGTGTGATGGGGTGTCCAAGCTGGAGTCAGTGTGTTCCACCGAGGGTAGTGTGATGGAGTGTCCAAGCTGGAGTGAGTGTGTTCCACCGAGGGTAGTGTGATGGGGTGTCCAAGCTGGAGTGAGTGTGTTCCACCGAGGGTAGTGTGATGGGGTGTCCAAGCTGGAGTGAGCGTGCTCCACCGAGGGTAGTGTGATGGGGTGTCCAAGCTGGAGTCAGTGTGTTCCACCGAGGGTAGTGTGATGGTGTGTCCAAGCTGGAGTCAGTGTGTTCCACCGAGGGTAGTGTGATGGGGTGTCCAAGCTGGAGTCAGTGTGTTCCACCGAGGGTAGTGTGATGGGGTGTCCAAGCTGGAGTCAGTGTGTTCCACCGAGGGTAGTGTGATGGAGTGTCCAAGCTGGAGTCAGTGCGTTCCACCGAGGGTAGTGTGATGGGGTGTCCAAGCTGGAGTGAGTGTGTTCCACCGAGGGTAGTGTGATGGTGTGTCCAAGCTGGAGTCAGTGCGTTCCACCGAGGGTAGTGTGATGGGGTGTCCAAGCTGGAGTCAGTGTGTTCCACCGAGGGTAGTGTGATGGTGTGTCCAAGCTGGAGTCAGTGTGTTCCACCGAGGGTAGTGTGATGGGGTGTCCAAGCTGGAGTCAGTGTGTTCCACCGAGGGTAGTGTGATGGGGTGTCCAAGCTGGAGTCAGTGTGTTCCACCGAGGGTAGTGTGATGGGGTGTCCAAGCTGGAGTCAGTGTGTTCCACCGAGGGTAGTGTGATGCGGTGTCCAAGCTGGAGTGAGTGTGCTCCACCGAGGGTAGTGTGATAGGGTGTCCAAGCTGGAGTCAGTGTGCTCCACCGAGGGTAGTGTGATGGGGTGTCCAAGCTGGAGTGAGTGTGCTCCACCGAGGGGAGTGTGATGGGGTTTCCAAGCTGGAGTGAGTGTGCTCCACCGAGGGTAGTGTGATGGGGTGTCCAAGCTGGAGTGAGTGTGTTCCACCGAGGGTAGTGTGATGGGGTGTCCAAGCTGGAGTCAGTGTGTTAAACACCGAGGGTAGTGTGATGGGGTGTCCAAGCTGGAGTGAGTGTGCTCCACCGAGGGTAGTGTGATGGGGTGTCCAAGCTGGAGTGAGTGTGCTCCACCGAGGGTAGTGTGATGGGGTGTCCAAGCTGGAGTCAGTGTGTTCCACCGAGGGTAGTGTGATGGGGTGTCCAAGCTGGAGTCAGTATGTTCCACCGAGGGTAGTGTGATGGGGTGTCCAAGCTGGAGTCAGTGTGTTCCACCGAGGGTAGTGTGATGGGGTGTCCAAGCTGGAGTGAGTGTGCTCCACCGAGGGTAGTGTGATGGTGTGTCCAAGCTGGAGTGAGTGTGCTCCACCGAGGGTAGTGTGATGGGGTGTCCAAGCTGGAGTCAGTGTGTTCCACCGAGGGTAGTGTGATGGGGTGTCCAAGCTGGAGTGAGCGTGCTCACCGAGGGTAGTGTGATGGGGTGTCCAAGCTGGAGTCAGTGTGTTCCACCGAGGGTAGTGTGATGGGGTGTCCAAGCTGGAGTGAGTGTGCTCACCGAGGGTAGTGTGATGGGGTGTCCAAGCTGGAGTCAGTGTGTTCCACAGAGGGTAGTGTGATGGGGTGTCCAAGCTGGAGTGAGTGTGCTCCACCGAGGGTAGTGTGATGGGGTGTCCAAGCTGGAGTCAGTGTGTCCCACCGAGGGTAGTGTGATGGGGTGTCCAAGCTGGAGTCAGTGTGTTCCACCGAGGGTAGTGTGATGGGGTGTCCAAGCTGGAGTCAGTGTGTTCCACCGAGGGTAGTGTGATGGGGTGTCCAAGCTGGAGTGAGTGTGCTCACCGAGGGTAGTGTGATGGGGTGTCCAAGCTGGAGTCAGTGTGTTCCACAGAGGGTAGTGTGATGGGGTGTCCAAGCTGGAGTGAGTGTGCTCCACCGAGGGTAGTGTGATGGGGTGTCCAAGCTGGAGTCAGTGTGTTCCACCGAGGGTAGTGTGATGGGGTGTCCAAGCTGGAGTCAGTGTGTTCCACCGAGGGTAGTGTGATGGGGTGTCCAAGCTGGAGTGAGTGTGCTCCACCGAGGGTAGTGTGATGGGGTGTCCAAGCTGGAGTCAGTGTGCCCCACCGAGGGTAGTGTGATGGGGTGTCCAAGCTGGAGTGAGTGTGCTCCACCGAGGGTAGTGTGATGGGGTGTCCAAGCTGGAGTGAGTGTGTTCCACCGAGGGTAGTGTGATGGGGTGTCCAAGCTGGAGTGAGCATGCTCACCGAGGGTAGTGTGATAGGTTGTCCAAGCTGGAGTCAGTGTGCTCCACCGAGGGTAGTGTGATGGGGTGTCCAAGCTGGAGTGAGCGTGCTCACCGAGGGTAGTGTGATAGGGTGTCCAAGCTGGAGTCAGTGTGCTCCACCGAGGGTAGTGTGATGGGATGTCCAAGCTGGAGTCAGTGTGTTCCACCGAGGGTAGTGTGATGGGGTGTCCAAGCTGGAGTGAGTGTGTTCCACCGAGAGTAGTGTGATGGGGTGTCCAAGCTGGAGTGAGCGTGCTCACCGAGGGTAGTGTGATGGGGTGTCCAAGCTGGAGTCAGTGTGTTCCACCGAGGGTAGTGTGATGGGGTGTCCAAGCTGGAGTGAGTGTGTTCCACCGAGGGTAGTGTGATGGGGTGTCCAAGCTGGAGTGAGTGTGTTCCACGGAGGGTAGTGTGATGGGGTGTCCAAGCTGGAGTCAGTGTGCTCCACCGAGGGTAGTGTGATGGGGTGTCCAAGCTGGAGTCAGTGTGCCCCACCGAGGGTAGTGTGATGGGGTGTAAAAGCTGGAGTCAGTGTGCCCCACCGAGGGTAGTGTGATGGGGTGTCCAAGCTGGAGTCAGTGTGTTCCACCGAGGGTAGTGTGATGGGGTGTCCAAGCTGGAGTCAGTGTGTTCCACCGAGGGTAGTGTGATGGGGTGTCCAAGCTGGAGTCAGTGTGCTCCACCGAGGGAGTGTGATGGGGTGTCCAAGCTGGAGTGAGTGTGTTCCACCGAGGGTAGTGTGATGGGGTGTCCAAGCTGGAGTCAGTGTGTTCCACCGAGGGTAGTGTGATGGGGTGTCCAAGCTGGAGTCACTGTGTTCCACCGAGGGTAGTGTGATGGGGTGTCCAAGCTGGAGTGAGTGTGTTCCACCGAGGGTAGTGTGATGGGGTGTCCAAGCTGGAGTGAGTGTGCTCCACCGAGGGTAGTGTGATGGGGTGTCCAAGCTGGAGTGAGTGTGCTCCACCGAGGGTAGTGTGATGGGGTGTCCAAGCTGGAGTGAGTGTGCTCCACCGAGGGTAGTGTGATGGGGTGTCCAAGCTGGAGTGAGTGTGCTCCACCGAGGGTAGTGTGATGGGGTGTCCAAGCTGGAGTCAGTGTGTTACATCGAGGGTAGTGTGATGGGGTGTCCAAGCTGGAGTCAGTGTATTCCACCGAGGGTAGTGTGATGCGGTGTCCAAGCTGGAGTGAGTGTGTTCCACCGAGGGTAGTGTGATGGGGTGTCCAAGCTGGAGTCAGTGTGCCCCACCTAGGGTAGTGTGATGGGGTGTCCAAGCTGGAGTCAGTGTGTTCCACCGAGGGTAGTGTGATGGGGTGTCCAAGCTGGAGTCAGTGTGTTCCACCGAGGGTAGTGTGATGGGGTGTCCAAGCTGGAGTCAGTGTGCCCCACCGAGGGTAGTGTGATGGGGTGTCCAAGCTGGAGTCAGTGTGTTCCACGGAGGGTAGTGTGATGGGGTGTCCAAGCTGGAGTCAGTGTGTTCCACCGAGGGTAGTGTGATGGGGTGTCCAAGCTGGAGTGAGTGTGTTCCACCGAGGGTAGTGTGATGGGGTGTCCAAGCTGGAGTCAGTGTGTTCCACCGAGGGTAGTGTGATGGGGTGTCCAAGCTGGAGTGAGTGTGCTCCACCGAGGGTAGTGTGATGGGGTGTCCAAGCTGGAGTCAGTGTGCTCCACCGAGGGTAGTGTGATGGTGTGTCCAAGCTGGAGTGAGTGTGCTCCACCGAGGGTAGTGTGATGGGGTGTTCAAGCTGGAGTCAGTGTGCTCCACCGAGGGTAGTGTGATGGGGTGTCCAAGCTGGAGTGAGTGTGTTCCACCGAGGGTAGTGTGATGGTGTGTCCAAGCTGGAGTGAGTGTGCTCCACCGAGGGTAGTGTGATGGGGTGTCCAAGCTGGAGTCAGTGTGCTCCACCGAGGGTAGTGTGATGGGGTGTCCAAGCTGGAGTGAGTGTGTTCCACCGAGGGTAGTGTGATGGTGTGTCCAAGCTGGAGTGAGTGTGCTCCACCGAGGGTAGTGTGATGGGGTGTCCAAGCTGGAGTGAGTGTGTTCCACCGAGGGTAGTGTGATGGGGTGTCCAAGCTGGAGTGAGTGTGCTCCACCGAGGGTAGTGTGATGGGGTGTCCAAGCTGGAGTCACTCTGCTCCACCGAGGGTAGTGTGATGGTGTGTCCAAGCTGGAGTCAGTGTGCTCCACCGAGGGTAGTGTGATGGGGTGTCCAAGCTGGAGACAGTGTGTTACACCGAGGGTAGTGTGATGGGGTGTCCAAGCTGGAGTGAGTGTGCTCCACCGAGGGTAGTGTGATGGGGTGTCCAAGCTGGAGTGAGTGTGTTCCACCGAGGGTAGTGTGATGGGGTGTCCAAGCTGGAGTCAGTGTGCTCCACCGAGGGTAGTGTGATGGGGTGTCCAAGCTGGAGTCAGTGTGCTCCACCGAGGGTAGTGTGATGGGGTGTCCAAGCTGGAGTCAGTGTGTTCCACCGAGGGTAGTGTGATGGGGTGTCCAAGCTGGAGTGAGTGTGCTCCACCGAGGGTAGTGTGATGGTGTGTCCATGCCGGAGTGAGTGTGCTCCACCGAGGGTAGTGTGATGGGGTGTCCAAGCTGGAGTGAGTGTGTTCCACAGAGGGTAGTGTGATGGTGTGTCCATGCTGGAGTGAGTGTGCTCCACCGAGGGTAGTGTGATGGGGTGTCCAAGCTGGAGTGAGTGTGTTCCACCGAGGGTAGTGTGATGGGGTGTCCAAGCTGGAGTGAGTGTGTTCCACCGAGGGTACTGTGATGGGGTGTCCAAGCTGGAGTGAGTGTGCTCCACCGAGGGTAGTGTGATGGGGTGTCCAAGCTGGAGTCAGTGTGTTCCACCGAGGGTAGTGTGATGGGGTGTCCAAGCTGGAGTGAGTGTGTTCCACCGAGGGTAGTGTGATGGGGTGTCCAAGCTGGAGTCAGTGTGCTCCACCGAGGGTAGTGTGATGGGGTGTCCAAGCTGGAGTCAGTGTGCTCCACCGAGGGTAGTGTGATGGTGTGTCCAAGCTGGAGTGAGTGTGCTCCACCGAGGGTAGTGTGATGGGGTGTCCAAGCTGGAGTCAGTGTGTTCCACCGAGGGTAGTGTGATGGGGTGTCCAAGCAGGAGTGTGTGTGCTCCACCGAGGGTAGTGTGATGGAGTGTCCAAGCTGGAGTGAGTGTGTTCCACCGAGGGTAGTGTGATGGGGTGTCCAAGCTGGAGTGAGTGTGTTCCACCGAGGGTAGTGTGATGGGATGTCCAAGCTGGAGTGAGTGTGTTCCACCGAGGGAGTGTGATGGGGTGTCCAAGCTGGAGTCAGTGTGTTCCACCGAGGGTAGTGTGATGGGGTGTCCAAGCTGGAGTCAGTGTGTTCCACCGAGGGTAGTGTGATGGGGTGTCCAAGCTGGAGTCAGTGTGCTCCACCGAGGGTAGAGTGATGGGGTGTCCAAGCTGGAGTCAGTGTGCCCCACCGAGGGTAGTGTGATGGGGTGTCCAAGCTGGAGTGAGTGTGTTCCACCGAGGGTAGTGTGATGGGGTGTCCAAGCTGGAGTCAGTGTGTTCCACCGAGGGTAGTGTGATGGGGTGTCCAAGCTGGAGTGAGCATGCTCACCGAGGGTAGTGTGATAGGGTGTCCAAGCTGGAGTCAGTGTGCTCCACCGAGGGTAGTGTGATGGGGTGTCCAAGCTGGAGTGAGCGTGCTCACCGAGGGTAGTGTGATAGGGTGTCCAAGCTGGAGTGAGTGTGTTCCACCGAGAGTAGTGTGATGGGGTGTCCAAGCTGGAGTCAGTGTGCTCCACCGAGGGTAGTGTGATGGGGTGTCCAAGCTGGAGTCAGTGTGCCCCACCGAGGGTAATGTGATGGGATGTCCAAGCTGGAGTGAGTGTGTTCCACCGAGAGTAGTGTGATGGGGTGTCCAAGCTGGAGTGAGCGTGCTCACCGAGGGTAGTGTGATGGGGTGTCCAAGCTGGAGTCAGTGTGTTCCACCGAGGGTAGTGTGATGGGGTGTCCAAGCTGGAGTGAGTGTGCTCCACCGAGGGTAGTGTGATGGGGTGTCCAAGCTGGAGTCAGTGTGCTCCACCGAGGGTAGTGTGATGGGGTGTCCAAGCTGGAGTCAGTGTGTTCCACCGAGGGTAGTGTGATGGGGTGTCCAAGCTGGAGTCAGTGTGCCCCACCGAGGGTAGTGTGATGGGGTGTCCAAGCTGGAGTCAGTGTGCCCCACCGAGGGTAGTGTGATGGGGTGTCCAAGCTGGAGTCAGTGTGCCCCACGGAGGGTAGTGTGATGGGGTGTCCAAGCTGGAGTCAGTGTGCTCCACCGAGGGTAGTGTGATGGGGTGTCCAAGCTGGAGTCAGTGTGCCCCACCGAGGGTAGTGTGATGGGGTGTCCAAGCTGGAGTCAGTGTGTTTCACCGAGGGTAGTGTGATGGGGTGTCCAAGCTGGAGTGACTGTGCTCCACCGAGGGTAGTGTGGTGGGGTGTCCAAGCTGGAGTGAGTGTGTTCCACCGAGGGTAGTGTGATGGGGTGTCCAAGCTGGAGTGAGTGTGCTCCACCGAGGGTAGTGTGATGGGGTGTCCAAGCTGGAGTCACTCTGCTCCACCGAGGGTAGTGTGATGGTGTGTCCAAGCTGGAGTCAGTGTGCTCCACCGAGGGTAGTGTGATGGGGTGTCCAAGCTGGAGACAGTGTGTTACACCGAGGGTAGTGTGATGGGGTGTCCAAGCTGGAGTGAGTGTGCTCCACCGAGGGTAGTGTGATGGGGTGTCCAAGCTGGAGTGAGTGTGTTCCACCGAGGGTAGTGTGATGGGGTGTCCAAGCTGGAGTCAGTGTGCTCCACCGAGGGTAGTGTGATGGGGTGTCCAAGCTGGAGTCAGTGTGCTCCACCGAGGGTAGTGTGATGGGGTGTCCAAGCTGGAGTCAGTGTGTTCCACCGAGGGTAGTGTGATGGGGTGTCCAAGCTGGAGTGAGTGTGCTCCACCGAGGGTAGTGTGATGGTGTGTCCATGCCGGAGTGAGTGTGCTCCACCGAGGGTAGTGTGATGGGGTGTCCAAGCTGGAGTGAGTGTGTTCCACAGAGGGTAGTGTGATGGTGTGTCCATGCTGGAGTGAGTGTGCTCCACCGAGGGTAGTGTGATGGGGTGTCCAAGCTGGAGTGAGTGTGTTCCACCGAGGGTAGTGTGATGGGGTGTCCAAGCTGGAGTGAGTGTGTTCCACCGAGGGTACTGTGATGGGGTGTCCAAGCTGGAGTGAGTGTGCTCCACCGAGGGTAGTGTGATGGGGTGTCCAAGCTGGAGTCAGTGTGTTCCACCGAGGGTAGTGTGATGGGGTGTCCAAGCTGGAGTGAGTGTGTTCCACCGAGGGTAGTGTGATGGGGTGTCCAAGCTGGAGTCAGTGTGCTCCACCGAGGGTAGTGTGATGGGGTGTCCAAGCTGGAGTCAGTGTGCTCCACCGAGGGTAGTGTGATGGTGTGTCCAAGCTGGAGTGAGTGTGCTCCACCGAGGGTAGTGTGATGGGGTGTCCAAGCTGGAGTCAGTGTGTTCCACCGAGGGTAGTGTGATGGGGTGTCCAAGCAGGAGTGTGTGTGCTCCACCGAGGGTAGTGTGATGGAGTGTCCAAGCTGGAGTGAGTGTGTTCCACCGAGGGTAGTGTGATGGGGTGTCCAAGCTGGAGTGAGTGTGTTCCACCGAGGGTAGTGTGATGGGATGTCCAAGCTGGAGTGAGTGTGTTCCACCGAGGGAGTGTGATGGGGTGTCCAAGCTGGAGTCAGTGTGTTCCACCGAGGGTAGTGTGATGGGGTGTCCAAGCTGGAGTCAGTGTGTTCCACCGAGGGTAGTGTGATGGGGTGTCCAAGCTGGAGTCAGTGTGCTCCACCGAGGGTAGAGTGATGGGGTGTCCAAGCTGGAGTCAGTGTGCCCCACCGAGGGTAGTGTGATGGGGTGTCCAAGCTGGAGTGAGTGTGTTCCACCGAGGGTAGTGTGATGGGGTGTCCAAGCTGGAGTCAGTGTGTTCCACCGAGGGTAGTGTGATGGGGTGTCCAAGCTGGAGTGAGCATGCTCACCGAGGGTAGTGTGATAGGGTGTCCAAGCTGGAGTCAGTGTGCTCCACCGAGGGTAGTGTGATGGGGTGTCCAAGCTGGAGTGAGCGTGCTCACCGAGGGTAGTGTGATAGGGTGTCCAAGCTGGAGTGAGTGTGTTCCACCGAGAGTAGTGTGATGGGGTGTCCAAGCTGGAGTCAGTGTGCTCCACCGAGGGTAGTGTGATGGGGTGTCCAAGCTGGAGTCAGTGTGCCCCACCGAGGGTAATGTGATGGGATGTCCAAGCTGGAGTGAGTGTGTTCCACCGAGAGTAGTGTGATGGGGTGTCCAAGCTGGAGTGAGCGTGCTCACCGAGGGTAGTGTGATGGGGTGTCCAAGCTGGAGTCAGTGTGTTCCACCGAGGGTAGTGTGATGGGGTGTCCAAGCTGGAGTGAGTGTGCTCCACCGAGGGTAGTGTGATGGGGTGTCCAAGCTGGAGTCAGTGTGCTCCACCGAGGGTAGTGTGATGGGGTGTCCAAGCTGGAGTCAGTGTGTTCCACCGAGGGTAGTGTGATGGGGTGTCCAAGCTGGAGTCAGTGTGCCCCACCGAGGGTAGTGTGATGGGGTGTCCAAGCTGGAGTCAGTGTGCCCCACCGAGGGTAGTGTGATGGGGTGTCCAAGCTGGAGTCAGTGTGCCCCACGGAGGGTAGTGTGATGGGGTGTCCAAGCTGGAGTCAGTGTGCTCCACCGAGGGTAGTGTGATGGGGTGTCCAAGCTGGAGTCAGTGTGCCCCACCGAGGGTAGTGTGATGGGGTGTCCAAGCTGGAGTCAGTGTGTTTCACCGAGGGTAGTGTGATGGGGTGTCCAAGCTGGAGTGACTGTGCTCCACCGAGGGTAGTGTGGTGGGGTGTCCAAGCTGGAGTCAATGTGCTCCACCGAGGGTAGTGTGATGGGGTGTCCAAGCTGGAGTCAGTGTGCTCCACCGAGGGTACTGTGATGGGGTGTCCAAGCTGGAGTGAGCGTGCTCACCGAGGGTAGTGTGATGGGGTGTCCAAGCTGGAGTGAGTGTGTTCCACCGAGGGTAGTGTGATGGGGTGTCCAAGCTGGAGTCAGTGTGCTCCACCGAGGGTAGTGTGATGGGGTGTCCAAGCTGGAGTGAGTGTGTTCCACCGAGGGTAGTGTGATGGTGTGTCCAAGCTGGAGTGAGTGTGTTCCACCGAGGGTAGTGTGATGGGGTGTCCAAGCTGGAGTCAGTGTGCTCACCGAGCGTAGTGTGATGGGGTGTCCAAGCTGGAGTCAGTGTGTTCCTCCGAGGGTAGTGTGATGGGGTGTCCAAGCTGGAGTGAGTGTGCTCCACCGAGGGTAGTGTGATGGGGTGTCCAAGCTGGAGTCAGTGTGCTCCACCGAGGGTAGTGTGATGGGGTGTCCAAGCTGGAGTGAGTGTGCTCCACCGAGGGTAGTGTGATGGTGTGTCCAAGCTGGAGTGAGAGTGCTCCACCGAGGGTAGTGTGATGGTGTGTCCAAGCTGGAGTCAGTGTGTTCCACCGAGGGTAGTGTGATGGGGTGTCCAAGCTGGAGTGACTGTGCTCCACCGAGGGTAGTGTGATGGGGTGTCCAAGCTGGAGTCAATGTGCTCCACAGAGGGTAGTGTGATGGGGTGTCCAAGCTGGAGTCAGTGTGTTCCACCGAGGGAGTGTGATGGGGTGTCCAAGCTGGAGTGACTGTGCTCCACCCAGGGTAGTGTGATGGGGTGTCCAAGCTGGAGTCAGTGTGTTCCACCGAGGGTAGTGTGATGGGGTGTCCAAGCTGGAGTCACTGTGCTCCACCGAGGGTAGTGTGATGGTGTGTCCAAGCTGGAGTGTGTGTGCTCCACCGAGGGTAGTGTGATGGGGTGTCCAAGCTGGAGTGAGTGTGCTCCACCGAGGGTAGTGTGATGGGGTGTCCAAGCTGGAGTGAGTGTGCTCTACCGAGGGTAGTGTGATGGGGTGTCCAAGCTGGAGTCAGTGTGTTCCACCGAGGGTAGTGTGATGGGGTGTCCAAGCTGGAGTCAGTGTGTCCCACCGAGGGTAGTGTGATGGGGTGTCCAAGCTGGAGTCAGTGTGTCCCACCGAGGGTAGTGTGATGGGGTGTCCAAGCTGGAGTCAGTGTGCTCCACCGAGGGTAATGTGATGGGGTGTCCAAGCTGGAGTCAGTGTGTTCCACCGAGGGTAGTGTGATGGGGTGTCCAAGCTGGAGTGAGTGTGCTCCACCGAGGGTAGTGTGATGGGGTGTCCAAGCTGGAGTCAGTGTGTTCCACCGAGGGTAGTGTGATGGGGTGTCCAAGCTGGAGTGAGTGTGCTCCACCGAGGGTAGGGTGATGGGGTGTCCAAGCTGGAGTCAGTGTGTTCCACCGAGGGTAGTGTGATGGGGTGTCCAAGCTGGAGTGAGTGTGCTCCACCGAGGGTAGTGTGATGGGGTGTCCAAGCTGGAGTCAGTGTGTTCCACCGAGGGTAGTGTGATGGGGTGTCCAAGCTGGAGTGAGATTGCTCCACCGAGGGTAGTGTGATGGGGTGTCCAAGCTGGAGTGAGTGTGCTCCACCGAGGGTAGTGTGATGGGGTGTCCAAGCTGGAGTCAGTGTGTTCCACAGAGGGTAGTGTGATGGGGTGTCCAAGCTGGAGTGAGTGTGCTCCACCGAGGGTAGTGTGATGGGGTGTCCAAGCTGGAGTGAGTGTGCTCCACCGAGGGTAGTGTGATGGGGTGTCCAAGCTGGAGTCAGTGTGTTCCACCGAGGGTAGTGTGATGGGGTGTCCAAGCTGGAGTGAGTGTGCTCCACCGAGGGTAGTGTGATGGGGTGTCCAAGCTGGAGTCAGTGTTCTCCACCGAGGGTAGTGTGATGGGGTGTCCAAGCTGGAGTCAGTGTGCTCCACCGAGGGTAGTGTGATGGGGTGTCCAAGCTGGAGTCAGTGTGCTCCACCGAGGGTAGTGTGATGGGGTGTCCAAGCTGGAGTCAGTGTGTTCCACCGAGGGTAGTGTGATGGGGTGTCCAAGCTGGAGTGAGTGTGCTCCACCGAGGGTAGTGTGATGGGGTGTCCAAGCTGGAGTCAGTGTGTTCCACCGAGGGTAGTGTGATGGAGTGTCCAAGCTGGAGTCAGTGTGCTCCACCGAAGGTAATGTGATGGGGTGTCCAAGCTGGAGTCAGTGTGCTCCACCGAGCGTAGTGTGATGGGGTGTCCAAGCTGGAGTCAGTGTGCTCCACCGAGGGTAGTGTGATGGGGTGTCCAAGCTGGAGTCAGTGTGCTCCACCGAGGGTAGTGTGATGGGGTGTCCAAGATGGAGTCCGTGTGTTCCACCGAGGGTAGTGTGATGGAGTGTACAAGCTGGAGTGAGTGTGCTCCACCGAGGGTAGTGTGATGGAGTGTCCAAGCTGGAGTGAGTGTGTTCCACCGAGAGTAGTGTGATGGGGTGTCCAAGCTGGAGTCAGTGTGTTCCACCGAGGGTAGTGTGATGGGGTGTCCAAGCTGGAGTCAGTGTGTCCCACCGAGGGTAGTCTGATGGGGTGTCCAAGCTGGAGTCAGTGTGCTCCACCGAGGGTAATGTGATGGGGTGTCCAAGCTGGAGTCAGTGTGTTCCACCGAGGGTAGTGTGATGGGGTGTCCAAGCTGGAGTCAGTGTGCTCCACGGAGGGTAGTGAGATGGGATGTCCAAGCTGGAGTCAGTTTGTTCCACCGAGGGTAGTGTGATGGGGTGATCAAGCTGGAGTGAGTGTGCTCCACCGAGGGTAGTGTGATGGGGTGTCCAAGCTGGAGTGAGTGTGCTCCACCGAGGGTAGTGTGATGGGGTGTCCAAGCTGGAGTGAGTGTGCTCCACCGAGGGTAGTGTGATGGGGTGTCCAAGCTGGAGTCAGTGTGTTCCACCGAGGGTAGTGTGATGGGGTGTCCAAGCTGGAGTCAGTGTGTTCCACCGAGGGTAGTGTGATGGGGTGTCCATGCTGGAGTCAGTGTGTTCCACCAAGGGTAGTGTGATGGGGTGTCCAAGCTGGAGTCAATGTGCTCCACCGAGGGTAGTGTGATGGTGTGTCCAAGCTGGAGTGTGTGTGCTCCACCGAGGGTAGTGTGATGGGGTGTCCAAGCTGGAGTGAGTGTGCTCCACCGAGGGTAGTGTGATGGGGTGTCCAAGCTGGAGTGAGTGTGCTCCACCGAGGGTAGTGTGATGGGGTGTCCAAGCTGGAGTCAGTGTGTTCCACCGAGGGTAGTGTGATGGGGTGTCCAAGCTGGAGTGACTGTGCTCCACCGAGGGTAGTGTGATGGGGTGTCCAAGCTGGAGTCAGTGTGTTCCACCGAGGGTAGTGTGATGGGGTGTCCAAGCTGGAGTCAATGTGCTCCACCGAGGGTAGTGTGATGGGGTGTCCAAGCTGGAGTCAGTGTGCTCCACCGAGGGAAGTGTGATGGGGTGTCCAAGCTGGAGTGAGTGTGTCCCACCGAGGGTAGTGTGATGGGGTGTCCGAGCTGGAGTCAGTGTGCTCCACCGAGGGTAGTGTGATGGGGTGTTCAAGCTGGAGTCAGTGTGCTCCACCGAGGGTAGTGTGATGGGGTGTCCAAGCTGGAGTGAGTGTGTTCCACCGAGGGTAGTGTGATGGTGTGTCCAAGCTGGAGTGAGTGTGCTCCACCGAGGGTAGTGTGATGGGGTGTCCAAGCTGGAGTCAGTGTGCTCCACCGAGGGTAGTGTGATGGGGTGTCCAAGCTGGAGTGAGTGTGTTCCACCGAGGGTAGTGTGATGGTGTGTCCAAGCTGGAGTGAGTGTGCTCCACCGAGGGTAGTGTGATGGGGTGTCCAAGCTGGAGTGAGTGTGTTCCACCGAGGGTAGTGTGATGGGGTGTCCAAGCTGGAGTGAGTGTGCTCCACCGAGGGTAGTGTGATGGGGTGTCCAAGCTGGAGTCACTCTGCTCCACCGAGGGTAGTGTGATGGTGTGTCCAAGCTGGAGTGAGTGTGCTCCACCGAGGGTAGTGTGATGGGGTGTCCAAGCTGGAGTCAGTGTGCTCCACCGAGGGTAGTGTGATGGGGTGTCCAAGCTGGAGTCAGTGTGCTCCACCGAGGGTAGTGTGATGGTGTGTCCAAGCTGGAGTGAGTGTGCTCCACCGAGGGTAGTGTGATGGGGTGTCCAAGCTGGAGTCAGTGTGCTCCACCGAGGGTAGTGTGATGGTGTGTCCAAGCTGGAGTGAGTGTGCTCCACCGAGGGTAGTGTGATGGGGTGTCCAAGCTGGAGTGAGTGTGTTCCACCGAGGGTAGTGTGATGGGGTGTCCAAGCTGGAGTCAGTGTGTTCCACCGAGGGTAGTGTGATGGGGTGTCCAAGCTGGAGTGAGTGTGCTCCACGGAGGGTAGTGTGATGGGGTGTCCAAGCTGGAGTCAGTGTGTTCCACGGAGGGTAGTGTGATGGTGTGTCCAAGCTGGAGTGAGTGTGCTCACCGAGGGTAGTGTGATGGGGTGTCCAAGCTGGAGTCAGTGTGTTCCACCGAGGGTAGTGTGATGGGGTGTCCAAGCTGGAGTGAGTGTGCTCACCGAGGGTAGTGTGATGGGGTGTCCAAGCTGGAGTCAGTGTGCTCCACCGAGGGTAGTGTGATGGGGTGTCCAAGCTGGAGTCAGTGTGCTCCACCGAGGGTAGTGTGATGGGGTGTCCAAGCTGGAGTCAGTGTGCTCCACCGAGGGTAGTGTGATGGGGTGTCCAAGCTGGAGTGAGCGTGCTCACCGAGAGTAGTGTGATGGGGTGTCCAAGCAGGAGTCAGTGTGCTCCACCGAGGGTAGTGTGATGGGGTGTCCATGCAGGAGTGAGTGTGCTCCACCGAGGGTAGTGTGATGGGGTGTCCAAGCTGGAGTCAGTGTGTTCCACCGAGGGTAGTGTGATGGGGTGTCCAAGCTGGAGTGAGTGTGTTCCACCGAGGGTAGTGTGATGGGGTGTCCAAGCTGGAGTCAGTTTGTTCCACCGAGGGTAGTGTGATGGGGTGTCCAAGCTGGAGTGAGTGTGTTACACCGAGGGTAGTGTGATGGGGTGTCCGAGCTGGAGTCAGTGTGTTCCACCGAGGGTAGTGTGATGGGGTGTCCAAGCTGGAGTCAGTGTGTTCCACCGAGGGTAGTGTGATGGGGTGTCCAAGCTGGAGTCAGTGTGTTCCACCGAGGGTAGTGTGATGGGGTGTCCAAGCTGGAGTGAGTGTGTTCCACCGAGGGTAGTGTGATGGGGTGTCCAAGCTGGAGTCAGTGTGTTCCACCGAGGGTAGTGTGATGGTGTGTCCAAGCTGGAGTGAGTGTGTTCCACCGAGGGTAGTGTGATGGGGTGTCCAAGCTGGAGTCAGTGTGCTCCACCGAGGGTAGTGTGATGGGGTGTCCAAGCTGGAGTCAGTGTGCTCCACCGAGGGTAGTGTGATGGGGTGTCCAAGCTGGAGTCAGTGTGCTCCACCGAGGGTAGTGTGATGGGGTGTCCAAGCTGGAGTGAGTGTGCTCCACGGAGGGTAGTGTGATGGGGTGTCCAAGCTGGAGTCAGTGTGCTCCACCGATGGTAGTGTGATGGGGTGTCCAAGCTGGAGTCAGTGTGCTCCACCGAGGGTAGTGAGATGGGGTGTCCAAGCTGGAGTCAGTGTGTTACACCGAGGGTAGTGTGATGTGGTGTCCAATCTGGAGTCAGTGTATTCCACCGAGGGTAGTGTGATGGGGTGTCCAAGCTGGAGTGAGTGTGTTACCCCGAGGGTAGTGTGATGGGGTGTCCAAGCTGGAGTCAGTGTGTTCCACCGAGGGTAGTGTGATGGGGTGTCCAAGCTGCAGTCAGTGTGTTACACCGAGGGTAGTGTGATGGGGTGTCCAAGCTGGAGTGAGTGTGCTCCACCGAGGGTAGTGTGATGGGGTGTCCAAGCTGGAGTGAGTGTGTTCCACCGAGGGTAGTGTGATGGGGTGTCCAAGCTGGAGTCAGTGTGTTCCACCGAGGGTAGTGTGATGGGGTGTCCAAGCTGGAGTCAGTGTGCCCCACCGAGGGTAGTGTGATGGGGTGTCCAAGCTGGAGTCAGTGTGTTCCACCGAGGGTAGTGTGATGGGGTGTCCAAGCTGGAGTCAGTGTGTTCCACCGAGGGTAGTGTGATGGGGTGTCCAAGCTGGAGTGAGTGTGTTCCACCGAGGGTAGTGTGATGGGGTGTCCAAGCTGGAGTCAGTGTGTTCCACCGAGGGTAGTGTGATGGGGTGTCCAAGCTGGAGTGAGTGTGCTCCACCGAGGGTAGTGTGATGGGGTGTCCAAGCTGGAGTGAGTGTGCTCCACCGAGGGTAGTGTGATGGGGTGTCCAAGCTGGAGTCAGTGTGTTCCACCGAGGGTAGTGTGATGGGGTGTCCATGCTGGAGTGAGTGTGTTCCACCGAGGGTAGTGTGATGGGGTGTCCATGCTGGAGTGTGTGTGTTCCACCGAGGGTAGTGTGATGGGGTGTCCAAGCTGGAGTCAGTGTGTTCCACCGAGGGTAGTGTGATGGGGTGTCCAAGCTGGAGTGAGTGTGTTACACCGAGGGTAGTGTGATGGGGTGTCCAAGCTGGAGTCAGTGTGTTCCACCGAGGGTAGTGTGATGGGGTGTCCAAGCTGGAGTGAGTGTGCTCCACCGAGGGTAGTGTGATGGGGTGTCCAAGCTGGAGTGAGTGTGCTCCACCGAGGGTAGTGTGATGGGGTGTCCAAGCTGGAGTCAGTGTGTTCCACCGAGGGTAGTGTGATGGGGTGTCCAAGCTGGAGTGAGTGTGCTCCACCGAGGGTAGTGTGATGGGGTGTCCAAGCTGGAGTGAGTGTGCTCCACCGAGGGTAGTGTGATGGGGTGTCCAAGCTGGAGTGAGTGTGCTCCACCGAGGGTAGTGTGATGGGGTGTCCAAGCTGGAGTGAGTGTGCTCCACCGAGGGTAGTGTGATGGGGTGTCCAAGCTGGAGTGAGTGTGCTCCACTGAGGGTAGTGTGATGGGGTGTCCAAGCTGGAGTGAGTGTGCTCCACCGAGGGTAGTGTGATGGGGTGTCCAAGCTGGAGTCAGTGTGTTCCACCGAGGGTAGTGTGATGGGGTGTCCAAGCTGGAGTGAGTGTGCTCCACCGAGGGTAGTGTGATGGGGTGTCCAAGCTGGAGTCAGTGTGTCCCACCGAGGGTAGTGTGATGGGGTGTCCAAGCTGGAGTCAGTGTGTTCCACCGAGGGTAGTGTGATGGGGTGTCCAAGCTGGAGTCAGTTTGTTCCACCGAGGGTAGTGTGATGGTGTGTCCAAGCTGGAGTGAGTGTGTTACACCGAGGGTAGTGTGATGGGGTGTCCAAGCTGGAGTGAGTGTGTTACACCGAGGGTAGTGTGATGGGGTGTCCAAGCTGGAGTGAGTGTGCTCCACCGAGGGTAGTGTGATGGGGTGTCCAAGCTGGAGTCAGTGTGCTCCACCGAGGGTAGTGTGATGGTGTGTCCAAGCTGGAGTGAGTGTGCTCCACCGAGGGTAGTGTGATGGGGTGTCCAAGCTGGAGTCAGTGTGTTCCACCGAGGGTAGTGTGATGGGGTGTCCAAGCTGGAGTCAGTGTGTTACACCAAGGGTAGTGTGATGGGGTGTCCAAGCTGGAGTGAGTGTGCTCCACCGAGGGTAGTGTGATGGGGTGTCCAAGCTGGAGTCAGTGTGTTCCACCGAGGGTAGTGTGATGGGGTGTCCAAGCTGGAGTCAGTGTGTTCCACGGAGGGTAGTGTGATGGGGTGTCCAAGCTGGAGTGAGTGTGCTCCACCGAGGGGAGTGTGATGGGGTGTCCAAGCTGGAGTGAGTGTGTTCCACCGAGGGTAGTGTGATGGGGTGTCCAAGCTGGAGTCAGTGTGCTCCACCGAGGGTAGTGTGATGGGGTGTCCAAGCTGGAGTGAGTGTGTTCCACCGAGGGTGGTGTGATGGGGTGTCCAAGCTGGAGTCAGTTTGTTCCACCGAGGGTAGTGTGATGGGGTGTCCAAGCTGGAGTGAGTGTGTTACACCGAGGGTAGTGTGATGGGGTGTCCAAGCTGGAGTGAGTGTGTTACACCGAGGGTAGTGTGATGGGGTGTCCAAGCTGGAGTGAGTGTGCTCCACCGAGGGTAGTGTGATGGGGTGTCCAAGCTGGAGTCAGTGTGCTCCACCGAGGGTAGTGTGATGGGGTGTCCAAGCTGGAGTGAGTGTGCTCCACCGAGGGTAGGGTGATGGGGTGTCCAAGCTGGAGTCAGTGTGTTCCACCAAGGGTAGTGTGATGGGGTGTCCAAGCTGGAGTGAGTGTGTTCCACCGAGGGTAGTGTGATGGGGTGTCCAAGCTGGAGTCAGTGTGCTCCACCGAGGGTAGTGTGATGGGGTGTCCAAGCTGGAGTCAGTGTGTTCCACCGAGGGTAGTGTGATGGGGTGTCCAAGCTGGAGTCAGTGTGTCCCACCGAGGGTAGTGTGATGGGGTGTCCAAGCTGGAGTCAGTGTGTTCCACCGAGGGTAGTGTGATGGGGTGTCCAAGCTGGAGTCAGTGTGTTCCACCGAGGGTAGTGTGATGGGGTGTCCAAGCTGGAGTGAGTGTGTTCCACCGAGGGTAGTGTGATGGGGTGTCCAAGCTGGAGTCAGTGTGTTCCACCGAGGGTAATGTGATGGGGTGTCCAAGCTGGAGTCAGTGTGCTCCACCGAGGGTACTGTGATGGTGTGTCCAAGCTGGAGTCAGTGTGTCCCACCGAGGGTAGTGTGATGGGGTGTCCAAGCTGGAGTCAGTGTGCTCCACCGAGGGTAGTGTGATGGGGTGTCCAAGCTGGAGTCAGTGTGTTCCACCGAGGGTAGTGTAATGGGGTGTCCAAGCTGGAGTCAGTGTGCTCCACCGAGGGTAGTGTGATGGGGTGTCCAATCTGGAGTGAGTGTGTTCCACCGAGGGTAGTGTGATGGGGTGTCCAAGCTGGAGTGAGTGTGTTCCACCGAGGGTAGTGTGATGGGGTGTCCAAGCTGGAGTCAGTGTGTCCCACCGAGGGTAGTGTGATGGGGTGTCCAAGCTGGAGTCAGTGTGCTCCACCGAGGGTAGTGTGATGGGGTGTCCAAGCTGGAGTCAGTGTGCTCCACCGAGGGTAGTGTGATGGTGTGTCCAAGCTGGAGTCAGTGTGTCCCACCGAGGGTAGTGTGATGGGGTGTCCAAGCTGGAGTGAGTGTGTTCCACAGAGGGTAGTGTGATGGGGTGTCCAAGCTGAAGTCAGTGTGTTCCACCGAGGGTAGTGTGATGGGGTGTCCAAGCTGGAGTGAGTGTGTTCCACCGAGGGTAGTGTGATGGGGTGTCCAAGCTGGAGTCAGTGTGTTCCACCGAGGGTAGTGTGATGGGGTGTCCAAGCTGGAGTCACTCTGCTCCACCGAGGGTAGTGTGATGGGGTGTCCAAGCTGGAGTGAGTGTGTTCCACCGAGGGTAGTGTGATGGGGTGTCCAAGCTGGAGTCAGTGTGTTCCACCGAGGGTAGTGTGATGGGGTGTCCAAGCTGGAGTCAGTGTGCTCCACCGAGGGTAGTGTGATGGGGTGTCCAAGCTGGAGTGAGTGTGCTCCACCGAGGGTAGTGTGATGGGGTGTCCAAGCTGGAGTGAGTGTGTTCCACCGAGGGTAGTGTGATGGGGTGTCCAAGCTGGAGTCAGTGTGCTCCACCGAGTGTAGTGTGATGGGGTGTCCAAGCTGGAGTGAGTGTGTTCCACCGAGGGTAGTGTGATGGGGTGTCCAAGCTGGAGTCAGTGTGTTCCACCGAGGGTAGTGTGATGGGGTGTCCAAGCTGGAGTGAGTGTGTTCCACCGAGGGTAGTGTGATGGTGTGTCCAAGCTGGAGTGAGTGTGTTCCACCGAGGGTAGTGTGATTGGGGTGTCCAAGCTGGAGTGAGTGTGTTCCACCGAGGGTAGTGTGATGGGGTGTCCAAGCTGGTGTCAGTGTGTTCCACCGAGGGTAGTGTGATAGGGTGTCCAAGCTGGAGTGAGTGTGCTCCACCGAGGGTAGTGTGATGGTGTGTCCAAGCTGGAGTCAGTGTGTTCCACCGAGGGTAGTGTGATGGGGTGTCCAAGCTGGAGTGAGTGTGCTCCACCGAGGGGAGTGTGATGGGGTGTCCAAGCTGGAGTGAGTGTGTTCCACCGAGGGTAGTGTGATGGGGTGTCCAAGCTGGAGTCAGTGTGCTCCACCGAGGGTAGTGTGATGGGGTGTCCAAGCTGGAGTGAGTGTGTTCCACCGAGGGTGGTGTGATGGGGTGTCCAAGCTGGAGTCAGTTTGTTCCACCGAGGGTAGTGTGATGGGGTGTCCAAGCTGGAGTGAGTGTGTTACACCGAGGGTAGTGTGATGGGGTGTCCAAGCTGGAGTGAGTGTGTTACACCGAGGGTAGTGTGATGGGGTGTCCAAGCTGGAGTGAGTGTGCTCCACCGAGGGTAGTGTGATGGGGTGTCCAAGCTGGAGTCAGTGTGCTCCACCGAGGGTAGTGTGATGGTGTGTCCAAGCTGGAGTGAGTGTGTTACACCGAGGGTAGTGTGATGGGGTGTCCAAGCTGGAGTGAGTGTGTTACACCGAGGGTAGTGTGATGGGGTGTCCAAGCTGGAGTGAGTGTGCTCCACCGAGGGTAGTGTGATGGGGTGTCCAAGCTGGAGTCAGTGTGTTCCACCGAGGGTAGTGTGATGGGGTGTCCAAGCTGGAGTCAGTGTGCTCCACCGAGGGTAGTGTGATGGGGTGTCCAAGCTGGAGTGAGTGTGCTCCACCGAGGGTAGGGTGATGGGGTGTCCAAGCTGGAGTCAGTGTGTTCCACCAAGGGTAGTGTGATGGGGTGTCCAAGCTGGAGTGAGTGTGTTCCACCGAGGGTAGTGTGATGGGGTGTCCAAGCTGGAGTCAGTGTGCTCCACCGAGGGTAGTGTGATGGGGTGTCCAAGCTGGAGTCAGTGTGTTCCACCGAGGGTAGTGTGATGGGGTGTCCAAGCTGGAGTCAGTGTGTTCCACCGAGGGTAGTGTGATGGGGTGTCCAAGCTGGAGTGAGTGTGTTCCACCGAGGGTAGTGTGATGGGGTGTCCAAGCTGGAGTCAGTGTGTTCCACCGAGGGTAATGTGATGGGGTGTCCAAGCTGGAGTCAGTGTGCTCCACCGAGGGTAGTGTGATGGTGTGTCCAAGCTGGAGTCAGTGTGTCCCACCGAGGGTAGTGTGATGGGGTGTCCAAGCTGGAGTCAGTGTGCTCCACCGAGGGTAGTGTGATGGGGTGTCCAAGCTGGAGTCAGTGTGTTCCACCGAGGGTAGTGTGATGGGGTGTCCAAGCTGGAGTCAGTGTGCTCCACCGAGGGTAGTGTGATGGGGTGTCCAATCTGGAGTGAGTGTGTTCCACCGAGGGTAGTGTGATGGGGTGTCCAAGCTGGAGTGAGTGTGTTCCACCGAGGGTAGTGTGATGGGGTGTCCAAGCTGGAGTCAGTGTGTCCCACCGAGGGTAGTGTGATGGGGTGTCCAAGCTGGAGTCAGTGTGCTCCACCGAGGGTAGTGTGATGGGGTGTCCAAGCTGGAGTCAGTGTGCTCCACCGAGGGTAGTGTGATGGTGTGTCCAAGCTGGAGTCAGTGTGTCCCACCGAGGGTAGTGTGATGGGGTGTCCAAGCTGGAGTGAGTGTGTTCCACAGAGGGTAGTGTGATGGGGTGTCCAAGCTGAAGTCAGTGTGTTCCACCGAGGGTAGTGTGATGGTGTGTCCAAGCTGGAGTGAGTGTGTTCCACCGAGGGTAGTGTGATGGGGTGTCCAAGCTGGAGTCAGTGTGTTCCACCGAGGGTAGTGTGATGGGGTGTCCAAGCTGGAGTCACTCTGCTCCACCGAGGGTAGTGTGATGGGGTGTCCAAGCTGGAGTGAGTGTGTTCCACCGAGGGTAGTGTGATGGGGTGTCCAAGCTGGAGTCAGTGTGTTCCACCGAGGGTAGTGTGATGGGGTGTCCAAGCTGGAGTCAGTGTGCTCCACCGAGGGTAGTGTGATGGGGTGTCCAAGCTGGAGTGAGTGTGCTCCACCGAGGGTAGTGTGATGGGGTGTCCAAGCTGGAGTGAGTGTGTTCCACCGAGGGTAGTGTGATGGGGTGTCCAAGCTGGAGTCAGTGTGCTCCACCGAGTGTAGTGTGATGGGGTGTCCAAGCTGGAGTGAGTGTGTTCCACCGAGGGTAGTGTGATGGGGTGTCCAAGCTGGAGTCAGTGTGTTCCACCGAGGGTAGTGTGATGGGGTGTCCAAGCTGGAGTGAGTGTGTTCCACCGAGGGTAGTGTGATGGTGTGTCCAAGCTGGAGTGAGTGTGTTCCACCGAGGGTAGTGTGATTGGGGTGTCCAAGCTGGAGTGAGTGTGTTCCACCGAGGGTAGTGTGATGGGGTGTCCAAGCTGGTGTCAGTGTGTTCCACCGAGGGTAGTGTGATAGGGTGTCCAAGCTGGAGTGAGTGTGCTCCACCGAGGGTAGTGTGATGGTGTGTCCAAGCTGGAGTCAGTGTGTTCCACCGAGGGTAGTGTGATAGGGTGTCCAAGCTGGAGTGAGTGTGCTCCACCGAGGGTAGTGTGATGGGGTGTCCAAGCTGGAGTCAGTGTGTTCCACCGAGGGTAGTGTGATAGGGTGTCCAAGCTGGAGTGAGTGTGCTCCACCGAGGGTAGTGTGATGGGGTGTCCAAGCTGGAGTCAGTGTGTTCCACCGAGGGTAGTGTGATGGGGTGTCCAAGCTGGAGTCAGTGTGCTCCACCGAGGGTAGTGTGATGGTGTGTCCAAGCTGGAGTCAGTGTGTCCCACCGAGGGTAGTGTGATGGGGTGTCCAAGCTGGAGTCAGTGTGCTCCACCGAGGGTAGTGTGATGGGGTGTCCAAGCTGGAGTCAGTGTGTTCCACCGAGGGTAGTGTGATGGGGTGTCCAAGCTGGAGTCAGTGTGTCCCACCGAGGGTAGTGTGATGGGGTGTCCAAGCTGGAGTCAGTGTGCTCCACCGAGGGTAGTGTGATGGGGTGTCCAAGCTGGAGTCAGTGTGTTCCACCGAGGGTAGTGTGATGGGGTGTCCAAGCTGGAGTCAGTGTGCTCCACCGAGGGTAGTGTGATGGTGTGTCCAAGCTGGAGTCAGTGTGTCCCACCGAGGGTAGTGTGATGGGGTGTCCAAGCTGGAGTCAGTGTGCTCCACCGAGGGTAGTGTGATGGGGTGTCCAAGCTGGAGTCAGTGTGTTCCACCGAGGGTAGTGTGATGGGGTGTCCAAGCTGGAGTCAGTGTGCTCCACCGAGGGTAGTGTGATGGGGTGTCCAAGCTGGAGTGAGTGTGTTCCACCGAGGGTAGTGTGATGGGGTGTCCAAGCTGGAGTGAGTGTGTTCCACCGAGGGTAGTGTGATGGGGTGTCCAAGCTGGAGTCAGTGTGTCCCACCGAGGGTAGTGTGATGGGGTGTCCAAGCTGGAGTCAGTGTGCTCCACCGAGGGTAGTGTGATGGTGTGTCCAAGCTGGAGTCAGTGTGTCCCACCGAGGGTAGTGTGATGGGGTGTCCTAGCTGGAGTGAGTGTGTTCCACAGAGGGTAGTGTGATGGGGTGTCCAAGCTGAAGTCAGTGTGTTCCACCGAGGGTAGTGTGATGGGGTTTCCAAGCTGGAGTGAGTGTGTTCCACCGAGGGTAGTGTGATGGGGTGTCCAAGCTGGAGTCAGTGTGTTCCACCGAGGGTAGTGTGATGGGGTGTCCAAGCTGGAGTCACTCTGCTCCACCGAGGGTAGTGTGATGGGGTGTCCAAGCTGGAGTGAGTGTGTTCCACCGAGGGTAGTGTGATGGGGTGTCCAAGCTGGAGTCAGTGTGTTCCACCGAGGGTAGTGTGATGGGGTGTCCAAGCTGGAGTCAGTGTGCTCCACCGAGGGTAGTGTGATGGGGTGTCCAAGCTGGAGTGAGTGTGCTCCACCGAGGGTAGTGTGATGGGGTGTCCAAGCTGGAGTGAGTGTGTTCCACCGAGGGTAGTGTGATGGGGTGTCCAAGCTGGAGTCAGTGTGCTCCACCGAGTGTAGTGTGATGGGGTGTCCAAGCTGGAGTGAGTGTGTTCCACCGAGGGTAGTGTGATGGGGTGTCCAAGCTGGAGTCAGTGTGTTCCACCGAGGGTAGTGTGATGGGGTGTCCAAGCTGGAGTGAGTGTGTTCCACCAAGGGTAGTGTGATGGGGTGTCCAAGCTGGAGTGAGTGTGTTCCACCGAGGGTAGTGTGATTGGGGTGTCCAAGCTGGAGTGAGTGTGTTCCACCGAGGGTAGTGTGATGGGGTGTCCAAGCTGGAGTCAGTGTGTTCCACCGAGGGTAGTGTGATAGGGTGTCCAAGCTGGAGTGAGTGTGCTCCACCGAGTGTAGTGTGATGGGGTGTCCAAGCTGGAGTCAGTGTGTTCCACCGAGGGTAGTGTGATAGGTTGTCCAAGCTGGAGTGAGTGTGCTCCACCGAGGGTAGTGTGATGGGGTGTCCAAGCTGGAGTCAGTGTGTTCCACCGAGGGTGGTGTGATGGGGTGTCCAAGCTGGAGTCAGTGTGTTCCACCGAGGGTAGTGTGATGGGGTGTCCAAGCTGGAGTGAGTGTGTTACACCGAGGGTAGTGTGATGGGGTGTCCAAGCTGGAGTCAGTGTGCCCCACCGAGGGTAGTGTGATGGTGTGTCCAAGCTGGAGTCAGTGTGTCCCACCGAGGGTAGTGTGATGGGGTGTCCAAGCTGGAGTGAGTGTGTTCCACAGAGGGTAGTGTGATGGGGTGTCCAAGCTGAAGTCAGTGTGTTCCACCGAGGGTAGTGTGATGGGGTGTCCAAGCTGGAGTGAGTGTGTTCCACCGAGGGTAGTGTGATGGGGTGTCCAAGCTGGAGTCAGTGTGTTCCACCGAGGGTAGTGTGATGGGGTGTCCAAGCTGGAGTCACTCTGCTCCACCGAGGGTAGTGTGATGGGGTGTCCAAGCTGGAGTGAGTGTGTTCCACCGAGGGTAGTGTGATGGGGTGTCCAAGCTGGAGTGAGAGTGCTCACCGAGGGTAGTGTGATGGGGTGTCCAAGCTGGAGTGAGTGTGTTCCACCGAGGGTAGTGTGATGGGGTGTCCAAGCTGGAGTGAGTGTGTTCCACCGAGGGTAGTGTGATGGGGTGTCCAAGCTGGAGTCAGTGTGCTCCACCGAGTGTAGTGTGATGGGGTGTCCAAGCTGGAGTGAGTGTGTTCCACCGAGGGTAGTGTGATGGGGTGTCCAAGCTGGAGTCAGTGTGTTCCACCGAGGGTAGTGTGATGGGGTGTCCAAGCTGGAGTGAGTGTGTTCCACCGAGGGTAGTGTGATGGTGTGTCCAAGCTGGAGTGAGTGTGTTCCACCGAGGGTAGTGTGATTGGGGTGTCCAAGCTGGAGTGAGTGTGTTCCACCGAGGGTAGTGTGATGGGGTGTCCAAGCTGGAGTCAGTGTGTTCCACCGAGGGTAGTGTGATAGGGTGTCCAAGCTGGAGTGAGTGTGCTCCACCGAGGGTAGTGTGATGGTGTGTCCAAGCTGGAGTCAGTGTGTTCCACCGAGGGTAGTGTGATAGGGTGTCCAAGCTGGAGTGAGTGTGCTCCACCGAGGGTAGTGTGATGGGGTGTCCAAGCTGGAGTCAGTGTGTTCCACCGAGGGTAGTGTGATAGGGTGTCCAAGCTGGAGTGAGTGTGCTCCACCGAGGGTAGTGTGATGGGGTGTCCAAGCTGGAGTCAGTGTGCTCCACCGAGGGTAGTGTGATGGGGTGTCCAAGCTGGAGTGAGTGTGCTCCACCGAGGGTAGTGTGATGGGGTGTCCAAGCTGGAGTCAGTGTGCTCCACCGAGGGTAGTGTGATGGGGTGTCCAAGCTGGAGTGAGTGTGCTCCACCGAGGGTAGGGTGATGGGGTGTCCAAGCTGGAGTCAGTGTGTTCCACCAAGGGTAGTGTGATGGTGTGTCCAAGCTGGAGTCAGTGTGTTCCACCGAGGGTAGTGTGATGGTGTGTCCAAGCTGGAGTCAGTGTGCTCCACCGAGGGTAGTGTGATGGGGTGTCCAAGCTGGAGTCAGTGTGCTCCACCGAGGGTAGTGTGATGGTGTGTCCAAGCTGGAGTCAGTGTGTCCCACCGAGGGTAGTGTGATGGGGTGTCCAAGCTGGAGTCAGTGTGCTCCACCGAGGGTAGTGTGATGGGGTGTCCAAGCTGGAGTCAGTGTGTTCCACCGAGGGTAGTGTGATGGGGTGTCCAAGCTGGAGTCAGTGTGTCCCACCGAGGGTAGTGTGATGGGGTGTCCAAGCTGGAGTCAGTGTGCTCCACCGAGGGTAGTGTGATGGGGTGTCCAAGCTGGAGTCAGTGTGTTCCACCGAGGGTAGTGTGATGGGGTGTCCAAGCTGGAGTCAGTGTGCTCCACCGAGGGTAGTGTGATGGTGTGTCCAAGCTGGAGTCAGTGTGTCCCACCGAGGGTAGTGTGATGGGGTGTCCAAGCTGGAGTCAGTGTGCTCCACCGAGGGTAGTGTGATGGGGTGTCCAAGCTGGAGTCAGTGTGTTCCACCGAGGGTAGTGTGATGGGGTGTCCAAGCTGGAGTCAGTGTGCTCCACCGAGGGTAGTGTGATGGGGTGTCCAAGCTGGAGTCAGTGTGTTCCACCGAGGGTAGTGTGATGGGGTGTCCAAGCTGGAGTGAGTGTGTTCCACCGAGGGTAGTGTGATGGGGTGTCCAAGCTGGAGTCAGTGTGTCCCACCGAGGGTAGTGTGATGGGGTGTCCAAGCTGGAGTCAGTGTGCTCCACCGAGGGTAGTGTGATGGTGTGTCCAAGCTGGAGTCAGTGTGTCCCACCGAGGGTAGTGTGATGGGGTGTCCAAGCTGGAGTGAGTGTGTTCCACAGAGGGTAGTGTGATGGGGTGTCCAAGCTGAAGTCAGTGTGTTCCACCGAGGGTAGTGTGATGGGGTTTCCAAGCTGGAGTGAGTGTGTTCCACCGAGGGTAGTGTGATGGGGTGTCCAAGCTGGAGTCAGTGTGTTCCACCGAGGGTAGTGTGATGGGGTGTCCAAGCTGGAGTCACTCTGCTCCACCGAGGGTAGTGTGATGGGGTGTCCAAGCTGGAGTGAGTGTGTTCCACCGAGGGTAGTGTGATGGGGTGTCCAAGCTGGAGTCAGTGTGTTCCACCGAGGGTAGTGTGATGGGGTGTCCAAGCTGGAGTCAGTGTGCTCCACCGAGGGTAGTGTGATGGGGTGTCCAAGCTGGAGTGAGTGTGCTCCACCGAGGGTAGTGTGATGGGGTGTCCAAGCTGGAGTGAGTGTGTTCCACCGAGAGTAGTGTGATGGGGTGTCCAAGCTGGAGTCAGTGTGCTCCACCGAGTGTAGTGTGATGGGGTGTCCAAGCTGGAGTGAGTGTGTTCCACCGAGGGTAGTGTGATGGGGTGTCCAAGCTGGAGTCAGTGTGTTCCACCGAGGGTAGTGTGATGGGGTGTCCAAGCTGGAGTGAGTGTGTTCCACCAAGGGTAGTGTGATGGGGTGTCCAAGCTGGAGTGAGTGTGTTCCACCGAGGGTAGTGTGATTGGGGTGTCCAAGCTGGAGTGAGTGTGTTCCACCGAGGGTAGTGTGATGGGGTGTCCAAGCTGGAGTCAGTGTGTTCCACCGAGGGTAGTGTGATAGGGTGTCCAAGCTGGAGTGAGTGTGCTCCACCGAGTGTAGTGTGATGGGGTGTCCAAGCTGGAGTCAGTGTGTTCCACCGAGGGTAGTGTGATAGGGTGTCCAAGCTGGAGTGAGTGTGCTCCACCGAGGGTAGTGTGATGGGGTGTCCAAGCTGGAGTCAGTGTGTTCCACCGAGGGTAGTGTGATGGGGTGTCCAAGCTGGAGTCAGTGTGTTCCACCGAGGGTAGTGTGATGGGGTGTCCAAGCTGGAGTGAGTGTGTTACACCGAGGGTAGTGTGATGGGGTGTCCAAGCTGGAGTCAGTGTGCCCCACCGAGGGTAGTGTGATGGGGTGTCCAAGCTGGAGTCAGTGTGCTCCACCGAGGGTAGTGTGATGGGGTGTCCAAGCTGGAGTGAGTGTGTTCCACCGAGGGTAGTGTGATGGGGTGTCCAAGCTGGAGTGAGTGTGTTCCACCGAGGCTAGTGTGATGGGGTGTCCAAGCTGGAGTCAGTGTGTTCCACCGAGGGTAGTGTGATAGGGTGTCCAAGCTGGAGTCAGTGTGCTCCACCGAGGGTAGTGTGATGGGGTGTCCATGCTGGAGTGAGTGTGCTCCACCGAGGGTAGTGTGATGGGGTGTCCAAGCTGGAGTCAGTGTGCTCCACCGAGGGTAGTGTGATGGGGTGTCCAAGCTGGAGTGAGTGTGCTCACCGAGGGTTGTGTGATGGGGTGTCCAAGCTGGAGTGAGTGTGTTCCACCGAGAGTAGTGTGATGGGGTGTCCAAGCTGGAGTGAGTGTGCTCCACCGAGGGTAGTGTGATGGGGTGTCCAAGCTGGAGTGAGTGTGCTCCACCGAGGGTAGTGTGATGGGGTGTCCAAGCTGGAGTGAGTGTGCTCCACCGAGGGTAGTGTGATGGGGTGTCCAAGCTGGAGTCACTCTGCTCCACCGAGGGTAGTGTGATGGGGTGTCCAAGCTGGAGTGAGTGTGTTCCACCGAGGGTAGTGTGATGGGGTGTCCAAGCTGGAGTCAGTGTGTTCCACCGAGGGTAGTGCGATGGGGTGTCCAAGCTGGAGTCAGTGTGTTCCACCGAGGGTAGTGTGATGGGGTGTCCAAGCTGGAGTCAGTGTGTTCCACCGAGGGTAGTGTGATGGGGTGTCCAAGCTGGAGTGAGTGTGTTCCACCGAGGGTAGTGTGATGGGGTGTCCAAGCTGGAGTCAGTGTGTTCCACCGAGGGTAGTGTGATGGGGTGTCCAAGCTGGAGTGAGTGTGTTCCACCGAGGGTAGTGTGATGGGGTGTCCAAGCTGGAGTGAGTGTGTTCCACCGAGGGTAGTGTGATGGTGTGTCCAAGCTGGAGTCAGTGTGTTCCACCGAGGGTAGTGTGATGGGGTGTCCAAGCTGGAGTCAGTGTGTTCCACCGAGGGTAGTGTGATGGGGTGTCCAAGCTGGAGTCAGTGTGCCCCACCGAGGGTAGTGTGATGGGGTGTCCAAGCAAAGTCAGTGCGCTCCAACGAGGGTAGTGTGATGGGGTGTCCAAGCTGGAGTCAGTGTGTTCCACCGAGGGTAGTGTGATGGGGTGTCCAAGCTGGAGTGAGTGTGCTCCACCGAGGGTAGTGTGATGGGGTGTCCAAGCTGGAGTGAGTGTGCTCCACCGAGGGTAGTGTGATGGGGTGTCCAAGCTGGAGTGAGTGTGTTCCACCGAGGGTAGTGTGATAGGGTGTCCAAGCTGGAGTGAGTGTGCTTCACCGAGGGTAGTGTGATGGGGTGTCCAAGCTGGAGTCAGTGTGCTCCACCGAGGGTAGTGTGATGGGGTGTCCAAGCTGGAGTCAGTGTGTTCCACCGAGGGTAGTGTGATGGGGTGTCCAAGCTGGAGTGAGTGTGTTCCACCGAGGGTAGTGTGATGGGGTGTCCAAGCTGGAGTGAGTGTGTTCCACCGAGGGTAGTGTGATAGGGTGTCCAAGCTGGAGTGAGTGTGCTTCACCGAGGGTAGTGTGATGGGGTGTCCAAGCTGGAGTCAGTGTGCTCCACTGAGGATAGTGTGATGGGGTGTCCAAACTGGAGTGAGTGTGTTCCACCGAGGGTAGTGTGATGGGGTGTCCAAGCTGGAGTGAGTGTGCTCCACCGAGGGTAGTGTGATGGGGTGTCCAAGCTGGAGTCAGTGTGTTCCACCGAGGGTAGTGTGATGGGGTGTCCAAGCTGGAGTGAGTGTGCTCACCGAGGGTAGTGTGATGGGGTGTCCAAGCTGGAGTCACTCTGCTGCACCGAGGGTAGTGTGATGGGGTGTCCAAGCTGGAGTGAGTGTGCTCCACCGAGGGTAGTGTGATGGTGTGTCCAAGCTGGAGTGAGTGTGTTCCACCGAGGGTAGTGTGAGGGGTGTCCAAGCTGGAGTCAGTGTGTTCCACCGAGGGTAGTGTGATGGGGTGTCCAAGCTGGAGTGAGTGTGTTCCACCGAGGGTAGTGTGATGGGGTGTCCAAGCTGGAGTCAGTGTGCTCCACCGAGGGTAGTGTGATGGGGTGTCCAAGCTGGAGTCAGTGTGTTCCACCGAGGGTAGTGTGATGGGGTGTCCAAGCTGGAGTGAGTGTGTTCCACCGAGGGTAGTGTGATGGGGTGTCCAAGCTGGAGTGAGTGTGCTCCACTGAGGGTAGTGTGATGGGGTGTCCAAGCTGGAGTGTGTGTGTTCCACCGAGGGTAGTGTGATGGGGTGTCCAAGCTGGAGTGAGTGTGTTCCACCGAGGGTAGTGTGATGGGGTGTCCAAGCTGGAGTGAGTGTGCTCCACCGAGGGTAGTGTGATGGGGTGTCCAAGCTGGAGTGAGTGTGTTCCACCGAGGGTAGTGTGATGGGGTGTCCAAGCTGGAGTCAGTGTGTTCCACCGAGGGTAGTGTGATGGGGTTTCCAAACTGGAGTGAGTGTGCTCCACCGAGGGTAGTGTGATGGGGTGTCCAAGCTGGAGTGAGTGTGCTCCACCGAGGGTAGTGTGATGGGGTGTCCAAGCTGGAGTCAGTGTGCCCCACCGAGGGTAGTGTGATGGGGTGTCCAAGCTGGAGTGTGTGTGTTCCACCGAGGGTAGTGTGATGGGGTGTCCAAGCTGGAGTCAGTGTGCTCCACCGAGGGTAGTGTGATGGGGTGTCCAAGCTGGAGTGAGTGTGTTCCACCGAGGGTAGTGTGATGGGGTGTCCAAGCTGAAGTCACTCTGCTCCACCGAGGGTAGTGTGATGGGGTGTCCAAGCTGGAGTGAGTGTGCTCCACCGAGGGTAGTGTGATGGGGTGTCCAATCTGGAGTGAGTGTGCTCCACCGAGGGTAGTGTGATGGGGTGTCCAATCTGGAGTGAGTGTGCTCACCGAGGGTAGTGTGATGGGGTGTCCAAGCTGGAGTGAGTGTGCTCCACCGAGGGTAGTGTGATGGGGTGTCCAAGCTGGAGTCAGTGTGCTCCACCGAGGGTAGTGTGATGGGGTGTCCAAGCTGGAGTGAGTGTGTTCCACCGAGGGTAGTGTGATGGGGTGTCCAAGCTGGAGTGAGTGTGTTCCACCGAGGGTAGTGTGATGGGGTGTCCAAGCTGGAGTGAGTGTGTTCCACCGAGGGTAGTGTGATGGGGTGTCCAAGCTGGAGTGAGTGTGCTCCACCGAGGGTAGTGTGATGGGGTGTCCAAGCTGGAGTGAGTGTGTTCCACCGAGGGTAGTGTGATGGGGTGTCCAAGCTGGAGTCAGTGTGCTCCACCGAGTGTAGTGTGATGGGGTGTCCAAGCTGGAGTGAGTGTGTTCCACCGAGGGTAGTGTGATGGGGTGTCCAAGCTGGAGTCAGTGTGTTCCACCGAGGGTAGTGTGATGGGGTGTCCAAGCTGGAGTGAATGTGCTCCACGGAGGGTAGTGTGATGGGGTGTCCAAGCTGGAGTCAGTGTGTTCCACCGAGGGTAGTGTGATGGGGTGTCCAAGCTGGAGTCAGTGTGTTCCACCGATACCTTGTATCGGATTACTGTGCAATGATTTAATCTGTACACAAGGCAAATTTCCTGCTGCATATGACAATAATAATCCAACCCGAACCAAACCACGATGCTGAGTAATTGGGAGGATCAGGTTAGTGTTAGGGAGAGGGATAATCAATGTTTTCTAAAGAACAGCCTAGCATAATGGCCCATGGTCATCAATGTCTCATCATGGTTATGTGCTGAGTTGTATGACCGTGATTGTTCTCTGCAAATTTTCCTGCAGACGTGATTTACTATTGCCTTCTCCTGAACAGTGTCTTTACAAGACAGGTGACCCTGGCCATTGACAATACTCTTGAGGAGTCAGTAGCTGCGTAACCAGGACTTGCGATAAGCATCGTCTGCTCATCCAACCGTCCACCAGCTGCTCCCATGGCTTAACGTGACCCTGATTGGGGGGCTAAGCAGGTGGTGCACCTTGCCCGAGGGTGACCTGCAGGCTAGCGGAGGGAACGGGTGGCTTGCACCTCCTTTGGCAGAGACATATCTCCACCCTGCCACCCAAGTAATAGTCAAAGCCTGAATTCCTTGGTTCTTATTTTTGGGGGTTTTGTTTGTTATTGGTAGCCAAAATCAGGGATGTTCGGTCAATTTTAAAAATATGGTGTGCAAAAGCATCATCTCTGGTTTGTATAGTTACTAGCTTCAATTGCTTGTAGATGCAGTGTATTTTGCCTGGTGAGCAGTGGGGGGTGGAAGGATCTGTTCCGTGACACCTCTTTGTGATTTTAATAACTGGTTTGGAAGGAGGGGAGGGTTTAGTAATTCTGCAGATGACACAAAGGTTGATGGTGTAGAGGTTTACCATGGGTTACCACTGTGACAGGATGCTGAGCTGAGCTGAGAAGTGGTCGATGGAGTTCCGCCCAGAAAAGTGTGAAGTGATTCACTTTGAAAGGTTAAACTTGAAGGCAGAGTTCAAGGTTAATGGCAGGATTCTTGGCAGTGCGGACAAATAGAAGGTTCTAGAGGTCCACATCCATAAATCCCTCAAAGTTGTCGCACAAGTTGGTAGGGCTGTCAAGAAGGTGTATGGTGTGTTGACCTTCATTAGTCAAGGGATTGAAATCAAGTGCTACAAGGTCATGTTGCAGCGTTAAACCCTGGTTAACCCACACTTGGAGTATTGGGATCAGTTCTGCTCACCTCATTGTAGGAAGGATGTGGAAGGGTGCAGATGAGATTTACCAGGATGCTGCCTGGATTAGGGAGGGTGCAGATGAGATTTACCAGGATGCTGCCTGGATTAGGGAGGGTGCAGATGAGATTTACCAGGATGCTGCCTGGATTAGGGAGGGTGCAGATGAGATTTACCAGGATGCTGCCTGGATTAGGGAGGGTGCAGATGAGATTTACCAGGATGCTGCCTGGATTAGGGAGGGTGCAGATGAGATTTACCAGGATGCTGCCTGGATTAGGGAGGGTGCAGATGAGATTTACCAGGATGCTGCCTGGATTAGGGAGGGTGCAGATGAGATTTACCAGGATGCTGCCTGGATTAGGGAGGGTGCAGATGAGATTTACCAGGATGCTGCCTGGATTAGGGAGGGTGCAGATGAGATTTACCAGGATGCTGCCTGGATTAGGGAGGGTGCAGATGAGATTTACCAGGATGCTGCCTGGATTAGGGAGGGTGCAGATGAGATTTACCAGGATGCTGCCTGGATTAGGGAGGGTGCAGATGAGATTTACCAGGATGCTGCCTGGATTAGAGAGGGTGCAGATGAGATTTACCAGGATGCTGCCTGGATTAGGGAGGGTGCAGATGAGATTTACCAGGATGCTGCCTGGATTAGGGAGGGTGCAGATGAGATTTACCAGGATGCTGCCTGGATTAGGGAGGGTGCAGATGAGATTTACCAGGATGCTGCCTGGATTAGGGAGGGTGCAGATGAGATTTACCAGGATGCTGCCTGGATTAGGGAGGGTGCAGATGAGATTTACCAGGATGCTGCCTGGATTAGGGAGGGTGCAGATGAGATTTACCAGGATGCTGCCTGGATTAGGGAGGGTGCAGATGAGATTTACCAGGATGCTGCCTGGATTAGGGAGGGTGCAGATGAGATTTACCAGGATGCTGCCTGGATTAGGGAGGGTGCAGATGAGATTTACCAGGATGCTGCCTGGATTAGGGAGGGTGCAGATGAGATTTACCAGGATGCTGCCTGGATTAGGGAGGGTGCAGATGAGATTTACCAGGATGCTGCCTGGATTAGGGAGGGTGCAGATGAGATTTACCAGGATGCTGCCTGGATTAGGGAGGGTGCAGAGGAGATTTACCAGGATGCTGCCTGGATTAGGGAGGGTGCAGATGAGATTTACCAGGATGCTGCCTGGATTAGGGAGGGTGCAGATGAGATTTACCAGGATGCTGCCTGGATTAGGGAGGGTGCAGATGAGATTTACCAGGATGCTGCCTGGATTAGGGAGGGTGCAGATGAGATTTACCAGGATGCTGCCTGGATTAGGGAGGGTGCAGAGGAGATTTACCAGGATGCTGCCTGGATTAGGGAGGGTGCAGATGAGATTTACCAGGATGCTGCCTGGATTAGGGAGGGTGCAGATGAGATTTACCAGGATGCTGCCTGGATTAGGGAGGGTGCAGATGAGATTTACCAGGATGCTGCCTGGATTAGGGAGGGTGCAGATGAGATTTACCAGGATGCTGCCTGGATTAGAGAGGGTGCAGAGGGGATTTACCAGGATGCTGCCTGGATTAGGGAGGGTGCAGATGAGATTTACCAGGATGCTGCCTGGATTAGGGAGGGTGCAGAGGGGATTTACCAGGATGCTGCCTGGATTAGGGAGGGTGCAGATGAGATTTACCAGGATGCTGCCTGGATTAGGGAGGGTGCAGATGAGATTTACCAGGATGCTGCCTGGATTAGGGAGGGTGCAGATGAGATTTACCAGGATGCTGCCTGGATTAGGGAGGGTGCAGATGAGATTTACCAGGATGCTGCCTGGATTAGGGAGGGTGCAGATGAGATTTACCAGGATGCTGCCTGGATTAGGGAGGGTGCAGATGAGATTTACCAGGATGCTGCCTGGATTAGGGAATGTGTCTTACGGGGATAGGCTGAGCAAGCTGGGACCTTTCTCTTTGGATGAGAGATGACTTGATGAGAACTATAGATTGAGTGGATAGCCCAGGGTGGAAATGGTTAATAAGAGGGGGCTTAATTTTAAGATGATGGGAGGGAAGTATAGAGCGGTTTGTCAGCAGTAAGCTTTTTACGCAGACAGTGGCAGGTGCATAAAGGACATTTAGAAACTCTTAGATAGGCACATGGACAACAGAAAAATGGTGTGCTGTGTAAGAGGGAAGGTTTAGATTGGTCAAAAGATCAGAACCACATCATGGGCTGAAGGACCTGTACTGTGCAATAATGATCTATGTTCTATGTCCTCTAAATAAAATTAGCTGCACAATCCACATCACCCAGATTTCTGGTATTCAGGCATTTCTCTTTCATTTCCTATCCTCTCCACACTCCCCCAGTCTCGTCACGGTCCTCATATTCTGTAACACTGAAAGATGTGATTAGTCTTTGGAATCTGTCCATCACCCACATTCTGAAAACAAAATGCAGAGTCAAAATTGAGAAGTCTATTGATAGCACAAGAATTTTTCAGTGCGAAGACTTAATAGAAAAGACATTCTCAATGGGTTTTGATGTTAACTTTTCACCTACTAATGAAAACACACTCCATTTGGTGTATGCTGTGTAGGGGCAGAACTATCTCATGCTATAAATGAACACTTTTTACTGTACCTTCGGAAAACACTTTACTTTTTCTGAAAGAGATCAGCAGACAGTCCCACTTCTAAACCTTTTTCTTTGCAGCCATAAAAATATTCTAATTTCAAGAACAATGCAACTCCATTTGAGATATGCAGTCCGGTCCCATTGCCCATGCAAGCAGTGAGTTTCTTCTCAAAACGGCTTGCTGTGAAAATTGAAATCCTCCACACAGCCATTGTTTTGACCAGTCATTAAAACTCCTTCCAGTGGAAACTGTAATTTAATATTCACCATAACTACTTGCTGTCTGATTCTCACTCTGACTCACCACCGAAGAATCTGTTGGGAATCACTGTTCAAAACTGCTTTATGTCAGCAACTTTGACGTATCTGAAAAAAATCCTGAATGGCCGTGTGATGCTGTTACAGCTCGGGGCATTCCAGAGTTCAGAGTTCAATTCCAGCAACGTCTGTAAGGAGTTTGTACGTTCTCCGTGAACTGCGTGGGTTTCCTCCCTTTCCCAGCCACAATCTGAAGAAGGTAATGTCATTGTAAATTGTCCTGTGATTAAGCTAGTGTTAAATCGGTGGATTGAAGGGAGGCACTGTTCACTGAGCCGGAAGGGCCTGTTCTCCGCTGTGTCTTTGAAGCCTTCATTGGTTAGAGTTGCCCACGGATGGTGCATCACAGCTGTCGACATGGTACGCAAGCCGGGGCAGTACGATATGGAGAGCAAGCTGTGGACGTAGCAGGCTTCCCCTCTCCGTGCAGCCGATGAGCCCAAAGGAACGGCGGAGACAGATACACTTTGGCCTCGGCAACATCGCAGGAGCTGATAGTCAGTGTGAAGCTCAACGTAGGACTGCCTTGGGGATTCGAGCTCCAGATTTTCCCTCGAGGTTTACTCCCAAAGCCTTCCCGTCAAGTGGGTATAGCCACAAGGCAGCGGAGGTTCGAGTTCAGAGATTTCCTTCTCCTAGGTTGCTCTATACTTAACATTCCAACAATATTTGAGTAGTATCATAAATATATTGTTTAATTAAGCATTCTTTGTTTGTTTACATAATTCATTACAGGTTTTCTGTAAGAAGTACCTGAATGCTATTCGTCATTATGCCACAACATCATACGTGAGTGCCTCACTAACAAAAAACAAAGTACACGAGTTAACAAGTCCTGCCAAAGGGTTTCAGCCCAACACATCGACTGTTGACTCTTTTCCATAGACGCTGCCCGGCCTGCTGAGCTCCTCCAGCATCTTGTGGGTGTTGCTTTACAAATACACAAGTTATCCCAGGCTCCTGGCTTTTCCTTTTGATTAGTTTCTAGAGTTGCAAAGCATAACGGTGATGACAAGTACGTTTTAAAATGAAGCCGAGACAACTACCAACATATTGAAGTACAGCACTTGTTTCTTCAGCGGGGGAGAGAGAGAGAGAGACGTTCAAGTTAAAATAACAGAACAAATGAAATTCACAGGTTACTAAACAGTGAGTACCAGGTGACAATTATAATAAATAAAACAGAGCAGACTGCATAGAAAAGATAGATACAGCAGATAAATGGATGTTGTATACTGAATGGATTAAACAATATTTTGAAGCAAATAAAATAGCCAATCAAATCAGGTCAAGTTTGAGTTTAATGTCATTCAACCATACAAGAACGTAGCCAAGTGGAACAGCATCCTCTGGGGCCAAGGCGCAAAATACATTACCAACAGCACACTCAAAAATGGCAAGCACACACACAGTCACACAAAAAAACATGCAGTTTATATAGCCCCAGTCCCTGAGGGACATGTCCTGCAAAACGATGGTGCGGTTCCTGGCAGTGTGCAGACAAGCATACAGACATAAACAAGAGAAAATCTGCAGATGCTGGAAATCCAAGCAACAAAAAAAAATGCTGCAGGAGCTCAGCAGGCCAGGCAGCATCTATGGAAAAGAGTAAACAGTCGACAGTTCTGACAGAGACCTTTCAACAGAACTGAGTTCTGAGGAAGGGTCTCGGCCTGAACCGTTGACTAATCCAGCCTGTCATTCCATTGACCGAACACTGGAGGGCAGCACTGATGGGAGAGGCCAGCCCCCAACAGCGCGCCGACATCAAACTACACCGCCTCTGGCATCTCCTTCCCTGGACTGCAGCGTCAGGCAGAGTCGTCGCTTCAACCAAAGCCACGCAGCTCCCCCACCATCCGTCAAACCACCCAAGAAGGGAACCAGGCCCGTGGCACCTTACGTTATCAATGTCGAACAGGGTCTTGCAATCGCAGGAGAAACGCCCAAGACAATCGCCCCTGGTTACACTGCACGCAGCCTTCGTGCACCAGCTCCGATGGGCTTTTCTGCAGCAACATGGTCTGCACCCAATCCAGCAGCTCCACTGAGGGGGTAGGCCTGCAGTACCCGAAGTTCTTGGAGTCCAGCGTTGTCTTGCGATCGTAAAAAAGACATTTAAATGAAAAGCCCAATGAAAATTGAGTACCAGTATTACTAATATCCCAACCTGGTCATTCTTTCTTCTTCACCCTTCCACTGGGCAGAAGGTCCATAACCTTCAGAGTACAGGCTTCCCCCGGTATCGGAAGATAGAGCGTTTTTATGAAACCGTTTATAAGCCGAAATGTCGTAAAGCGAAGAAGCAATTACCATTAATTTATATGGGGAAAATTTTTGAGCGTTCCCAAACCCAAAAAATAACCTACCAAATCATACCAAATAATACACAAAACCTAAAATAACACAAACATATAGTAAAAGCAGGAATGATATGATTAATATACCCCCGATATAAAGTAGAAATATTGTATGTACGGTGTAGCTTCACTTATCAAAATCGGGAAGACAGCGAGCCAAAGTGGATTAGGAGAAAAAAAATCGGCGCGTACACACATGTACATGTACACGCCTATGCACGTACATGCATACACACGTACACACATATGCACACAGCTGCCCACACAAGGATTCACGGTCATTGTAGTCTTTTCGGGGTAAACACATGTATAAAGTGGGAGTCTTTTTTTCGTAAAAGCGAAAATCCTCTTTGGTTAACAAAAACAGGTACTAATGTAGGTCTTTCGTAACAGTGAGCTGTCGTAAAGTGAATGTTCGATAAACGGGGGCCATCTGTATGTACATCGTCTCAAAAACATCTCTCCCAAAATCATCAGGCTCTTGAATAGAGTCAGAATCAGATTTAATCTCACTGGCAAATGTCATGAAATTTGTTGTTACGCAGCAGCAGTACATTGCAATACATAATAATAAAAAACTCTAAATTAGAAGTATATATATATTTTTAAAGTTGAATTAAATGAGTAGTGCAAAGAAAAGAGGGAAAGAAAGAGAAAAAGTAGTGAGGTAGTGTACATGGGTCCAATGTCCACTCAGAAATCAGTTAGCAGAGGACAGAAACTGTTCCTGAATCGCTGACCGAGCTTCAGACTCCCGTACCTCTGTCCTGATGGTAGGTACCAATGAGAAGAAACATAGAAAATAGGTGCAGGAGTAGGCCATTCGGCCCTTCGAGCCTGCACCACCATTCAGTATGATCATGGCTGATCATCTAACTCAGAACCCTGTACCTGCTTTCTCTCCATACCCCCTGATCCCTTTAGCCACAAGGGCCATATCTAACTTCCTCTTAAATATAGCCAATGAACCGGCCTGAACTGTTTCCTGTGGCAGAGAACTCCACAAATTCACCACTCTCAGTGTGAAGAAGTTTTTCCTCATCTCGGTCCTAAAAGGCTTCCCCTTTATCCTTAAACTGTGACCCCTCATTCTGGACTTTCCCAACATCGGAAACAATCTTCCTGCATCTAGCCTGTCCAATCCCTTTAGAATTTTATACGTTTCAATAAGATCCCCCCTCAGTCTTCTAAATTCCAGTGAGTATAAGCCTAGTCGATCCAGTCTTTCTTCATATGAAAGTCCTGCCATCCCAGGAATCAATCTGGTGAACCTGCTCTGTACTCCCTCTATGGCAAGAATGTCTTTCCTCAGATTAGAGGACCAAAACTGCACACAGTATTCTAGGTGCGGTCTCACCAAGGCCTTGTACAACTGCAGTAGAACCTCCCTGCTCCTGTACTCAGATCCTTTTGCTATGAATGCCAACATACCATTTGCCTTTTTCACTGCCTGCTGTACCTGCATGACCACCTTCAATGACTGGTGTACAATGACACCCAGGTCTCGTTGCATCTCCCCTTTTCCTAATCGGCCACCGTTCAGATAATAATCTGTTTTCCTGTCCTGAAGGCATGTGAAGGCATGTCCTGGATGATGGGGTGCCCTCAATGACGGATGCTGCCTTTTTGAGGCATCGGTCTGTGAATATTTCCCTGATGCTGGGGAGGCTGGTGCTCATAGTGGAGCTGACTGAGTTGACAACTTTCATGCACAAACATGAACTCTAGATGCTTCAGTCCACCTTGTCATGGTCCCTGCACCTCAATGGTGTACACTTTATGCGCAGAACTCTGTATTCGGTTTCCGAATTCACTACCTGACTGTGCGTACATTGGGGATGGGCTGTCTGGATGCGTGCAAACACCAAATCAGATTCATTCCATGTGCCACATTTACACGGTTGAGGGATTTGCTGGTGTGTGTTAGTGCTTCACGCAATAACAAACAGCATTTGCCAATTAGGAAGAATAAAAACTGCTATAAAAATGAAGTTGGACGAAGTTGTATAAATATAGAAATGTCAGCAGAAATAAAAAGCAGCTGGGGTGTGTGCAGCGCAGTGACTGAGGTAAGGGATAGAGAGGGGTGCGGAGAGTTGGTTGAGCAGACTAACTGCATGGGGGATAAAGCTTTCCAGATGGCATGAAGTTTTTTTTTAAATAGCCCTTAACTATTAATAGGGGTGGAGCTTAGGATGATGGGGCCTAACAGCGACTCCTTTGCCTGCATCTTCGGAAACAGCTCTATTTCCATCTTCAATATCTCTATTTTTCCCTTTCAGGGTTCTTTTGAACATCCTGACCTGGAGTTACACGCTGACTTCAGTACTTTGCAGAAATGGGACCCGTTCTTGGGGCCTCACGAGAGGCCGCTTTCCGATAGGCCAAGGTCGCGGCCTGGAAGACCAGCGTACCTTCAGGGTCGGATTTTTGTGACTCTGGAGGCGGGCGGATTCGCGGCCGGTGCCACCGCCAGATGTGTCATGGGAGTACACGGAGGATCGAAAGCAGCAAGCTGGCTGCTGGTTGGTGCCCAGACACCCGAGCTCAGGATGTATATTGTATACATTTCTCTGACATTAAATGTACCCATTGAAATTGACCGCTTTCCAGAAGGGAACTTTTGGAAAAGACAGTTTGCTGCAAACAGCTTTTCACTGTACCTCAGATACACATAACAAAGGTTCAAAGGTACAATTTAACGTCAGAAAAATGTATACAATATACACCCGGAAACGTTTTTTCTACGCAACCATCCACAAAAACAGAGGAGTGCCCCAAAGAACGAACGACAGCTAAATGTTAGAACCCCAAAGCCCCTCTCCCTCCCACGCATAAGCAGCAACAAGCAACAATCCCCCCTCCCCCCCCCCACCGGCAACAAAAACATCGGCAGCACCACTGAGCCCTCAAGCGTGAGCATAGCAACAGCAAGGACTTGCAGCTACCCCAAAGATCTGCGTTTCACCCAGTATTTGACATACCACAGGTTCTCTCTCTCCCTAATAAGGGAGGAAAAGGTGTCTCCATTTTCCCAGTGAGCAGGGAGACATAACAGACACCTCTCTGGCTTACAATGTTAAAAGTCCATTATGTCACTTGTTTCGTACTCTGTGCCTGAAGATCGCAAAGATCCCGGGTCTCCAGACACACGGCTGCAGATAACCTGACTCCACAGACGACACAGGGGTCTCCTGTCGTGACACCGACCCACGATCTGGCCGTCTCCAGAGCTCCGAGATCCTAGGCTTCCAAATCCAAGCCGGACTCTTAGGCCGAGCCCTTGGCGTGCCGAACAACAACGGCCGATCGTGGAAACCCGGAAGTGGGTCCCCTTCTCACAAAGAACCGTAGTCAGCACGTAACTCCAGGTCAGGGTCTTCAAAAGAAGAATAAAGATATTAAAGATGGAAATAGAGCTGTTTCCATAGATGCAAGCAAAGGAGTCATTGTTAGGCGCCATTAACCTTCCTAAGCTCTGCCTTCATAACAATAATAATATAACAATTCCAGTCCATGCCTGCTTCTAATTCTTAAATCCTTATGGCATGAGAAGTTGAGAGGTTAAAGTTAATGACCACAGAACATCGGATAGGTATTTTTGGAATAGTCGGGGTGATGAATCATAGACATTTTGCAGATGTTATGCTCTACGGCCATGGTTTGATAGTGCTGTAGGAATGTTTGGGTGTTGCATGAAGGGCAAATAAGACCCTAGATCAGGGTTTCTGAACAGGGACGCCACAGAACCCTAGGGTTCCACGAGAGGTCGCCAAGGGTCCTGCAAGAGATTGTGGTTTTAAAAAAATAATTTCTTTTTGAACTTGGAGCAATGCGCAACGTCAGCATCCGCAGTGGTGGGTAGTGACTGAGCACCCCGTTAGCAGTCTCACTAGCGGTCTCCCAGCCCAGTATGGCAGTGCACAGTAGGACCATGTTTATTTGCTTGAGTCCATTCTCTGTTTTTGACATGAGGTAGGGGAGGCACTGTATTGCACGGAGGGGAGTTCTGTAGACTGGTAATTGGTCAGTGCTAGTTTGCATGGAGGGGAGGACGGTAGGCTGATAGGAGCATGAATGGATTCGCCCAACTTGGGCTGTGACATCAGCCTCTGCCTCCCGAATTACCTCCCCCAACTTCCCCTTATGCGCCACCAACTGGCTGATGAGAGTGAAAGTATCCTACCGGTGTGGTAGAAAATTGGAGGGAAATTTTCATTCTAAAGAAGGAATTTTTACACACTACGACTCAGATGCTGGCCTGCTGCTTTGTTGTTGTTGTAAACATTGTAAAAGGTGGATGTGTAGGTTAGAAGTCAATTGTACTGTGAAGTGTTTGTGTTTTTTGCCGTTTTCTTGTTTAGTTACTTACTATGTTGTTTGTTTTTCTATTTTATTAGCCCCTGGGTACGGTCAAGGTGCAGCATGAGAAATTGAAAAGATTTCACTCTCAAACAGTATTGATGATGTATCACATGATGCTGAAGAGGTTTTGCGTGATAAACTGAGAAACAGCTTCTCTATCCGCATTGAATAGTCAACAGATTTCACCTTTAAATGTCATTTTGCAGCATTTGTAAATGATGGTGAAATTCAAGACAACTTCTTCTGTTGCAAAGAGCTGCCCAAAACGAGCAAAGGCCAAGATATATTTAATGTTTTGTCTTCATATCTGGAAACAAAAGGCCTGCCTTGGAGGAACTGTAATTGTGTTGGCATCTGCACTGACAGATGTGCCCCGATAGTGGTTGGCTCCATGAGAAGTTTTGTTTCTCTTTAAAGAAAAAGAGAGTCCTTGTGCTGCCACATACTTCGCTTTCTTCACAGAGAGGTGTTGTTGTCAAAAACCTTTGGAGATGAAATGAGAAAAGTTCTGGATGATGCTACAAAAATGGTTAACTTTATTCAACAAAGACCAGTTCACTCGAGAATGTTTAAAAACTGTGTGAAAACCTGGACAAAGAGACACCACTTTCCTGCTACGTACAGAAATCCGGTGGCTTAGACTCCTCAACAGGGTATTTGATCTGAAAGGTGAATTGCAGAAGTACTTTCAAGAAAATAGTAGGCCAGATTTTGCTGAGTGCTTTGAAGATGAAGAATGGCTGCAGAAACTAGCCTACTTAGTAGACATTTTTCATCATATGAACCAGTTGAACAAGTCTCTGCAAGGCCCTGGAGAAAATGTTTTGACTTCAAGTGACAAGATTTTTGGATTTAAAAAGAAACTGAATCTTTGGAAAAATCATGCTGCAAAAGGAAATCTTGAAATGTTTCCACTGCTGCTTGGGCTTGAGAGTGAGGAAGGATGTCAGAAAGCCTCGAGTCTTATTGAAATCAGAAACGTATTATGCCTGATGAGTTTTTAAAATTTATGAAGGGGAAAGAAAGAGATTAATTTCAACAAAGTAAGCTAAGCTCAACTTTTTGATTTTTCCAAGAAAGTTTGGCTAAATTTCATTCTCTACTCAAACGAGCACTGACAATTATTTTTGGATTATTATAACTACAACTCACTGATCATGCTAACATACCATGAGCTGTAGATAAAGTAATTTTTGCGCAGGGGTTCCCTGGGACCTGAAAATAACTTCAAAGGTTACTCCTGGCAAAAAGGTGGAGAGAGGCTGCCCTAGATCATAAGACGTAGGAGCACAACTGCACAATGTGGCCCATCAAGTCTGCTCCACCATTCAATCAACACCGTTCTCCTGCCTTTACTTCTGATGCCCTTACTAATCAAGAATCACATGAAATATACCCAATGGCTTGGCCTCCACAGCTTCCACAGATCTACCACCCCCTGGCTTTAAAAATTCCTCCTCACCTCTACTCTAAAGGGACGTCTTCATATTATGCAGCTGTGCCCCCGGTACTAGACTTTCCCATTATAGGGAACGCCTTTCAATATTCAAAAGGCTTCAATGGTTTTCCTCCCATGTTCTTCTAAGCTGTAGTGAGTACAGGCCCAGAGCTACCAAACATGCTGCATATGTTAACCCTTTCATTCCCGGGATCGTAATAATGGGCTCACAACCCCTAAATATTTCACACTGTAGGAGCTACAATCATTCAGACAAGTGGAGGGTGTTCCCTACCGTTCCTGATTTGCACCCTCTCCGAGTCTCCACATCCTTCCTCTAATGAGGCAACCAGAATTAAATGTAGTACTCCAGGCGCAACGGAACCAGTTGCAGCTTATAGAACTGTGAAGCAACTTCCCAACACAAGAGGTTCTGCAGATGCTGGAGATCCAGAGCACCACACACAATGCTGGAGATCCAGAGTAACACTCACAATGCTGGAGATCCAGAGTAACACACACAATGCTGGAGATCCAGAGCACCACACACAATGCTGGAGATCCAGAGCACCACGCACAATGCTGGAGATCCAGAGTAACACTCACAATGCTGGAGATCCAGAGTAACACACACACAATTCTGGAGATCCAGAGCACCACACACACAATGCTGGAGGTCCAGAGCACCACGCACAATGCTGGAGATCCAGAGTAACACTCACAATGCTGGAGATCCAGAGTAACACACACAATGCTGGAGATCCAGAGCACCACACACAATGCTGGAGATCCAGAGCACCACGCACAATGCTGGAGATACAGAGTAACACTCATAATGCTGGAGATCCAGAGTAACACACACAATGCTGGAGATCCAGAGCACCGCGCACAATGCTGGAGATCCAGAGCACCACGCACAATGCTGGAGATCCAGAGCACCACACACAATGCTGGAGATCCAGAGTAACACACACAATGCTGGAGGTCCAGAGCACCACGCACAATGCTGGAGATCCAGAGCACCACACACAATGCTGGAGATCCAGAGCACCACACACAATGCTGGAGATCCAGATTAACACACACAATGCTGGAGATCCAGAGCACCACACACAATGCTGGAGATCCAGAGCACCGCGCACAATGCTGGAGATCCAGAGCACCACGCACAATGCTGGAGATCCAGAGTAACACACACAATGCTGGAGATCCAGAGTAACACACACAATGCTGGAGATCCAGAGTAACACACACAATGCTGGAGATCCAGAGCACCACACACAATGCTGGAGATCCAGAGCACCACACACACAATGCTGGAGGTCCAGAGCACCACGCACAATGCTGGAGATCCAGAGCACCACACGCAATGCTGGAGATCCAGAGCACCACACACACAATGCTGGAGGTCCAGAGCACCACGCACAATGCTGGAGATCCAGAGCACCACGCACAATGCTGGAGATCCAGAGCACCACACACTATGCTGGAGATCCAGAGTAACACACACAATGCTGGAGATCCAGAGCACCACACACAATGCTGGAGATCTAGAGTAACACACACAATGCTGGAGATCCAGAGCACCACACACTATGCTGGAGATCCAGAGCACCACACACAATGCTGGAGATCCAGAGTAACACACACAATGCTGGAGATCCAGAGCACCACGCACAATGCTGGAGATCCAGAGCACCACACACAATGCTGGAGATCCAGAGCACCACACACAATGCTGGAGATCCAGAGCACCACACACAATGCTGGAGATCCAGAGCACCACACACAATGCTGGAGGAACTGCACAGGTCAGGTAGCATCTGTGGAGAGGAATAAACAGTTAATGTTTTGAGCCAAGACTCTTCATAAGGACTGCCTGACTCTTAAATTCATTTCCTCAACTAATAAAGGCAAGAATGGCATATGCCTTCTTCCACTCGCTGGCTCTAGGTCACATCTGGAAATTCCAGCAGGCGGACAATTTCCCTCCACGCCACTCTGACATATTGGGAAATCATGTACTCGGCAGGTTACAGCTGTGGTTTGCCTTTGCCTACTGCCGCGTGAGTTTAAAGAGACCAACACCTCAAGGGGTCATTAACCAGTAGAAATTACACTTCTGCAAACAAATCACTGATGCTTTAGCTCTGGGCCAAAATTCTGCCCCTCTGTCCCAATCTGTGGTGCTCCAGCTCCCTTGTTGTTGTCTAAACTAACATGGACTCGGTGAAAGTCTGCTGATAAGGAAGGCCTCCTGGGGCCACAAGTCCAAAGAGCTGGGAGTGACTCTGTAACCGGAGGAGGGAGTCAGAGTAAGCGTGAAGTGGAGTCTGACACCTCAGACTCGGAAAGTGTCAGCCGAGGAGGTCCAGGCTCAGGAAGTACAATCAGGAAGCGGTGATTCTCACACTCGGTCTGACCAGTGCCGTTAATTTACACCGATCAACCTCCACAATGGTGCGATTGTCTTCGCGGAGGACCCCCCAGGAACTGAACTCTACCAGCAGCAGAGAAGCGGGAAAGTCAATGCCTCTAAATGCCCAAGACTCGATCATAAACGAAAATATGATTGAGTAATACAAAATTACGAGGGGTATAGACAGGGCAAATGCAAGCAGGCTTTTTCCAGAGATTGTGTGAGACTTGAACTAGAGGTCATGACTTAAGGGTGAAAGGTGAAATGTTTAAGGGAAACATGAGGAGGAATTTCTTCACTCAGAGGGTGATAAGGGTGTAGAACAAGCTGCTGGTGGATGTGGGTTCGGCTCAATTTGGATAGGTACTGTACGTGGATTTGAGGGGTATGGAAGGCTACGGGCCGGGTGCAGGCTGAAGCACAAACCCCCTCCACCCCACCAAGGACCTTCCTGCCCAGCAGAACTGTCAACCCGAGCTAAGGACTGCGTGTGGAAAAGGCACCCACCCCACCCCACTCTTAACCCGAGTAACTCTCTTTAAATTGTCTATATCATTGGATTTAAACTATATTCGATTATAAACATTTTACAGATTTATAAAGGAATTTATTAAATTAGATTAGATTAGATTCAACTTCATTGTCATTGTGCTGAGTACAGATACAAAGCCAAAAGAAATGCAGTTAGCATCTAACCAGAAATGCAAAGAATAGTGTTATTTACAAAACAACTGTGAATAAAAAGTAAGTGCTACAGCACACAGATATAAAAGTACTGAGACAGTACAATTTGGGTGCAATACTGCTTAGCGCTGTGATGTGAGGTTCAGCAGGGTCACAGCCTCAGGGAAGAAGCTCTTCCTGTGCCTGCTGGTGTGGGAGCGGCGGCTCCTGTAGCCCCTACCGGATGGGAGGAGAGTAAAAAGTCCATGGTCAGGGTGAGATGCATCCTCGATAATGCTTTTCACCCTGCACAGGCAGCGTTTATGATAAATGTTCTCAATGGTGGGCAATTGGGTGCCAATAATCCGCTGGGCAGTTGTCACCACACGCTGGAGTGCTTTACGGTCCGATACGGGACAATTGCCATACCACACTGAGATGCAGTTGGCAAGTACGCGGTGTCATCTGCGAACTTGATTATGGAGTTAGAACCGTGTACAGGAACGCAGTCATAGATGAAAAGCGAGCACAGAAGAGGGCTCAGCACACAGCCTTGAGGCACACTGGTGTTCAGGGTGAGAGTGGAGGAGGAGAGGTTGTCTGACTTAACAGATTGGGGTCTGTTAGACAGAAAGTTCAAGGTCCAATTCCAGAGGGATGAGCTGATGCCAAGCTGGTGAAGTTTGGCGATCAGCTTGGAGGGGGGTCACAGTATTGAATGCCGAACTAAAGTCAATGAACAGCATTCTGACGAAGAGTTGGGGCTGTCCAGGTGGGTCAGGGCAGAGTGAAGTGCCGTGGAGATGACGTCCTCTATTGACCTGTTGGTGCGATAGGCAAATTGATGGGGGTCCAGGGTAGTGGGCAGACAGGATTTCAGATGTGATAGAGCCAGCCTCTCAAAGCACTTTGCAATGATGGGGGTGAGTGCAACTGGGCGGAAGTCATTCAGGCCCGTGGCAGTGGAATGCTTCGGAACTGGCACGATGGTGACGATCTTGAAGCTTGTGGGGACAACTGCCCGGGCCAGGGACATGACGCTCTCCAGTACGTGTGCTGGAATTGGTGCTGAAGAACAGAGTCAGCACCGTCCAGCCAGATCTTAATAGTCCTCATTGTGGGTTTCACACGTTTAATGACCGGGCTGTACCTGGGAAGCAGAAACAATGAAAGGTGGGCGGACTGTCCCAGGTGGGGGAGGGTAGAGGCTTTGTAAGCCTCAGCCACATTTGTGTAGACATGATCTAAGGTTTTATTTCCCCTTGTAGTGCATGATACATTTTGGTAAAATCTTGGAAGCATGGTACGTAGGTTGCAGTGATGAAAGTCCCCAGCGACAATAAAGGCTCTGTCTGGATGCGACGTCTGCAGCTTGCTAATAGCGGCTCTGAGGCCTGTCATGGCTACTTTAGCATCAGCATCCGGTGGAACATAAACTGCGACAGCAATGATTCATGTAAACTCTCGCGGTTGATAACAAGGTCTGCACTTAATAACCAGGTATTCCAGATCAGCACAGCAGTAAGTGTCAGCAGTGATACAGTTAGCGCACCATGATCGATTCACGCAGATGCAAAAACCACCTCCCCTGCTTTTACCCGTCGCTGCTGCAGCTCTGTCAGCCCTGAGGACCGTGCGCCCTTCCGGTTCCACCACGTTGTTTAGGACATCGCCGTTTAGCCACGTCTCCGTAAAAACATGACGTTGCAATCCATAAGCCTTCTCTGTGTGAGGGTCCAAGTCCGTAGTTGGTCCAACTTGTTTGTCAGAGACCGAACATAGGTGAGGAAGATGCCAGGTAGCGCTGGCCGGTGTGGATTTAGCCTTAGCCTAGTACGCAGACGTCCACGTTTCCCCCGTCTGTTTACGGTCTCAACGCTGGCGCCGGGCTCTTCCGGTCGGAGCGAGTTGAATGCAGCTCCACGGTGTCCTTACCAACTCCGGAGGTAGCTGGTCGAAGTTGAATGGATAGTCCAAAACTGAATTGGTGCATCGGTAGTTAATGACCGGAAGTGATTGTTTGCTGTAAGTGTAGTTCACATAGCCGAATCGAGCGAACACACAGAAAGCAAGCAGATAAATTAACACTATTTTTCGAAATCAGGTGAGACACTGAGCCTCGCGATGCACACACGCTGTCGCCATCTTGAACTGAATAGAGGGTGCAGTGAATGCAATAATTATGGAATTATATGCACTTCTCTTTAATAGGTATGTGTGTGTGTGTGTGTGTGTGTGTGTGTGTGTGTGTGTGTGTGTGTGTGTGTGTGTGTGTGTGTGTGTGTGTGTGTGTGTGTGTGTGTGTTTAAACTCTCTACAACCTCTGTACAGAATTGTTCCCCGATCCACCCCAACACAGCCCTGAAGAATCAGCTACGCCTCGCTCTTCATGAAACTTTTCTCCTCCGAAGGCTTCTGGATCCAGTTTCCATAGTTCATCTGCTCCAGGGCTGTGAAGAACAGGCTCCAGGCGGCAGCCTCCTTAGTGTCCGGGTAGGAGGCCAATCCCAGCAGGTCCTGGCGCCCGGCGGAACAGATCATACAGGTTGCTTTTGGATACGCGTGAGATGTCCAGCTGGGGTCATCCACTTTCCCTTTGGTTCCAACCAGGACCTCCACCTCAGACCCGTCCGCTAGGGATTAGTTCACACTGGACTCCTTCGTTTTCCCGGTCTGCCGCGTCGAGTAGCACGCGCCAACCTGGCCGATCTGCGGGTGATTCAGCGTGTAGGGATAGCGATGTTCGAAACTCATCACCTTCCCTGGACGTGCGACGGCAGACTGCGCGAGCCATGTGCCCGTGGCTGTACAGGTAGCCCAGGGTAATGGAACTAAGATAGACTGGGGTGGATGAAATGTGCCAGCAGGGTCCCCTGAAGGCCCAGCACATTCCAGCACAGGATCTTGTCACTACAGGACATGGTGCTGTTGCAAAGGAGTGACTGGGGACGTACCCAAGTGCAGGACACAGACACAAAGACAGGGTCGAGAGGTGCTAACACACTCGCAAACGTGGAACAGATAACCAGGGGAGTCTTGACTCGAAGACGAGGTTTTTGTAGAATACCTAGAGAATGGAGCAGAGCTTAGAACTAACAGTCCTAAGGGACCAGGAAACGAGGTTAACACTCACTGGAATCGACCAATGAACTGGCAACCCATGGCTGTGATGTCAGAGTTCTCATCCTGTATTCTCTGATGGGAACCACGTGTGCTGTAATTAAGTGAACTAGCAGCAATTGGGAATCAGACGACGGGAATTAAGGCACAATCAAGAAGATAGGAGTGAGATGGGGGACAGACAGATGGGACTATGACAGTACCCCACCCCCCCCCAATGGGATCCCCCAGGCTTGTCTGGATGGTCCGGATGAGGGAGCGGGGAATCCAGGATGAAGGAGCGGGGAATCCAGGAACGTTCCTATGGGCCGTCTCCTTCCCAGTCAGCCAGGTATTGGAGGCCTCAGCCCCGACGGGGCACATCCAATAGCCACAGGACGGTGTACACCAGGTGGCCGTCGATGATCCGGGCGGGTGGAGAGGGTTCAGTCAGAGGGCACAAGGGGCTGACGGATACTGGTTCTGATTCGGAAACATGAAATGTAAGGTAGACGTGCTAAGTCGGACTGCTGTGGGGCTGATGATACTTTCGATCTCGGAAGGTCCCAGGAAGCGAGGGGTGAGTTTCATAGGCTCGTTCTTGAGAGGAATGTCCTTGGACGAGAGCCACACCTTCTGCACAGATCAATACTCAGGTGCGGGAGTCCAATGGTGATCGGCAATCCTCGGGTTGCGATCGGCCGATCGGAGCAGGGCCGTGCGCGTGTCTTCCCAGACCTTACGGCACTGGCCGATACGGGCCTGAACAGATGGCACTGCAACCTCCTCTTCTTGCATGGGCAACAGCGGGAGTTGGTACCCAAGGGAGCATTCAAAAGGAGATCTTCCGGTGGCAGTACTAACCAGAGAGTTGTGGGCATTCTCTACCCACGTGAAGAGGTCACTTCAGCAGACAGGTTGTTGGTTGTTATGCGACATAACGCTGCCTCCAAATCCTGGTTGATCCGTTCCGTTTGCCCGTTCGTCTGTGGATGAAAGCCGGATGACAGGGCTTGACTTGCGAAACGAATTGGGGACCCTGATCGGAGATAACATCCGCAGGGATTCCGTGGAGGCAGAAGATGTGGCGGACGAGAATGTCTGTGGTCTCCTGAGCAGAAGAGAGTGCAGGGAGAGCTACAAAGTGCACCATCTTGGAGAACCGGTCTACCACGGTGAGTACGGTGGCGTTCCCATGTCTGAACGGGGTAATCCTGTGATGAAATCCAGGGCTATGTGCGACCAAGGACAACTAGGGACAGGTAGGGGACAAAGTAATCCGGCAGGTGGCCGGTGGGAGGCTTTTCCGTGGGCACAGACGGAACATGCAGAGACAAAGGGACGGATGTCAGCATCCACGGGAGGCCACGACAAGTGTATTTTCAGAAGAGCCAGACGTGTGCCCCCACTGGAGAACCTGAGATCTGATGGAATCGGGCACTAAAGGGCGATTGGCGGGTCAATTGCTGGGGTCAGGGTCATCCCATTGGGCCTCATTTACAATAGACTCAACTTCCCGAGTGAGGGCTGCCACCACACGGGGTGGAAAGGTCCTCCTTGGAATTGTATTGGAGGGAGAGCGCGTCAGGTTTCCCATTCTTGGTCCCCAGATGGTAGGTGAGAGTAAACTTGAATTGGCCAAAGGATAATGCTCAACGGGCTTGGCGGGAGTACAGGCGTTCGGCGGTCTAGATATATCCGAGGTTCTAATGATTGGTCCAGACGATAAACGGGTGTTCCGCCCCCTCCAGTCAGTGCCTCCATTCCTCCAATTCCAGCCTGACCGCCAGAAACTCCGGGTTCCCCACGTCGTAGTTTTGTTCAGCGGGGGACAGCCGGCGAGAAAAGAAGGCAGAGAGATGAAGCTCCTGGTCAGAACTTGAACGTTGGGACAGAGCTGCTCCCACCCCGGAGTCGGAGGCGTCGACCTCCACAATGAATTGACAGGAGGGGTCCGGTGAGACCAGGATGGGAGCAGACGTGAAACGGCTCTTCAGTTCAGCGAATGCTGGGTCAGCCTCGGAGTCCCAAGGGCTCCATGTAGGGGAGGTGAGTCGGGGGACTGTAATCCCTGATAAACTGGCGAAGGAAGTCCGCAGACCTGAGGAACCGCTGAAGTTGCTTGTGGGTCACTCTGCCACCGCCCGGATCTTCTCAGGATCTGCCCGCTCTCGGTGACGTAGCTCAGGAAGCTGACCGAGGGCACGTGGAATTCACACTTCTCAGCCTTCACACATAACTTGCTCTCCCACTTGACGGACGTGATGACTGTGTTTCCAGAGGCTGCTGAAGAATATTACGATGTCATCTAGATAGACGAACACAAAGCGGTTAATAAAGTCTCTCAGCCCATCATTAATCAGAGCTTGAAAAACAGTAGGGGCATTGGTGAGGCCAAATGGTACGACCAGGTATTCGAAATGACCTAGCGGGGTATTAAATGCCATCTTCCACTCGTCTCCCTCCCTAATTCTGACTAGATGGTAGGTGCTTCGAAGGTCCAACTTCCAACACGGGGTGGTGCTGATGTAGAGATGAAATGTTATTCCTGGTTTAATCTGTAACCTGTGCTGGCACGAAACGGCTGTCACCTGGAGATTTGGGGTTGTACTTCAACAGTTCGCTGTTCAGAAATCTTTTGAATCACCTCGGTGAGATAATCTCAGCATGACAGTTGTTAACAGTCTCAGCTCTTCCCCCTTAACGCATCAATTACCCGTGCCCAGGCCGACCGTGGTCCCCAGGTCCTCATCGCCCTTCGTTGTGATGATGGCGGCTAGGGCCTTGCGGCCCAGCAGGCTGTGCTGAATGCAGGCAGTCAGATTGGTGAAACACTGGTGGCTGAGCATGGCAATCCTGTCAGGCATCGTACCTGCCGACATGGGCAGCTCAGAGTTTAACTCTCCAGTCCGAACTGTCTTCTCAGCTTCACCAATGAGGACACGGAGCACGGCGTCCAACACTTCCTGTTTCACCTGCTTGAACTCACTGGAGGGAACCCCTGACCTTCGCCTGGTAGGTAAACCTTGGGTCATGAGGTGGGCCCGACTGAGCGGTCATCTTGAGCTCTGCGTATTCCAGAAGGCCGCTGATGGGGTTCTTATTCAGGCAGGTGATCAGTTCGCCCAAGCCTCCTGACTGGGCAGCGTCGAAGTCCATTGATGCCAGGGATGGTAAGGGGCTTTGTGCAGCAGAATTCTCTGAGGGCCTTGCAGGAAACTGAGGAGAATTCCCTCGGAGGAGGAGGACAGCTGCCTTTGCTGCAAACACCTTGGGCAGTTCTTTGCCGTTTGCTGTGGCAGTGGGAAAGGTCACATTGCCCAGTTTAACCATGATAGTGAATCTGGGGAGGTGTGGAGGCCCACTTTGCGAAACAGGCTGGAATTGGCAGGCACTGCCTGACCTCTGTGCGTGCTCCATCAACATGCAGACAGGGTTCTCCCCAGCAGGCAGCATCAGCTGCGAAGCAGTGCACGGTTCATTCTCGGCTTCATTCAGAGCAGTTGGGCACTCCAACGCCGCCATAGGCTGCTGCTGTGACGAAGGAGGAGGAATCTCGATGTCTTCACCCAGCATCTCCTCCAGGGCACCGGTTGCTGCGCCTTTCTTTGCGGTCTTCTCGCTGTGGCGGCCCGCATCCTGAATCGTGGGGCGTGTGATGGGCCCGCCTGATCAAGGAGCGTGAACTGGCCCTGCGAGTACTCCACGAGGCCGCTCACCGGATTCTTTGCAGGAAGCCGTTCTGTCGGCGAGGGCACCGGGTGCTGGTTGCCGCCGGGCTTGCCTGCCAGCCACCTCAGTGGCCGCGCTCACCCGGTTCAGGTCATCGGGAAGATCCGCAGCCTCTTCTCATGTAACACCACTCTCACACTCGATTGCCAGCGGACCGGCGCCCACGGGTCTGATTACAGTCGTGCCCTTCTTCTTCCACGGCAGAACCTCCCTTTTCCCATCCGAGAGCATCCAAATGGGCAAGAGGGCTACCTCCTTGTCGAGGTCACCTTGATTTTCCTGCACGTGGAGGGTGGGGTTGACCTGTCTTCAGCCCATTGTTCTTGGCGATCTCCAGGGCCATTGCCTTGCTCTTCTCCGAGAAGAAACGGAAGATTTTGTCCCTGGTGTTCTCGCTGGACTGCTCAGTCACACTTCATTGTCGGATGCCGGCTTCTCTTCCTTGACGGGGTGGGGGGGGGCGTTACGACACAGCGCTCCGGAACTGACTGCCCACTTTCAGACCTCACAGTGGCCTCCGCAGCATCAGCAAGGCACCACAGGTCCCTCCTTCCTCACACCTCTTCCCTCCAACAACTTGTGCAGGTGGAGGTTGAGTCTGAATTTCAAGTTGCTGGGCTATTTTACGTGCTGGTATGCCTTTCCCCAGTTTAAGCTTTCCCAGAACACAGATTATCTCCTGCTGAACACCTCCACCAAGGGAGATACTACAGAAGTTTGAAAACAGTTGATTCAGATTATCTTGGTCCCCTTCTGGGCCGGGGCAGCAGGCGGGTGGGGATAAGCGCCAGGCTGCAGGCAGACTTTTCCGCGGCTTACGTGTTTGGGGCTTGGCGGTGAACTGCGAGCAGCTGGGCGGAAGTCTCGCTGCTTCTGTTGGCAGTACACCGGGTCGCTGGGGCACAAAGGTAGGTGCTTGCCCAGTGAGAAACAGAATCTGCTGGTTTCAGAATTGATCGATTCCTGCTCCTTGACCAAAGGAACTAGGCACTGGCTGAATGTAGTTGGACAGTTCGTGTGGGTGATTGTAATGGCCGTCACTGGCGAGAGCTGTTTGCTTTACCTCTTCGTGCTCTTCTGTCACCGCCACCTCCTCTGCTCAGGCTCCTAATTAAGAGCCTTGTGGTGTGTCTTGGTCAGGTAGAACCAGAAAAGCCCAACTGAGTCACGGTCCCGACCGTCAATTCCTCATATTCTCCTAATTCCCTTTGATTGAGACACACCTGATTCTCACCTGGACCTGCAGCATGAATACCCTGGCTTTGCATCCACTCAATGCCAGATCGTTGCTTGAGCCGGTGTGGTAATTCATGTTGCTGGCCGCTTAGGATTGTGTATTCTAACTTTTACTTCAGTACCGAGGTTCACCTGTGTAACTCTGTCTCTCCGTGTCAAGATAAGTATTGCCTGTCGTCTGCCTTTCCTGTTTGCCGTTCAGCTCCAGCATGCCCTGTGTCCTGTTAAGTTTTGCCTGCCTCCTGCTTTTCCATTCACCCTCCTCTTTGCCGTTCAGCTCCACTCACGCCCTTGTCTGCATCCTAACTCTGTCTCCGTGGCAGTGTCTCGTTTGGGTCCGCCCGTTCTCTGAAACACAACTGACTAGATCCCTGTACCGGCTTAGGCCGCAGGCGCTGGCATATTCCTCAGGCTCTGACAGACGCTCGGCAGCACCGGGCGGCTTCTGTGTCTCTGATTCACTCCCACATTTTTCCCCCCAACACCTCCCTCTTTCACCCCCCTCCCAAACACCAGCTCCTTTAGCACCCTATTAACCTGTCTAGCTTCTTTCAAGGAGCTATGAACTTGGATTCCAATATCACTCTGCAAATCAACAGGATACAGCCCTCCCCACACCTACACAGAGCACCATCCCAGGAAAGCAGCATCTATCGTTGAGGACCACTGCTATCCAGGCCATGCTCTCTCGCTTTCCATCAGCAAAAAGCTACAAGAACTTCAGGACACACACCAGCAGGCTCAGCAACAGTTATTACCCCTTAGTCATCAGGCTCTTGAACCAGAGGGGTTAACGTCAATCAACTTCACTTGCCCCATCACCAAAATGTTCCCACAGCCTATGGACTCACTTCCAAGGGCTCTTCATCTCACGTTCTCAATATGTATTGCTTATTTATTATTTTTCTTTTATATTTGCAGAGTTTGCTCATGGGCTGTCTGTCAGTCCTGTTGGGTGTGGTCTTTCATTGATTCTATTGTTTTCCTTGCATTTATTGTGAATGCCCACAAAAAAAAGAATCTCAGGGTTGTATATGGTAACATATATGTACTTTAATAATAAATTTACTTAGAACTTTATGTTAAACGTATTGCCATGAACAGTGTACAGTCTCTCTGCGTTTCCATCCAGGAAACGGTACTGCAGCATAAAAGCCAGGATCAGCAGGCTCTGGGACAGCTTCTTCCACCAGGCCGTCAGTCTGATTAACTCATGCTGACGCGACTGTATTTCTGTGTTATATTGACTATCCTGTTGTACATAAAATTTATTGTAAATTGCACACTTGAATGGAGATGTAACGTAAAGATTTTTTCTCGTGTATGTGAAGGATATAGATAATAAAGTCAATTCAGTTCGAAGTACAACTCTTCACTTTCAGCAGGGTTAAACTCCATCTGCTGCTACTTCACTCATATCTACAAATGATCTATACCCTGCTATATCCTTCGTCAGTCTTCTACGCTGTCCACAAAACCACAAATATATGTTTCGTCTTCAAACTTATTAGCCCACCCACCCAGATAGTTTATAGATATCACAAACAGCAGAGGTGCCAGTCTGGAGCACCTGGGGGAAACGCACATGGCCAATGTGCCAACTCCTTGTAGGGAGCAGCGAAAATTGAACCCAGGTCGCTGCTGCTGTAATAGCACACCACACTGACTGCTCCACCAGCGTGCTGCAGGATGGCATTTTGTCCCGGAATCTCACAGCAAGGAGCAAGGGCTGACCAAGCTGGTCCTCATGTCATGAAGATTAACCAGGATTTCCTTTAAGAGGCACAAAACATTCTGCAGTTACTGGAAATCCAGAGCAACACACACGAAACTCAGCAGGTCAGTCAACGTTTTCGGCCAAGATCCTTCTTCAGGGTGACCTGCTGAGTTCCTTTGGAGGTTTTCACTTGAGGTTTAGGTGCCCTGTGTTTCTTCTTATAACACTGTCTTTGACTTCTCCATTCCCACCAAAAAAGCCAATCATAGAAACAGCAGGGTGACAAAGAGGTAAGCTGTGGATAATCATTAAAGAGGAAAGCTTGATTCCAATGCTTGCTACTTTGTATTGGATCCATATGGATTTTACTCAGCTGTAAAGTTAAGTAAATATTGAAGTGCTCCAATTTGGCTCCAGAAGAACATGTTGCAACTTATTTTCCAAGTCTTTTTCTTACTTCAGATCTGCCCTGCTATTCCAAGGATGTGTCAAGCACAGTATTATTTCTTTCTCCACAGAGTGTTTCAGTGTGATAAAATTTGCTTTCATTCTTACACATCAAGTCATAATTTGGATCTCTACTTGCTTTTTGGGAACAGTTTAGCCTTTTCAGCTGTGGAGGCATTACTTGTTAATCCTTTGAAAAGAACAGTCCTTGGAGTGCTTAATCACTCTGGGCCTGTACTCACCGGAGCTGAGAAGATGAAAGGGGGGGAGGCATTGAAACTTACTGAATATTGAAAGGACCAGGCGGAGTGGATGTGTCCAATAGTAGGAGAGTCTAGTACCAGAGGACAGAGCGACTGTGGAGGCCAAGTCATTGGGTATATTTAAAGCAAAGGTTGATAGGTTCTTCATTAGTAAGGATGTCAAAGGTTACTGGGAGAAGGCAGGAGAATGGGGTTGAGAGGGAAAGCAAATCAGCCATGATAGAATAGAGGAGCAAAACTTGATGGACCACATGACCTAATTCTGCTCCTATGTCTTATGGAAGAACTCTCTCCTGGCTATGTAATTATCTAGAGGGAATTTGCCATTTCTTGGGCACTGCACCATTTTGATTTGGATTTGCAGGAGAACTGTGAGTGTGGTAGTCTGAGCCAAGTTTGATTTGATAAACTGCTCGATGGGAATGGACGAACAAGCCTGTTATTATGAACATACAGGACAAACAAACAGTGCACTGGAAACGCTCAGCAGACCAAGCAGCTCCTGGAGGGACAGAAATTGTCAATGCTTTGGTTCATCAACGATTCCTCCTCTCCGCAGATGCTGCTGACTTCCTCCGGCAGATTGTTGGTTACTCCAGATTCCAGTATCTGTCTTCTCTTGTGTCTCCAAGAGTGGGAGCGAAGTATTCGGTCCTTCCAGCCTGCTCTGCCATTCAATAAGGCCATGGCTAACATAACTCAACTCCATTTTTCTGCCCACTCTCCCATACCTTCATTCCTTTAATACCTTTTGATCAGGGCAGTAATATCCATGGAGAATGTCCTCTGCTATTGAAGTGAGTGTTTAACGTGGGGGTGATGTCAAAGGTTGCTTTCTCCCCCACACTTTTCGCTCCTTTTATCGAGCCATTGGCTCAGGCAATTAGAGAAGACAAGATTATAACAGGTGTACTGATCAGAGATATAGAATATAAGATTTGTCTGCATGCCGATGACATTCTCGTGACTCTTACCAGTCCCAGTGCAGGTTTGCCTAAGTTATTATCCCTGCTGGAAGAATTCGGTTCCTACTCTGGCTATAAATTAAATTTACATAAACCCTAAACTTTAAATTTTAATTATGAACCACAAGAAAACATTTGCAAAATGAGTAAATTCAAATGGAAAGGTAATATTAAATATCTAGGAGTGCAAATACCTGAAGACTTGTCTGCTATCTACAAACATAATTATATTCCCATAACAGCTGATATTAAGGCAGAATTAAATAGATGGTCATTGCTGCCAATGAATATGCATAATCGAATAGAAGCCATAAAGATGAAAGTATTACCCAGATTGCTCTTTCTTTTTCAATCATTGCCTGTTGAATTGAAATACCTTTTAAGCAATTTAATGAATGGAAAAGAATGATTTCAACGGTTATTTGGAGAAAACAGAAACCAAGAATTAGTTTTCAGACATTACAGCTGCCTAGGATAAGGCTGGATTTGCGGTGCCTTGCTTTGAAGACTGTTATGGAGCAGCACAGCTGCGCGGTCTGGTCTGTTGGTGTGACTCTAATTGTGAGGCAAAGTGGAAGGATTTAGAACAAAGTCTAATAAATATCCCTGTCCAATCTTTACTGGGGGATAAAGCACTCCAAAAGAAGCATTTAAATAAACTGACTAAGTGGATAACAGTCCCTCTAAACATCTGGTATAAAGAACTTAAAGACCCAAAATTTGAAAGAAACGTAAGAATACTACATTGGGTAACACATGATACAGAATTCCTTCCAACACAATTGGATGGTAGATTTACACATTGGACAAGTAAGGAAATCACCTCATACTGTGCAATATCTTCCATTAAGGGTTTGGAGTCCCTTCAACAACTCAGAAACATATCACTTAGAGAAACAAGAATTCTTTAGATATCTTCAAACAAGACAATATTTTAATAATAATATTAGAACTATTGGAGAGAAAGAGTTGTCTGATTAATATATTCATTGATGTGTATAAAGGTATTATTAAAAAGAAACTGGTAACCATGATTTATTCGATTTTGCAACCTAACAGGGGTCTCTCCACAATGTATGTAATATCAAAATGGGAGAAAGAGGCCAACATAAAATTGACAGAAGATGATTGGTTAAACATATGCAGAACACATTCGACTACTTCAAGCTCAGGTCTGTGGAGGGAATTCACCTGGAAGAATACCTTAAGATTTTTCATAATGGCAAAAATAAAGAAGTTACAAAGTCACAGACCTGAACAAGGTCAATGTTGGAGAATGTGTGATAATATGTTGGCTGATCATTTTCATATTTTCTGGGAGTGTCCAAAGATTTTGTCTTATTGGTTAGATGTGGTAACAGAGATAAGGTTAATAATCTGCCCAGAGATTAGTTTTGACTTTAACTTTATTTACTTGGGTAATGTACCAAATGGGCTCAAAAAGCATGAGAGATATTTGTTACAAATACTACCAGCAGCCAGTAAGAAAGCGATTACCAGGAAATGGCTAAGCAAAGAGTCTCCTACAGTCCTGGAATGGATAGAAATAGTTCAAGGAATTTATGTTATGGAACGATTGACCTTCTCTCTGAGACATGCCACTAAAGAATTTGAAAGATACTGGGAAAATTGGACATTTTATTTGAACCTGAAATAACTTCTTCACTGCACATTTATTTGGCTTGAAGAACTTCGTTCTATTTCTTCCTATGAGAGAACCTGCAGAATGGACTTTAAACTCGTGGATCTAAAGGTCCCCTGAGGCTTTGAAGGACAATTATGGACATAAGTTTGCTTAACCTTGATACAGCAATGTGACCCATTCCCCTGTTCATTTTTTCTATTATAAGATACGGATTTTACTTTACCTATGATGACCCTGTCTGTCTGTTTGTTTTATCTTGTTTGTTGTTATTGACAAAACATTAAAAATAAAGTTTTTAAAAAAGGTTGATTTTTCACACAGAGTGCTTATCGTCATCTTTATGTGTCATGTCATATTGACGTGGACAGCCATGGTCTTATCCTTGACCATGATTGTTCTTGGCAAACCTTTCTACAGAAGTGGTTTGGCATCGCCTTCTTCTGGGCAGTGTCTTTACAAGACGGGTGACCCCGTCCATTCTCAATACCTTTCAGAGATTGTCTGCCTGGCACCAGTTGCAGCATACAACCACCCACCACCTGTTCCCAAGGCTTCACATGACCCTGATCTGGGGGTTGGGGGGTGTGGGAAGGGGATGGGGGCTAAGCAGGTGCTCCACCTTGCCCAAGGGTGACCTGCAGGCTGGCGGAGGGAAGGAGCTCCTTACACCTCCTTTGGTAGAGACGTATCCCCACCCTGCCAACTGGCTGATCCGTTAGGGAAATTCAAGAGACTTTAATGTTCCTATTGCAGAGGTTTCCGTTTTCTTACGGTCTTATGGCACTCGGATATAAGGAAAATGAGGATTATGCACTGTGTACCAGGGAAGGGTTGGAGTAAGTTTATGTCGGTCAGCACAATATTGTGGGCTGAAAGGCCTGTACTGTACTGCTGAGTTCTATATAGAACTTATTTCTGAATGTAGTCAATGACTAAACCCCGCAGCTGTCTGCAGTAGAGAATTCCAAAGGCCCCCATCAACATTGTACAAACGAATGCTTTGACAGTTCAAACTGGAGAACCTTCTGTATCCTGAAGCATGTGACCTTGTCACTTTCCATCAGCTTCACTGTCAGACCCAGAAAACTCCTTTGCTGGGTCTGGCACAATGGCAAGGAGCAATCCAACGCTTTAAATTGTTCAGCACCTCTCCCTATCGAGACATGTTTGCATCCTCCCCTAACCAGGGCAGAAATGAAACAATCCGTCAAAGCAGGGCACTTCCGAAAATCTTCCTTCCAGCTGTGAAACGGGAATGTGAGGTCATAGACAGGGTGGAATGCAGGGAGAGGAGGAGGAGGACATCTCCACACCTCCCCAACCCCCACCCGCCTTTGGCATGAATATCAGCCTCTGCTCTTGCATTCAGAGGTTAGTGGGTTCGAACCTACTCCCAGAGACTTGAATAGCAAAGGTCTGGCTTGCTCTTCAGCACAGTACAGGTAGTTCTGTTTCTAAGTAAACTTTCATTATTGAAAATCAGGTTATATTGAAACAGGCTGTAGCTGCCTTCAAAGCACAGATTTAAACAAATTTCCCTCTCGACACCACACGTTTATCAATGTGGCCCACGTAATGTAAGGAGCTTTCCCTAATCCGTCACAAACACAAGAGATTCTGCAGATACGAGGAACACACAAAATGTTGGTGGAACATAGCAGGCCAGGCAGCATCTATGGAGGGGGATGCACAGTTGACATTTCAGGCCGAGGCCCATCTGCACTGACATTATAACCGGTTAGCATTATGGAAGCACGCAATGCTCTACTCTGAGGGAGTGATGTGAGCTGGCAAGGCCTCCTTCTATCTGAGGTGCTTCCTTTTAGATCAGACATTAAGTCCAGGCCAGTTCACTCTCTCAAGTGGACATAATTTGGGCTGTCACAGCAGCATAGGGACTAGCAAAACGCTTTATGGTGCCAACAACCCAGGTTCAATGCCATCACCGTCTGTATTTGTACGTTCTCCCGGTGACCGCAGGGGTGCTCCGGTTTCCTCTCACGTTCTAAAGACGTACTGGTTAGTAAGTTAATTGGTGTAATTGGGTGGCCCGGGCTCGTTTGGATCTGAAGAGCCTGTTACTGTGCTGTATCTCCAAATAAAATAAAAGGATCCCTTGATCACCTGGAGCCTCAGAGTTTGATTGTAGAACAGAGAACACTACAACACGTTACAGGCCTTTGGCCCATAGTGTCGTGCCTACCTTATAACCTACGCTAAGATTAATCTTTTATTTAGTAATTTATTGAGGTACAGTGTGGATTAGGCCCTTCCAGGCCTTTAAGACACACCAAACAGCACCTCCCGATTTAATCCCAGTCTAAGCACGGGACAATTTACATTGGCCAATTAACTTATCAATGGATACATCTTTGGGCTGTGGGAGGAAACCGGAGCACCCGGAGGAAACCCACGCGGTCACGGGGAGAACATACAAACTGCTTACAGGCAGCAGTGGGAATTGAACCTGGGCCACTGGCACTGTAAAGCGTTGTGCTAGCCACTATGCTACCGCGCTGCCCAGCTGTTTCCCTCCTACATAGCCCTACATTTTTCTATCATTTGTCAGCAACGTTGGAGGTGCGAATGTTTGTTGACAGCAAAATATTCAGTTCCAGCCATAAAATGAATCAGTACACAACAGGAACGAGACATCACTCAGACAAGCAGGTGCCAAGAGGCTTTTGTGTCACAAGTAATAACCAGCTCCTGAATGACCTCAGATTTACTTTCTTGCATTAACCCCATAACCTTTGATTAGGGCAATGCAGTACCTTGGTGGCTAACATCGCTTTACAGAGCCAATTGTCAGATCAGGATTCAATTCCCACCGTGCAAGGAGTTTGCACATTCTCCCCGTGTCTGCGAGTGTTTCCTCCCACAGTCCAAAGGCATACGGGGGGTCAGGTTTAGTGAGTTCAGCTGGTGTCGAAAGCACGGCAACACTGGAGAAGTCGGACTGGGTTCGGAAAGGCTGACCTGGGTGGAGACCGTGCTGCTGAGCGCTACTCAGAGGCGCCAGAGTTGGTGCCTTGGAGTTGGCGTGAAAGCAGCGTGCGACGAAACCGTGAGTGATTGTCTTAGACGATTCTTTTGCAATCGCAAGACCTTGTTGGACATTGATTACGGCAGGCCTGCTTCCCTTGTTTGGTGGGGGTCAGGCGGTGTCGCCATGTTCGTAACTAGGACTAGGCCTCAGTCCTCGGCCTTGCGTTGTAGAGTGGCACCCGAGCTGGGTTGGGGGTGGCGGCCCCACTCGGTGCTGTCCCCGGTGGCTGATTGGTGAAATTACATGCTGGACTGCCTGGAACCATTAATTTGCTGGACGTGGAACTTGGAGCTCAGGAGCTTGGTCTAAAATTTGTTTTCTTACATAACTATGTGTTCTTTATTTTTTGTTTCTTTTCTCGTTATTGTGAATGCACGAGAATATTTTTGCACCTTGGCCCTAAGAAACACTTTCTCATTCAGCTATAACCATGTACGGTTTGAATGACAATTAAACTTGATTTGATTTGATTGCACCCACCCCTACATTGGTGAGACCAGGCACAGACTGGGCAACCTCTTTGCCAAACACTTTCATTCCACCTGCCATGGTAACCAGTATTTCCTGATAGCCAGCCACTTGAATTCTCCTTCTCATTCCCACACAGACATGTCTGCCCTCAGCATCATTTGCTGCTAAATCGAGGCAAACTGCAAATTATATTCCACCTGAGCAGTCTCCAAACTGTTGGCAGGAACTAAAAATTCAAAGCTTTCTGGGAACCACTTCTCCTCTGAAACCTTATCTCGTTTCTCTCACCTCCTGGAGTTTGGTCCCCAAACTCTTTCCTCTCTCCTTCCCTCTCCCTCACCCACACACTCCTCCCCCTCATTCCCTTCCCACCTCCCTCCTCTCCCTCACCCACACACTCCTCCCCCTCATTCCCTTCCCCACCTCCCTCCTCTCCCTCACCCACACACTGCTCCTAATAGCTCGGCACCCCCACCTTCCTCCATCTATTCCAGCCCCAATGTCCTGTTCTACCAGATTCCATCATCTTCAGTTCTATTTCACTTCTACTTCTCAGCTCACACTATTCCCACTCTGCCTCCTCCTCCATCTGCCTGTCAACCTGGATCCACCAATCACCCGCCAGCTCTTGATCCTCTCCCCTCCCCAAATGATACTGGCTATCTCCCTTCGGTCCAAGTGAGAAGTTTTGACCCAAGGTGCTGATGGTGTATTTTCCTCTATAGATCTTGTCTGCCCCATTGAGTTCATCCAGCATGTTGTGTGTTAGCCTGGCTTCCCGCCTCTGCAGTCTCGTGCGTCTCCAGTGGCCAGAGCCGCACACAGTACATGATAGCCCCCCACTTCTGATTAGATTAAAGAGTTGTCAATAAGCCGAGTCACGCAGTGCTCTGGCTGAATATAAAGAGAGCAGCGGAAACCCTCGAGAGAGCTGGAGGCTGTCCTCTCCAACATTCCTTCCTCAACCAACAGTCCATTCATGGTTGGTAGAGGCTTATTTTACAAACATTCTTTGTCACGTTACCACATTACAATGCCAGCTACCTTCAAACTCTTTGTTTGTGAAACACTTTGGGACTCCCCGATAATGTGGAAGGAATTATGCAGCTAGATTTTTTTTCCTTTTGCAGTTTAAGTATGGCCTTGAGTTTAGAACTAATCCCAACTAATCTATTGGGTGTTGACAGATAGATTTGCTGTTCCGTTTCATCATGGCTTTGCTGTCAGGAAGCCTCATGGTATTTTCTGGACAATGAGGGCTTGTGAAAGGGTAGTATTGTAAAAAAAAGATGGCAGGCTGAGTGTGCACAGGACGATTCCACAGCAGTGCTGATCGAAAGTATATGCAACCATATACTACCCTGAGATTCATTTTCTTGCAGGCATTCACAGGAATATGAAGGGATGCAACAGAATTTCTGCGAGAGGCAAGGTTGTCATTCTTCAGTCACTAAGTATAAAGCAGAACGAGGGGATTGTTACTCTGGATCCAAAAACCACAAACACAGTAACAGTCAAGGATACAATAGGAACAAGAAAACCACAATTCTATAGCACACAATGTACACGTAACTGATTGTGCATGAAGTGACACTAGGTGATGTGTATGTAGTGGTGGGAGGGGTTGAAGCAGCCGGTAAGTCAATGGCTGGAGGTGCTAATCAGCCTGATTGCTCGGGGAAAGTCACTGCTTTCGAGTCGGGTGGTCTTGCCGTGGATGCTACGTAGCCTTCTCCCCGATGGGAGTGGGGCAAACAGTCCGTGAGGAGGGTGGATGAGATCCTTCATGATATGCTGGGTCTTTTCCGGCACCTTTCTGTATATACAGTACACCCTTGCTGGTGCCGGGAAGGCAATGGGCGGTTTTAATGACCAATTGTAGAGCCCTCCTGTCTGCCACTGTACAGTTTCTGTCCCACATGGTGTCACAGCCACAGACCCTGCTGCAGGGTCCACGTGCCTGCGCAACCAGTTCGACATGCATGCACAGCCCAGCTGATTACTAGTTCTTTATGCTGGCATTTAACTACCTTCTTTTCATTCTCGTCTTGCCGAGACTCGACCGAAAGCACAACAACACTTACGCTCCTTGCTTACCTTGTCCGGGATAGAAGGTCACCATTTCAACTGACACTGTAAGGGATCAGTATTCATTTAGGATTACCGTAGATTCCGGATTTTAAGCTGCTACTTTTTTCCCACATTTTGAACAGCTTTGAACTCTGCGGCCTTTAATACAGAGCGGCTAATACATGGTTTTTTTTCATGCCGCCAAAAACATTTTGCCTCGTAACAGTAGACCAATAAAATTGATGAGTAGTTCACAGAGGTCCAATGAAATTGTACGATAAATCAAGCGCACTTTCACAATTAAATTATTGTAAATCAGTCATTTGTACTCACCCTCATCAACATGGAAAACACTCGAAGAAAAGCATTGTGCTGCCTTTATGGCAGTTATTTAGTTTATAATATTTTCGCTTAGTAATTCATTTTCTAGTTAAAGTTAGAAGAGTTTTAACTATATTTGTTTTCTGTACTACATCGCGGGATGCTATGACGTCACACCCGGTTTCACCGCGTCTTGTGGGATACCAGTTTGCGATAAACGGGACGGCGGGGGGGAGCGGCGGAGCGGCGGAGCGAAAACGCTGCTTTTAAGTTAAAGGCGATCAATAACTTTTCCTGGTAGGCTGCAGTATATATATTTTTTACCAGTCGTTAGGAGATATTGGAATGTTGTTCAGTAAAGAAGTATACGCAACGTATATTTAAAAGTAGCCGCGTTACAGGCACGGTTCGAAAAAAAGCATTTGCAATATGTATTTGTTTTTGTTACCATATGGATTTAATTAAAAGTTAAAAAATCCTCACGTGTAATATCTTTCTGTGTAAATATCTCATATTACAACGTGGGACACCTGCAGCCGAAAATCCGGTGCGGCCTAAAATCCGGTGCGGCCTTTACAAGTAAAAAATTGATTTTATTTCTAAAATTAGAGCCAGCGGCTTTTAATCAGGTGCGCTCTGTAGTCCGGAATCTACGGTAGTTACTGCTTCCAGCCGGTGTTGGCATTTAACTTTCAGCTTGAGGGCCACAACCTTGTCATGGTTTGGGGGCTCAATGGCCCAGAGAGCTACGTTGCCTGGAGTCTGGGCTTTATGCTTTGGCTCTTGTTAGGGTCACCCATGCCGAGCAGGTCAAAGGGTAGAGGCCAGACTAAGAGTGGTCCACGGGTCCTCCAGTTTCGGGGGTTCAGCTCAGGGCTAACAACCCTGTCTGGTCAAACAAAACTGTTATGGAATTGTATTTTGAAGAATTCTTCTACATCTGAGTGCAATAGCATGATCAACTAACCAATGTGCCATTTCCAGATGACATCAGACACAATCTCCACCGTGTAGGAGAGTGGTCCAGCTTTGTCCTTAATCTTTCCAAGTATCCACTCAATGGTCTGCTCTGTAGTCCCTCACCAGGACCGCTACTCTAGGAGTGAAACATTGAACCTCCTTGTTTGAGGAGGGGCCCTCAGTTTGTCTCAGCTGTTTGCCCTGCAAACTCCTTCGGAGTTTGTGTTTGAGGAGTGCCAAGGGACAACCCAGTAACAGTGTAGCTGGGGAATCGTTGGTTGCCGAGTGGTGTTTGAGGAGTGCCAAGGGACAACCCAGTAACAGTGTAGCTGGGGAATCGTTGGTTGCCGAGTGGTGTTTGAGGAGTGCCAAGGGACAACCCAGTAACAGTGTAGCTGGGGAATCGTTGGTTGCCGAGTGGTGTTTGAGGAGTGCCAAGGGACAACCCAGTAACAGTGTAGCTGGGGAATCGTTGGTTGCCGAGTGGCGATTGAGGAGTGCCAAGGGACAACCCAGTAACAGTGTAGCTGGGGAATCGTTGGTTGCCGAGTGGTGTTTGAGGAGTGCCAAGGGACAACCCAGTAACAGTGTAGCTGGGGAATCGTTGGTTGCCGAGTGGTGATTGAGGAGTGCCAAGGGACAACCCAGTAACAGTGTAGCTGGTGAATCGTTGGTTGCCGAGTGGTGTTTGAGGAGTGCCAAGGGACAACCCAGTAACAGTGTAGCTGGGGAATCGTTGGTTGCCGAGTGGTGATTGAGGAGTGCCAAGGGACAACCCAGTAACAGTGTAGCTGGGGAATCGTTGGTTGCCGAGTGGTGATTGAGGAGTGCCAAGGGACAACCCAGTAACAGTGTAGCTGGTGAATCGTTGGTTGCCGAGTGGTGTTTGAGGAGTGCCAAGGGACAACCCAGTAACAGTGTAGCTGGGGAATCGTTGGTTGCCGAGTGGTGATTGAGGAGTGCCAAGGGACAACCCAGTAACAGTGTAGCTGGGGAATCGTTGGTTGCCGAGTGGTGTTTGAGGAGTGCCAAGGGACAACCCAGTAACAGTGTAGCTGGGGAATCGTTGGTTGCCGAGTGGTGTTTGAGGAGTGCCAAGGGACAACCCAGTAACAGTGTAGCTGGGGAATCGTTGGTTGCCGAGTGGTGTTTGAGGAGTGCCAAGGGACAACCCAGTAACAGTGTAGCTGGGGAATCGTTGGTTGCCGAGTGGTGATTGAGGAGTGCCAAGGGACAACCCAGTAACAGTGTAGCTGGTGAATCGTTGGTTGCCGAGTGGTGTTTGAGGAGTGCCAAGGGACAACCCAGTAACAGTGTAGCTGGGGAATCGTTGGTTGCCGAGTGGTGATTGAGGAGTGCCAAGGGACAACCCAGTAACAGTGTAGCTGGGGAATCGTTGGTTGCCGAGTGGTGTTTGAGGAGTGCCAAGGGACAACCCAGTAACAGTGTAGCTGGGGAATCGTTGGTTGCCGAGTGTGCTGCCTTGTGATATGCAAGGAAAAAGATTGGCGAGCTTCTGATTCAGTGTCAGTGTGTGTGTTCAGTGGGGTGTTAAGACTTGAGAAACCTTTCCACCAAGCCAGTTGTAGCCATTTATATGGTACGGGTGTAATATGTCTTATTCCATTCATTTTCAGAAATGACTGAAGTTGTTCCACGACAAACTGTGGACCATTATTACTAACTAGGTGTTCCGGAACACCAGTCCTTGCAAAGAGGCTTCTCAACCCATCAGAAGTGTGTGAGGCTGTCGTGGAGGCTATTAGAAACACTTCTAGCCACTTTGAAGCTGCATTCACGACTAGCAAGAAATCTGTGCTCATGAATAGACCAGCATGAACCCTGTGCCAGGAAAATGCGGACTGTTCTCAGGGATGGTGAGGCACTGCTCTCAGCATCTTCTGGACGTTTTGGCATCCTGAACAGTGCATGGCAGGCCGCTCGATCTGCTGATTTATCCCAGGCCACAAAGACAAAGCCAGCTCTTTTATTTTGACCACACCTAGGTAACCGCATGTAGCTCCTCCAACACTTCAGCTCTCAGCTTGGATGGTACAACCCTCAATCCCCACGTAGGGCAACTTCTTCCCGGCAATGGTAAAAACTGGGAGAACTGGAATTCCTGCTGCACATTCCAGCCAATCTGAGTTGACATGCAGATCTTAGACAATGTAGGGTCTTATTTGATTTTCCTTTGAATCATCTTTGCTGTAATAGTGAGACTTTCAATTTGCATAAAGAGCAGTACATCAAGGGGAGAGTCCTTTTTTGTAAGTTTTTCAGGTATTTCCTTTCCCAACTGTAAATGGGACGATCCATCAGTATTTCCAGGATTAGCTGTCCTCTTGAATACAGTCTTGTAGCTGAGCTCTCCAAGAAACAGGGCCCACCTCTGTCACAAACCAGAGAAATTCTGCAGGTGCTGGAAGTCTGAGTGACACACACAAAACGCTGGAGGAACTCAGCAAGCCAGTCGCCATTTCAGGCCGGGACCCTTCATCAGGACACTGCTTTTTCCCATGGATGCTGCCTAAGTTTCTCCAGCATTTAGTGTGTGTATTCATGCTGGTGCACCCTTCTGTGGATTGAAAATGGACACTAGTGGGTGATGATCAGTGACAATGGTAAATTCTATTCATGCAAGTATTGGTTGAAACATTTTACACCCAAAGCAGACTCAAGGTCTCTCTGTCACTTGGTGTGTAATTTTTCTCTGCAGCGGTAAGGGAACGTGATGACTAAGGCCTAGGGGCGTTCACTTCCATCACTCGTAACATATGACTGCACCTATGGAGATGGGAGTAGACTCTCACATGGTGGATTGGATAGTGGACTACTTGACAGATAGACCTCAGTATGTGCGGTTGGGAGACTGTAGGTCTGACACGGTGGTCAGCAGCACAGGAGCGCCGCAGGGGACCGTGCTCTCTCCGGTCCTGTTCACCCTGTACACATCAGACTTCCAATATAACTCGGAGTCCTACCATGTGCAGAAGTTCGCTGATGACACGGCCATAGTGGGGTGTGTCAGGAATGGACAGGAGGAGGAGTATAGGAAACTGATACAGGACTTTGTGTTATGGTGCAACTCAAACTACCTGCGTCTCAATATCACCAAGACCAAGGAGATGGTGGTGGACTTTAGGAGATCTAGGCCTCATATGGAGCCAGTGATCATTAATGGAGAATGTGTGGAGCAGGTTAAGACCTACAAGTATCTGGGAGTACAGTTAGACGAAAAGCTAGACTGGACTGCCAACACAGATGCCTTGTGCAGGAAGGCACAGAGTCGACTGTACTTCCTTAGAAGGTTGGCGTCATTCAATGTCTGTAGTGAGATGCTGAAGATGTTCTATAGGTCAGTTGTGGAGAGCGCCCTCTTCTTTGTGGTGGCGTGTTGGGGAGGAAGCATTAAGAAGAGGGACGCCTCACGTCTTAATAAGCTGGTAAGGAAGGCGGGCTCTGTCGTGGGCAAAGTACTGGAGAGTTTAACATCGGTAGCTGAGCGAAGGGCACTGAGTGGGCTACGGTCAATTATGGAAAACTCTGAACATCCTCTACATAGCACCATCCAGAGACAGAGAAGCAGTTTCAGCGACAGGTTACTATCGATGCAATGCTCCTCAGACAGGATGAAGAGGTCAATACTCCCCAATGCCATTAGGCTTTACAATTCAACCGCCAGGACTTAAGAACTTTTTAAAAGCTATTATTAATGCATATTTATATGCATATCATATTTTTTACTGAGTTAAGTATTGTATGTAATTAGTTTTGCTACAACAAGTGTATGGGACATTGGAAAAAAAGTTGAATTTCCCCATGGGGATGAATAAAGTATCTATCTATCTATCTATCTAAACCATAAGGCAAGGCGTCACAGGCAAGCTTCACTTCACGATGTTGATCATAACGTGTGAGTATAGTATCTGATGTCAGCATTTACTTTGCCACCTCACACTCCTTTGTCCATTGCCATTTCTTCCTGATCTGTAGTAATGAGTTCAAGGATTGGAGCACAGTAACTAGGGATATCAGGAACCTGTTATAGTATTGAACAAATCTTAGAAAGAATTACAACTGTGACATGTTCTTTGGTCTTTGGGTAGCCACCAAATTCTTGAATTTTCTCAGCGCGCTTGTGTAAACCGTGTGCGTCAATAGGCTGATCACAGTAAGTGATGCTTGGTTTAAAGGACACACAGATGCTGCTCTACGCTCTGTTCATATTCTGCTGATCTTTTTTAACACTGTCTTGAGATTTTGGAGATGTTCCTTGTCACCTTTACCAGTGACAATGATATCATCCTGGTAAAACTGCGTGCCTGGGCAGCCTTGCAGCAGCATCTAGCTCAGAGCTTTCTACGTAGGTGCTCCCAAAACCAAAATAAGCCTGTCATACTGATAAAGCCCTTTGTGAGTTTTTATAGTTAGAAATACTTCGGACTCTTCTTCCACTTCCGTCAGTAGACAGGCATCAGCTAAGTCCACTTTGCTGAGGTGTCTCTATCCAGAAAGGGTTTCAAACAAATGCTCAGTCCTGGGCATAGTGTATTGATCTGCTTTCTACGGGGTTGATGGTGACCTTAAAATCACCACGGATCGTGACAGACCCGTCCTCCTTGGCTGCTGGGACCACCGGCATTACTGATGGGCTCCACTCAACCTCGGAAAGAATTCCTGCAGCCTCCATGCAATCAGGCTCACTGGCGACTTTATCATGGATGGTCTAAGGAACCAGACGGGCTTTGTTAAACCTGGGTGTGGTATTTGTATTTAACACTACCTTACTCTCGATACGTTTGAGTTTTCCAATGCCATCCTTGTACACTGCTGTGGCATCAAGGCTACCCAGAGCCGTGTCACTCTCATCATAATTAGATTTTTCATAAATATTAGTGCTCTTTTTGAAGCACAACTTGACTACCCTGTGCAGTCCGTTGATTTTTGTCTGCCCACGTGCTCTTTGTATGCCTCCTAGTTTGTTGCATTTTCTGCGTTTCGCCTTTAAACCTGCATTGGTCTGCTGCATGTGAGCCCCTGGCACAGTGGTAACACAACTTGCTTAGCCAGGCCAGTTTCTCTTTAGATATTGCAATTTTATTCACACTCACTATCATCCCTGACTGCAACTCAATTGCTTCTCTGCTTGCTGTTTCCATTGATGCAGTGATTTCAACGGCTCTGTTAAATGTGAGATGTGCTTCAGTTTGGAACCATTTTTCAATGCTTTCTTGTAAGATTCAACAAACTAAACTATCTCTCTGTGCATCATTAAGCTCATTACTGAACTGACTATGCTCAGGCAATCTCTTCAAGTCAGCTACGTGCACTGAATGGACTCCCTTTCCTTACGATTCTGCTTATGAAGCCTACAGTGTTCTGCAGTTAACAATGGTTTCAGTTCTCAGTGTTCCTGCATTACTTTCACAATATCAGCAAAGCTCATTTTGGCTCGTTTAGTTGGAGCGGTCACACTTCTAAGTAAACTGTATGCCTTTCCACCCAACACAGTTAGCAAAACTGGCACTCTCTTTTCACTGGCCATTTCATTGGCTTCAAAATGCTGCTCAATTCGCTCAGTATACAACATCCAGTTATCTCTTGTGTGGTCAAATGTGTCTATCTTTCCAACGTAGCCTGCTTTTGCTTTGTTTTAAATTTATGATTATTGTCACGTCGTACTCACTGTTTATGAACCCATGAATTTCATCCAGTTGCTGACTTTTTGTTAACTCTGCCATCTCTCTCCCGTTCCGAAGAGACACGTGCTGTGCTTTTTCTTTTGCCTGTCCATTTCTCTCCTCTTGCAACGAAAGTGTTTGTGCTTTAATTAACTGGAACAACTGGATGGGCTAAACAGTAGTTGGCCAGGTTGTTTTTAAAACAACTTCATTGACACTGTTATGTTTTGTAACACAAAACTAATTAAAAGAAAGACACGGAGCTGGGGATAACGTATATTTGTTTTGTTTTGATATAGTGAGGTGGGCACTTATGACGGGGTGCCATAATGATGTATGCTAGTCACATACTTTTATGTAATGAATTACAAGGCCATAAGACTGGAAGATACAGGAGCAGAATTGGACCATTCAGCCCATTGAGTCTGCTCTGTATCATCACTACTCCATTCCCTCTCAGCCCCAATCTCTTGCCTTCTCCCCTTATCCCTTCATATCCTGACTAATCAAGAACCTATCAACCTCTACCTTAAATATTTCCAATGATGTTGTTACAAGATGCACCCAACCACCCAAGCTTCTGGAATTTAGATGTTCTAACTCTGCAGAGTATGAATAGCTGATGTGGCCTCTTTAAGGATTCAGGACCATCACACTAATTGGCAATCATGTTTTGGGCGCCAAGAATTGAGTATTTAAAGAGCTCCTGAATGGAGCCTTGGTGCCCAGTCTAGAGGCCAGCGTTTTGTTTTGTGGTCAGTTCTCAATCCAGTTTTATTCCGTGTCTCAATCCTATCCTTGGGTACTCCGGCACTGGGGTTCAAACCATCCTCATCTGGTCTTAGTGCAATTGAGCTGGTATGGATTGATGGGGCATCAGAATCTTTTGTCCACTATAACCGGACACAGCGAGAAGATTTCCAGACAGAGCCTGGAGAATCACGAGCTCCAGGTAGTCATCTCTACAAGGAGGAAGGCAGAGTCACTGGGGAGTGCCAGTCAGTCGCTCTGAGAAGCCACGGAGAGATTTAACGGTGACTCACGCTCTTGCAGTGGCTTCCTTATTAGTGTTCGAGCTCTTGCCATCCTGGTTCCCTTTGGAGCGTGAAAAAGCGGCCTTCATTGCCTCTCTTCTGGCTGGAAGAGCCCTGGCCCGGGAATGAAGGTCGGAGGAGTTCCTGGCCACCATGAGGAATGTGTTCCATCACTCTGCTGAAGCCAGCCAAGCCTTGGGCCGGCCGATGAAGATTTGACAGGGCGGACGGTCAGCAGCCGACTATGGTACTGAGTTTCAGCCCAAGAGAGCGGCTGGAATGAGGGGGTGGAGGGAACCATTTGTAACACATCACTGCTCTCGCCTAAGGATACAAATGAGGATGTGGACTCTGATTTGGTCACAAATTTCTACAAATAAGTTTTGTGAACCAGGGAGGGGACTCTGAGGACTGTTGTACCACCCCTGCCACTTAAGAAGCCTCAGCATGTCATCCTCAAAAGAAGGTCCTGAGGAGAATAAAGCACTCAAACTGGTCGTAATTCCTTCCGCCTACAAGGACCTGGAGGCGCCCTTAGCAAGGGAAAGGTCTCGACTCTTCCACCATACCGACCCTATAACTGTGCTGTAGACTTGCTGCCTGGTACTTGTTTCTCACGGGGTCTGTTGTACGTGCTCTCAGGCCCAGAGAGAAGCACAATGGAGTGGTGCAGAAGGGAAAGAGGAAGATGAGGAATGCGGTAGTCACAGGGGATTCCATAGTCAGGGGAACAGACAGGAGATTCTGTGAGCCTGATAGAGATACCCGCATGGTGTGTTGCCTCCCAGGTGCCAGGGTACGGGATGTCTCGGATCGGGTGCAGAGTATTCTGAAGGGAGAGGGTGAACAGCCAGAAATCCTGGTACACGTTGGTACCAATGACATAGGTAGAAAAAGGGAGGAGGTCCTGAAGAGAGAATTCAGGGAGTTGTGTAGGAAGCTGAAAAGCAGGACCTCCAGGGTAGTAACCTCAGGATTGCTGCCTGTGCCACGTGCTAGCGAGGGCAAGAATAGCATGATCAGGTGAATTAATGTGTGGCTGAGAGACTGGTGCAGGGGGCAGGGCTTCGGATTCCTGGATCATTGGGGCCTCTTCAGAGGGAACTACGACTTGTACAGAAAGGACGGGTTGCACCTGAACCCAAAGGGGATCAATATCCTAGCAGGCAGGTTCAATGGAGCCATTAGGGAGGGTTTAAACTAACTTGGCAGGGGGATGGGAACGGAAGTGATAGGGCTGAGGAAAGGGGAAAACAGAAATAAATCAAAGACAGCATGCAACAGAGATGATAGAAAGGACAGGCAAGAGATGAGGCATAATCACAGCTAGTGGGGTGAGTTACAGGGCAATAGAGGCGTGGTGCAGTTAGAACAGAAAGCAACAAACACTGGACTGGAAGTGTTATATTTGAATGAACGCAGCATAAGAAATAAAATGGACAATCCTGAAATTCAGCTCCAGGTTGGCAACTATTACCTGTGGCCACCTCTGAAACTTGGCTAAAGGATGGCTGCCATTTGGAGCTGAAAGTCCAAGGATATACGGTGCATCGGAAAAGCAGGTTAGTAGGCAGAGGGGGTGGTGTGGCCCTGTGTAGATTCTACTCTGCAGACTCACCGTATCCTCTGCACAATTTGCTTTTCCACTCAATTTAGTGTCATCAGCCCACTTAAATATACTGCACTGGGTCCCCTCTTCCAGATTGTTAATGTATATCGTGAGAAGTTGCGGACCCAGCACCGAACTCTGCGGCACACCGCTCACCACTGATTGCCAACCAGACAAACACCCATGGATCCCAACTCTCTGCTTTTGATTAGTTAACCAGTCCTCTATCCACGCTAATGCATCACCCCCAACTCTATGTATTCTTATCTTACGGATAAGTCTTTTATGTGGCACCTTATCAAACGCCTTGCTCAAATTCCCTCAGCAGAACCTCTTTCCTCATTCTACCTATGTCGTTGACACCCACATGGACCACGACAACTGGATCCTTCCCCTCCCACTGTAAATTCCTCTGCAGGTCAGATAAGATGTCCCAAACCTGGGCACTAGGCAGGCAACACAGCCTCCAAGATGCTCTATCCTCACAACAGAGAACCCTGTCTATTCCCCTGACTATACTATCCCCAATTACCACTACATTTCTCTTCTCTCCCCCTCTTGAATGGCTCCCTGAACTACGGTGCCACAGTTAGGTTACTCATCCTTCCTACAGCCCCCACTCTCATCACACAGGGAGCAAGAATCTCAGTTCAATTGGACAACTCGAGGGCTGAGTCTCCTCCAGCACTGTCTCTCAGATCTACTGCCTGCCTCACTCTGTCACACCGTCTTGCCCCTGTCCACAGACCGAATTTGAGGAAACTAATCTAATGGGTGTGACGACCTCCTGAAACAGAGAATCCAGGGAACTCTACTCCTCCCTGATGTGCCGCAGTGTTTGAAGCTCAGATTCCAGGTCTTCAACTTTGAGCCTGAGTTCCTCCAGCAGCCAGCACTCGCTGCAGATGTGGTCACCGAGAATCACAATGGGGTCCACCAGCTCCCACATCATGCAGCTGGAGCATATCCTGCATCTCCCCTTTATTTCATTAGCTGTAAGTTAGTGACTTTTTATTCAACCACTACAACAGCTTTACTTGCTACTTACCTGTCCCACCTCGCCGAAGCCTCTCCAGCAAAGACTCAAGTTCCCGCTCCTACACTGGTTCACTCACACAATGGCCGTTCCACTTTGACCCTGCTTTACTTTTAATTGCTCCTGCTAATGAATTGTGAATCAATTCATCCATCGCTAATGCACCTAGCCCCATGAACTGCTCCTTTCTTAAACTCTTCTCCCCGACCTATGCAATGTTCTCTGTGTCTATGAATCGATTGGTCTGCCACTAATGCTGCTAAAAAGGAAGAGAAATAATAATAACAATTATCATTATTTTGAAAATAATTTTTCTTAGTTCAAATTGGTAAAACATAAGATACAGTCATAGCCCACCGTGCTCATTTGTCTATTGCTAGGAACCTTTGGACAATACTAGTGCTGTTCAATATTGTGGCTTTCTGAAGATTTACATAGATTTTACTGTGTAGCCCTTATTGTTTAATACTATTGTGTAGTTACTTTGGAATGATACCAGTTGTAGATATTACTGTTGGGATAATGTATACCCTGTTCATCTTCTCTGTGGATGTCACCTTGTCGTGGTGGAGAAGCTTGTGTGGTCCTGAGATCCCGAGAGCGATGCCGTCTGGAGCTATGCTCCTGGTAGGGTCACCCATGGCGGTAAGGTCGAGGGTGAGGTCCCTGACAAAGAACAATCCAACCAAGACCTCAACGGTGGAACAGGCAGGCGAAGTTACTTCAAACTCAACGGCTGTGAAGGCGGATGAAGGCTGCAACAAATCCATCAGCTCCAATCGTCGTGGTTTCCATGCCATTGGAATCAGTTGGTTGATTTGTGAAGTATCGTGTGCTTCTTGGAGTGCAACATCGAGTACACGTTAAACAAATACACGCACAGGCATCTTCGCTCTGTGGTAACGGAACGAAGACCATCACCCTCAACCTCGAGGGATAGCCACGACAACGACCCTGTTCATGTTCCATAGTCATTTAGTTTCCTCTTTTAATTCAGCACATTTATGGTATTTTTCACTTATTGATTTTGGTGTGTTATGTATGTTTGGAATGGCGATATCTATCAAGTAAATTGTTCTTGCTTGTGTATCCTATATTATTATGTCCTCACAGTTATTATGGATTGTCCTATCTGTAATAACTGATGGATCATAAAATAATTTGTGGTATTCTGACTCTAAAACTAAAACAAGGCCTGTGTTTATAGTAAGACGTGATTTTATTTATGAGTTTGTATTTCAAAGTGATATTTTGGTGAATAATGTTTCCCACTTGGTTGTGCCTGGTGTATGTAATCAGATTGAGTTAAATTGTTACAGGATCCTGTAATGTGGTAGCCCAGTCAGCAGAGTACAAGGAAGTTCCTTTCAGGTCAGCAGCACTTGTTCAAAAGGAGAGCTTCAAGGGCGTTCGGTGTCATTCTGGTGGCCCAGTCAGTGGCAGGAGCAACGCACAGCAAGGAGGTTACTCACAGGTCGGTGGCACTCATTTAAAAGGAGAGCGCCACAGGCATTCGGTGTCATTCCAACAGCCAATCAGCAGCAGGCGCAGCACAGAGAGGAGTAAATAAAAGTACAACTGGAACAAGTGGAGCAGCCATTGTTGGAGCGGCCATTGATGGGAGTGGTGAGAGTGGGAGTGTCAGGCTTTGGCTCTGGGTAAGTTGTCCGGTAAGTTTCTATTAAGTTTCCTTTTTCTCTTACTCCCTCAGGGTTACTTAGGGTAGTTCAAATGGCCGTTGGGTGTTCTTCATGCCAGACATTAGAGTCCTGGGGGACACCGAGTCTCCCAGGGAACTACATCAGCATGAAGGTCATCCAGCTGCAGCTCCTTGAAGACCATGTTAGGGATCTGGAACAGCAGCTGGATGACCTTCGGCTTGTACAAGAGAGTAAGGAGATCATCAATCAGATTTACAGAGAAGTAGTTACCCCTAAGTTGCAGGAGGCGAGTAGCTGGGTGACTGTCAGGAGGAGGAATGGGAAAGTGAAGAGGCAGTTTGTACAGAGCAGCCCTGTGGCCATTCCCCTCAATAATAAGTATACCATTTTGGATACCGTTGTGGAGGAATGGCCTCCCAGGAGAATGCCACGGAGACCCAATTACTGACACTGAGTTTGGGTCCATGGTGCAGAAGGGAAAGACGGAGAAGGGAGGAGCAGTGGTGATAGGGGACAATAGTCAGGGGAACAGACAGAAGATTCCATGGACATGAACAGGACGCCTGAATGGTCTGTTGCCTGCCGGGAGCCATGGTCAAGGATGTCTCGGATGGCGTCCACAAAATTTTGGAAGGGGAGGGAGAGAAGCCAGATGTCTTGGTACATATTGGTACCAATGACATAGGAAGGAAAAGCAAAGAGGTCCTGAAGAGAGAATTTAGAGAGCTAGGCAGGGAGCTGAGCAGCAGGACCCCCCAGGGTAGTAATTTCTGGATTGCTAACTGTGCCAGTGAGGGTAGAAACAGGATGATTTAGCAGATAAATGTGTGGTGGAAAAGCTGGTGCAGGGGGCAGGACCTCAGGTTCTTGGACCATTGGGATCTCTTCCGGGGGAGGGATGAACTGTACAAATCAGACGGGTTGCACCTGAACCAAAGGGGGTCCAATATTCTTGCAGACAGGTTTGTTAGGTATGTTGGGGAGGGTTTAAACTAATTTGACAGGGGGGTGGGAACCAGAGTGAAGGACTCAGGATAGGACAGATGGTAAAAAAGCAAAGCTGTCAGGAAGAGCAGGCAGATAGATGATAGGACAAAATTGCAGCCAGCATGGTGAGTATCAGTGCATTAGGGATACAGAATCAAAAAGGGTAGCAAATACAGTACTCAAAGTGTTATATCTCAATGCACGGAGTATAAGAAATAAGGTGGATGATCTTGTTGCTCTTTTACAGATTGTCCGGTATGATGTTGTGGCCATCACGGAATCGTGGCTGAAGGATGGTTGTAGTTGGGAGCAGAATGTCCAAGGTAACATGTTGTATCAGAGGGATAGGAAGGTAGGTAGAGGGGGTGGTGTGGCTCTGCTGGTGAAGAATAACATCAAAATATTAGAAAAATGTGACATAGGATCAGAAGATGTTGAATCCTTGTGGGTTGAATTAAGAAACTGCAAGGGTAAAAGGACCCTGATGGCAGTTATATACAGGCCTCCCAACAGTAGCTGGGATGTGGACCACAGATTACAATGGGAAATAGAAAAGGTGTTTCAAAAGGACAATATTCTTACAGTTATGCGAGATTTTAACATGCCGTAGATTGGGAAAATCAGGTTGGTAATGGATCTCAAGAGAGTGAATTTGTTCATTGCTCTTCAGAGCAATTTGTCATTGAGCCTACTAGGGGATCAGCTATACTGTCTTATGTAATGAACTGGAGGTGATTGGAGAGCTTAAGGTAAAAGAGCATTTAGGAGTCAATGATCACAATATGACTCAGTTCAACTTGAAATTTGATAGGGGGAAGGCAAAGTCTGACATAGCAGTATTTCAGTGGAGTAAAGGAAAGTACAGTGGTATGAGAGAGATGTTGGCCAAAGGAAATTGGAAGGAGATGCTGGCAGGGTGACAGCACAGCAAAACTGGCTTGAGTTTCTGGAAAAATACAGGATAGATGTATTCCAAAACGAAGGAGTACTCAAATGGCAAAATCGTACAACTGGGCTGGCAAGGGAAGTTAAAACTAATGTAAAAGCAAAAGAGAGGCAGAACTTAGCGGGAGGATAGAAGATTGGAAAGCTTTTAAAAACCTACAGTGAGTAACGTTAAGAGAGAAAAGATAAAATATGAAAGCAAGCTAGCAAACAATATCAAGGTGGATAGAAAAAGTTTTCACAAGTATATAAAAAACAAAAGAGAGATGAGAGTGAATATAGGACCAGCAGAAAATGAGGCCGGAGAAATAATAATGGGGGACAAGGAGATGACAGACGAATTAAGTGAGTATTTTCCATCAGTCTTCAGTGTGGAAGACATTAGCAGTGTGGTGGGTGTTCAGGAGCGAGGAGAGAGAATCAAGTGCAGTTACTATAACAAGGGAGAAGGTGCTTCGAAAGCTGAAAGGCCTAAGTCATTTGGACCAGATGAACTGCTCCCTAGGGATCTGAAAGAGGTAGCAGTAGAGATTGTGGAATCATTAGTAATGATCTTTCAAGGATCATTGGACTCTAGGGTGGTTCTGGAGGACTGGGAAATTGCAAATGTCATTCCACTCTTTAAGAAAGGAGGGAGGCAGCAGAAAGGAAATTATAGACCAGTTAGCCTGACCTCAGTGGTTGGGAAGATGTTAGAATCAATTGTTAAGGATGAGGTGACGGAGTACTTAGTGACACAGGACAAGATAGTACAAAGTCAGCTGGATTCCTTTTAAGAGAAAATCTTGCTTGACTAACCTGTTGGAATTCTTTGAGGAGATTACAGCTAGGATAGTTAAAGGGGATACAGTGGATGTTGTATATTTGGATTTTCAGAAAGCCTTTGACGAGGTGCCACACATGAGGTTGCTTATCAAGTTAAGAACCCATGGTATTACAGGAAAGTTACTAGCGTGGTTAGAGCATTGGCTGATTGGTAGGAGGCAGCAAGTGGGAATCTGGTTGGCTGCCAATGACTAGTGGTGTTCTGCAGGGGTCAGTGTTGGGACCACTTCTTTTTATGCTGTATATAAATGACTTAGATGACGGAATAGATGGTTTTGTTGCTAAGTTTGCAGATGAAATGAAGATTGGTGGAGGGGCAGGTGGTGTTGAGGAAACAGGTAGGATACAGAAGGATTTAGACAGATTAGGAGAATTTGCAAGAAAGTGGCATATGAAATAGAATGTAGGAAAATGTACGGTCATGCACTTTGGTAGAAGAAATAAATGTGCGGACTATTTTCTCAATGAGAAGAAAATCCAAAAATCTGAGATGCAAAGAAACTTGGGTGCCCTTGTGCAGAACACCCTAAAGGTTAACTTGCAGGTTAAGTCAGTGGTGAAGAAGGTAAATGCAATGTTAGCATTCATTTCAAGAGGTCTAGCATGCAAGAGCAGGGATGTGATGCTGAGGCTTTATAAAGCACTGGTGAGGCCTCACCTTGAATATTGTGAACAGTTTTGGGCTCCGTATCTAAGAAAAGGGATGTCCATTTAAAACAGAGATGCAGAGAAATTTCTTTAGCCAGAGGGTAGTGAAGTTATAGAATCTGTTACCACATGCAGCTGTGAATGCCAGGTTGTTGGGTATATTTAAGGCAGAGCTTGATAGATTCTTGACCGGCCACGCCATTGAAGGTTACAGGGAGAAGGCTAGGGAGTGGGGCTGAGGAGAGGTAAAAAGGATCAGCTGTGGATGGTGGAGCAGACTCGATGGGCTGAATGGCCTAATTCTGCTCCTGTGCCTTATGCTCCCACAATGTGTTGGATTCTTTCTGGCTTCTCTAGGCATTTTCTGTATTTATTGCCTTAAATTTGTTGGTCTTTTGTTACGCATTTTTGATCATTTTTTGTGTAAACCGCTTGGTCCTGTATTGCCACGGGGAACCCTCCTGTTACATTCTCCCATTCACCTCCATTCAGGGCACCAAACAGTCCTTCCAGCTGAGGCAACACTTCGCCTGCAAATCTACTGGATCATTTATTGTGTTCAGTGCTCCCAATGCAGCCACCTCCACACTGGTGAGACCCTTCGTAAATTGGCGTACCTCCGCTCCATCAGCCAAAAGCAGATCCGTCTGGTGGCCAAATGTTCTAATTCTGATTCTCATTCCCATTCCGACATGTCGGTCCATGGCCTCCACTCGCGCCATAATCAGGCCACCCTCGGGGTGAGGGTGAAACACCTTATATTCCATCTTGGTAGCCTCAATCTGATAGCATGAATATTGATTTCTCCTAAAAACAATTCCCTCCTCTATTCCTCACTCTGGCCTCTAACCTCTTCTCACCTGCCTGTCACCTCCCTCTGGTGCCCCCTCCACCTTCCTTTTCTCCTACGATCCACTCTCCTCTGGTTTCACCTATCACCTACCAGCTACTCCTCCTTCTCCTCCCCTAACTTTTATTCTAGCGTCTTTCCCCTTCCTTACCCGTCCCGAAGAAGGGTCTCAGCCCAAAACATCAACTGTTTACTCTTTTCCATAGATGCTGCCTGACCTGTTGAGTTCCTCCAACGTTTTGTGTGCGTTGCTTGAATTTCCAGCATCTACAGATTTTCTCATCGGTATGGATTGCAAACTGAACAAATCTTATCACTGCATCGCAATACGTGTGACAATATAAATCAATCGGCCGTTTTAACATTTTGAAGTGTTTTTCATTGCCCCGTGCCTGGTTTTGTCAATTAAGTTGTAAGATGGAGAGAAATATTGAGGGAAGGCAATAAATGGGAAGATCTTTGTTAGGGTGTGAATCCTGACACCATCTGCAAAGAGTTTGTATGTCCCTCCGATGAACAGGTAGACTTCCTTTGGGTGTTCTGGTTGGTACATACATTCCAAAGATGTACTGGACAGTATGCAAAACAAGCTTTTCACACTCTATCTCGGTACATGTGACAATAATCATAAACCAATTTAGCAATTTTACAAGTCTGCTGTTGCTAAGTCAAAGTGGGCTAGCATCTCTTTTGAGGCTTGATGCCAGATCCTGTTTGACAATGCTTGTTCTGTCTGACTGAACGGTCAGGGAGAGCTCTGGTGGAAGGGTGTGTCACCCACAGGGACAAAGTTAAGAATGAGCACCAGAGGGTTGTGGAGAATTTTTCTCACTCAAAGGGAGGATTGTGGAGACTTGAAGAGGCAGATGGTGGAATCAGACTTGGTAGCAACTTCTAAAGGGGATTGTGGACAATGGCAGGGGAGGGTTGTATAACTGTATCACACTTTCCAAAACCCTGAACTTTGTGCTGAACACTCTCCTACTCTACTATGGAAATCCATGAATAGATTACATTTTTAAAAATTGCAAGAGGAACTGCATCAGGAATATATCCTCAGCTCTAGAGAAAAACTGTTACAAGGATACCAGCAGACATACTCAACGGCCAGAAATCAGATCATAACATAGGAAAGAGATGAGAGCACTGAACAGGAATGTATAAATACCCACCACAGCGTACAGTGATTCCAGCTGCAATGAAGTGTGCCAGAACCCAAAATCACATTCGGTTTCTACAGTCAGCTAGGAGAGTTGATCAACCTCACATTGAAAGAATCATTTGCCAAAAGAAACTGCATTTATGTAGTGCCTTTAAAATCACATGCCATCCTGGGGCATTTGAAAGGAGCACTTACAAGCATGAAGACCGTGACTGTTGATCTTTTATGTTTCCAGATAGAACTACCTGTAGGTTTTATGGAATGTCTTAAAGGAAGAATAGAAGAGGACAGAGAGGATGGTAGAAAGATGGGGAGTTTGGCAGATGAAGTCTGTCATAGGTGGAGCAATTAAATTTGAGGGAAATTAGATAAAATGTTCATGATTGGTCTAAAAACATTAAATGCAGATATAATGTCCATGATGACAGCCAAAGGAAAGGACAGGCAAGTGGGCAGAATTTTGTCAGATTTAAACAATGGCACATATATAAAGGGATTTAAAAGTTCAAACACAATTGTTCTGTAATACTGAAGTATTGTTTACAATTTTAATTGCATTGTGCAAGTGTCTGGCACTTGCAAAATTAAAAATTTGTTCAAGATCTTTTGGTGGTGAGAAGTATGATGAAGCTTTTGTGGAAATCCCTGAGCCAAACAAGACTGGGTTTGGTGGGCACAGTCACTTCACAGTGCCAGCCTGTAAGATCAGGGTTCGATTCCCACTGCTGCCTGTCAATAGTCTGTACTCTTTGACCCCCATGGAGCTCTGGGATTCCTTCCAAAGCCACACAGTCGGGCCAGGATCGGTGAGTTGTGAAACGTTCCGTTGCTGCCCGGATCACGGAGACGCCTGTGGGCTGCCCCCAGCACAATTCTCGCTGGTAAGACTTCATGCAAATGACGCATTACACTGTGTGTTCCGACGTACATGTGACAAATAAAGTTAATCTAGCTATCTAAATACGGAAGTTAATACTTAGTTATGCTTACTTCTAACAACACCAGATTAACCAATCAGTACATGTCTGGTGTCAGGTGGAAAAGGGGAGTACCCGGGGGAGCCCACGTCATTGTGGAGAGAGTGTGCAAACTCTGAATAAACATTGTGTGCCCGGTCAGCATTTCGCATGGTGTATGGACTCTTAAGTCACAGCATCATGTGGCATGGGATAACAGGCCCTCCAATCCAACAGAATCTAAAGATCAGCTTTATTTATCACGTGTATATCAAAATGTATAGTGGAATGCGTTGCTTGTGTCAAACCAGGGCGGAGAGGATCGCGTTTGGGGCAGCCTGCACGTCTCGCCATGCTTCCGGTGCCAAGATAGCAAACTCTCAACTCACTACCAGCAGATACTGCGGACCCAGCCAACTTCTTCCCGTTCGTCCTCAAAACAGCTTATTTCTTTTCTCGTACGTCTTTCTTTCCTTTTCTTCACGGTGGTTGTGGTTCTGTCGGAGTCCCTGGTCAAACTACGGTTCTTTGTAAGCAGTGGGATTTGGGTCTGACTGTGCAGCCTAGTGCTTGGGTGTCTCTAGCAATGGCCTGGAAGACATGCACCCCCGGAGTCCAGCGGTCAGAAATCAGGGAGCGGCCCCGAGGGGTGACCCAGCTCCTCGCCAATCTTGCCGACTGATGCATAGTGGGAGACTGGAACACCGAGACAGCAGGCGATGTGTTTGCTAATCGCCGACTGCTGTTGGAGGAAGGCCCCCGTCCTGAAGTGATCCCTCCCGGGAGAGAGCTTGTCGGTCCTCGAGATGAGGGGTTTGGAGTTGCGACGCGGACGATTGTTACATCGGAACAGCGAGTTGCCGGTCTCCACTCTGGTTATTGAAGGAACGACCTCTCTCACTTGCTGGAGGTAGCCAAATGCTGGTTTCTGGACTGTGCCTTGATGGATTCTGTTGTTAAATGTACTTTGAAATTCTGAAGCTTGAAATGTGAGAGGGAACTGGATCACCTGGAAGAAACACACACAGTCACAGAGAGAAGGTGCAAACTCCTTACAGACTGGCGGGAATCGAACCCCAGTCGGTGAGCACTGGTGATATAGCTGCCCTTGATCCATTCTGATCAAGATGCCCATCTAAACTAGCCCCATTGGAACCATATCCTCAAAACATTTCCTTTCACTTTCCTGCCCAAATGTGTTATTATCCCAAGTTCCATGTACTTGCCCAATCTCTGTGTTCAAAAGTTGCCTTCAGGTTCCTATTAAACCTCTCCCCGCTCACCTGAAAGCAGTGCCCTCGAGGTCTGTATTCCCTTTCCCTAGGGAGAAGACAGTGTGCATTCTGCCTGTCGGTAATGGCTGTGCAATCAGCCCCCGTTGCCCTGTAATACAAGGAATGACTGAAGTCTTAGCTTCTCCGATCTCTTCCTGTAACCCAGTCCCTTGCATCCTGGCAACATTCTTGTAAATCATTTCGATAGGTTCAATAGTGTCAGATGTACATCCTGAAATTCTTTCTTCATTTTCACATTCGTTCCAGCTTTCCAGCAGCCGGGTGGCCAGCGCTGAATACAAAATACCATGTATGCCTTCAGCAAAACCACAACATGGCACTGGCGGCTGAACTGGCTTGACCGATGAAAACCAACATGGCGCTGGAAGCTGAACTGGCTTGACCGATGAAGACCAACATGGTGCTGGAGGCTGAACTAGCTTGACCGATGAAGACCAACATGGCGCTGGAGGCTGAACTGGCTTGACCGATGAAGACCAACATGGTGCTGGAGGCTGAACTGGCTTGACCGATGAAGACCAACATGGCGCTGGAGGCTGAACTGGCTTGACCGATGAAGACCAACATGGCGCTGGAGGCTGAACTGGCTTGACCGATGAAGACCAACATGGCGCTGGAAGCTGAACTAGCTTGACCGATGAAGACCAACATGGCGCTGGAGGCTGAACTGGCTTGACCGATGAAGACCAACATGGCGCTGGAGGCTGAACTGGCTTGACCGATGAAGACCAACATGGCGCTGGAGGCTGAACTGGCTTGACCGATGAAGACCAACATGGCGCTGGAGGCTGAACTGGCTTGACCGATGAAGACCAACATGGCGCTGGAGGCTGAACTGGCTTGACCGATGAAGACCAACATGGCGCTGGAGGCTGAACTGGCTTGACCGATGAAGACCAACATGGTGCTGGAGGCTGAACTGGCTTGACCGATGAAGACCAACATGGCGCTGGAGGCTGAACTGGCTTCACCGATGAAGACCAACATGGCGCTGGAGGCTGAACTGGCTTCACCGATGAAGACCAACATGGCGCTGGAGGCTGAACTGGCTTGACCGATGGAGACCAACATGGCGCTGGAGGCTGAACTGGCTTGACCGATGAAGACCAACATGCCGAAGGTCATATTCACCAGCCTGTGTTTCTGAGCGCTGTGTCTGAGATCCATCTGCTCTACAACGCTCCCCAGAGACTCTGTCTGTGCTTGATTTTTTTTCCTGAACTACAACACCTCGCAACTATTTGAATTAAGTTCACATTTGCCATTCCACTGCGTACTTATCCAGCCGATCAAGCTCAGAGAAGATAGAGCAATACAGTCCAGTGGAGACCTTTCGGCCCACAATGGCGTGCAGCCTTTAACCTATTCTAACATCGACCCTCCCACACATCCCTCCATTTTTCTTTCATCCATGTGCTTACCCTGGAGTCTCTTAAATGCCTCTGATGTGTGTGCCTCTGCCACCACCTCTGGCAGCACATCCCATGAATCCATCATTCCCTGTGTAAGAAAAACCCTACCTGGACATTGCCTCCTAGATGTACCCTTCTCCATCCTCTTTCCTCCTCGAGTACATTTGATACGTGGTCTTTCCTCAGAGTGAAACAGTTTGCAACTGTGCTGATCGCTGTCTCTAAATAGTTTCCATCAATGAGACCGGTGTCAGTAATATCATACCTCACGTGACTGTAGTATAGAGTACTACAGTACAGAAACAGGCCCTTTGGCCCATCTAGTCCATGTTGTTATTCTGCCTAGTCCCGACAACCCACACCTGGACCATAGGCCTCCATATCTCTGCCATCTACGTACTTATCCAAACTTCTCTTAAATGTTGAAATCAAACCTCCATCCATCACTTCCACTGGCATCTTGGTCCACTCTCTCACTACCCTCTGAGTGAAGAAATCCCTCCTCAAATGATGGATTTCAAAGTTGTCGGCAGAGATTGAAATATTGTGCAGAATCCCTCTTTGTAAGAAACTGAATTTCTCAGTTCTGTTATTGTATTCAAGATCACTCTCTTGTTTTGCCTACTTCATTATATACCCTTTTCCTAGAGGTTCCCTCTCATCTTTACGAATATCTCTGACTGTGTCCGCATACGTGTGTGTGTGTGTGTGTGTGTGTGTGTGTGTGTGTGTGTGTGTGTGTGTGTGTGTGTGTGTGTGTGTGTGTGCGTGTGTGTGTCCGCGTGTGCGTCTGTGTCTGTCTGTCTGTGTATGTGTCTGTGTGCATGTGTGTGTCTGTGAGTGTGTGTGTGCATTTGTGTGTCCGCGTGTGCGTCTATGTGTGTGTGTGTATATATGTGTTTATAATACACATACACAGATATACACACACTCCCTCTCCCTGTATACTATATATATGCGAGGGAGAGAGAGATTCCAAACTTTCTTTCTTGCAATATGTTTGCCAGCAGCCATAGCCGAGTGTGAATGTGAACGTTTCAGCTGGGCCTCAGAAAGAGCTTTGGCAGTCAGTAAGTGCGAAGCAGTTGGTTGCAGAGTGAAAGAAGGATTACTTCCCTCCCCTTTATTTGTTCTGGCTCACGTACCTCACTGGAGCCAGCTACCATCCCTCAACGAGTACAGAAGTTGTGTTGTGAATGAGAAGAACAGATTGCCGGACGAGCTGTGACAGGAAGGGAATGTTTGATGTTCAGGGGACTCCTGAATCGGTTTTGATTTTAATTACTGTATTTCTTCAGAGATTCAGCACCGTAACCGGCCCTTCCGGTCCCATGAACCCCACGCTGCCAAATTACACCCTCATGACCAATTAACCTACCAACCCACAGGCCTTTGGACTGTGAGAGGAGACGAGAGGAAATGAAGCGCGCAGTCACGGGGAGAACACACACACTCCGGCGGTAGGAATTGAACCCCGGTCACTGTGGTGTGCTAACCACTGTCTGCCTGAGCAGCATGGGAACCTGTGGGGCAGGGTATGCAGCCAGGGGCTGGTCAGGGCATAGAACGAGCCACCAGAGGGCGTGGCTAGGACAGGCATAGGACATTGCCAACGTTTAAAAGACACTGACAGTTACACGGACAGGAAAGGTTCAGAGTCTCTGAGCCATCGCAGGCAAATGGAACTCGATGAAGGAGCTGTTTCCATGTGGTTTCACTCGGACTCTCCATGTGATTAAGAAGCTCCAATGATCATACTGACTGGGTACTGACAGATCCTCCCCTCACTCAAATGGTTCATCCACACTGGGGACCAGCTCTGGCCCCCGTGGTACCACGCTAATCACAGCAGTCACTGGGAGAACGTACAGACAGCAGCAAGATCAATCCGTGTTACTGACACCGTAATAGCGTTGCGCTCACTGTGACACTACCGTGCTGCCCAGCAACACGTCCCCTACTGCTGTTGCCATTCTGACATAGGAGCAGAATTAATCCATTCGACCCATCGACTCTGCTCTGCCATTCCACCATGGCTGACTTATATTCCCTCTCAACCCCGTTCCTCTGCCTTCGCACCGTGACCTTTGACAACCTTACTTATCAACAATCTGTCCATATCCCTCTAAACCTTTCCTATCCATGTCCCTGTCCATATCCCTCTGAACATTTCCTATCCATGACCCTGTCCATATCCCTCTAAACCTTTCCTATCCGTGTCCCTGTCCATATCCCTCTGAACATTTCCTATCCGTGTCCCTGTCCATATCCCTCTGAACATTTCCTATCCATGACCCTGTCCATATCCCTCTAAACCTTTCCTATCCGTGTCCCTGTCCATATCCCTCTGAACATTTCCTATCCGTGTCCCTGTCCATATCCCTCTGAACCTTTCCTATCCGTGTCCCTGTCCATATCCCTCTGAACCTTTCCTATCCGTGTCCCTGTCCATATCCCTCTGAACCTTTCCTATCCGTGTCCCTGTCCATATCCCTCTGAACCTTTCCTATCCGTGTCCCTGTCCATATCCCTCTAAACCTTTCCTATCCATGTCCCTGTCCATATCCCTCTGAACATTTCCTATCCATGACCCTGTCCATATCCCTCTAAACCTTTCCTATCCGTGTCCCTGTCCATATCCCTCTGAACATTTCCTATCCGTGTCCCTGTCCATATCCCTCTGAACCTTTCCTATCCGTGTCCCTGTCCATATCCCTCTGAACCTTTCCTATCCGTGTCCCTGTCCATATCCCTCTGAACCTTTCCTATCCGTGTCCCTGTCCATATCCCTCTGAACCTTTCCTATCCGTGTCCCTGTCCATATCCCTCTGAACCTTTCCTATCCGTGTCCCTGTCCATATCCCTCTGAACCTTTCCTATCCGAGTCCCTGTCCATATCCCTCTGAACCTTTCCTATCCGTGTCCCTGTCCATATCCCTCTGAACCTTTCCTATCCGTGTCCCTGTCCATATCCCTCTGAACCTTTCCTATCCGTGTCCCTGTCCATATCCCTCTGAACCTTTCCTATCCGTGTCCCTGTCCATATCCCTCTGAACCTTTCCTATCCGTGTCCCTGTCCATATCCCTCTGAACCTTTCCTATCCGTGTCCCTGTCCATATCCCTCTGAACCTTTCCTATCCGTGTCCCTGTCCATATCCCTCTGAACCTTTCCTATCCGTGTCCCTGTCCATATCCCTCTGAACCTTTCCTATCCGTGTCCCTGTCCATATCCCTCTGAACCTTTCCTATCCGTGTCCCTGTCCATATCCCTCTGAACCTTTCCTATCCGTGTCCCTGTCCATATCCCTCTGAACCTTTCCTATCCGTGTCCCTGTCCAAGTGTCTTTTTACTGTTGTACCAGCCTCCATCACTTGCTCTGGTAGCTCTGGGTGAAAAGGTTGTCGCTCAGGTTCCTATTAAATCTCACCTCTCTCACCTTAAACATTTACCCCTCATTACTGATTCCCCAGTACTGGGAAAAAGACTGTACATATGTTCACCCATATAACAATCACAGCACAGAAACAGGCCATCTCGGCCCTCCTAGTCCGTGCCAAACTCTTAATCTCACCTGGTCCCACATACCCGCACTCAGCCCATAACCCTCCACTCCTTTCCTGTCCATATACCTATCCAATTTTACCTTAAATGACACAACTGAACTGGCCTCTACTACTTCTACAGGAAGCTCATTCCACACAGCTATCACTCTGAGTAAAGAAATACCCCCTCATGTTTCCCTTAAACTTTTGCCCCCTAACTCTCAAATCATGTCCTCTCGTTTGAATCTCCCCTACTCTCAATGGAAACAGCCTATTCACGTCAACTCTATCTATCCCTCTCAAAATTTTAAATACCTCGATCAAATCCCCCCTCAACCTTCTACGCTCCAATGAATAGAGACCTAACTTGTTCAACCTTTCTCTGTAACTTAAGTGCTGAAACCCAGGTAACATCCTAGTAAATCGTCTCTGCACTCTCTTTAATTTATTGATATCTTTCCTATAATTCGGTGACCAGAACTGTACACGATACTCCAAATTTGGCCTTACCAATGCCTTGTACAATTTTAACATTACATCCCAACTTCTGTACTCAATGCTCTGATTTATAAAGGCCAGCGTTCCAAAAGCCTTCTTCACCACCCTATCTACATGAGACTCCACCTTCAGGGAACTATGCACTGTTATTCCTAGATCTCTCTGCTCCACTGCATTCCTCAATGCCCTACCATTTACCCTGTATGTTCTATTTGGATTATTCCTGCCAAAATGTAGAACCTCACACTTCTCAGCATTAAACTCCATCTGCCAACGTTCAGCCCATTGTTCTAACCGGCATAAATCTCCCTGCAAGCTTTGAAAACCCACCTCATTATCCACAACACCTCCTACCTTAGTATCATTGGCATACTTACTAATCCAATTTACCACCCCATCATCCAGATCATTTATGTATATTACAAACAACATTGGGCCCAAAACAGATCCCTGAGGCACCCCGCTAGTCACCGGCCTCCATCCCAATAAACAATTATCCACCACTACTCTCTGGCATCTCCCATCTAGCCACTGTTGAATCCATTTTATTACTCCAGCATTAATACCTAATGACTGAACCTTCTTAACTAACCTTCCATGTGAAACTTTGTCAAAGGCCTTGCTGAAGTCCATATAGACTACATCCACTGCCTTACCCTCGTCAACATTCCTCGTAACTTCTTCAAAAAATTCAATAAGGTTTGTCAAACATGACCTTCCACGCACAAATCCATGCTGGCTACGCCTAATCAGATCCTGTCTATCCAGATAATTATAAATACTATCTCTAAGAATACTTTCCATTAATTTACCCACCACTGATGTCAAACTGACAGGTCTATAATTGCTAGGCTTACTTCTAGAACCCATTTTAAACAATGGAACCACATGAGCAATACGCCAATCCTCCGGCACAATCCCCGTTTCTAATGACATCTGAAAGATCTCCGTCAGAGCTCCTGCTATCTCTACACAAACTTCCCTCAAGGTCCTGGGGAATATCCTGTCAGGACCTGGAGATTTATCCACTTTTAAATTTCTTAAAAACGCCAGTACTTCCACCTCTTTAATTGTCATAGGTTCCATAACTTCCTTACTTGTTTCCCACACCTTACACAATTCAATATCCTTCTCCTTAGTGAATACCGAAGTGAAGAAATCGTTCAAAATCTCTCCCATCTCCCTTGGCTCCACACAAAGCTGACCACCCTGATTCTCTAAGGGACCAATTTTATCCCTCACTATCCTCTTGCTTTTAATATAACTGTAGAAACCTTTCGGATTTACTTCCACCTTATTTGCCAAACCAAACTCGTATCTTCTTTTAGCTTTTCTAATCTCTTTCTTAAGATTCCTTTTACATTCTTTATATTCCTCGAGCAATTCCTTTACTCCATGCTGCCTATACCTATTGTAGATATCCCTCTTTTTCCAAACCAAGTTTCTAATGTCCCTTGAAAACCATGGCGCTTTCAAACCTTTAACCTTTCCTTTCAACCTAACAGGAACATAAAGATTCTGTACCCTCATAATTTCACCCTTAAATGACCTCCATTTCTCTATTACATCCTTCCCATAAAACAACTTGACCCAATCCACTCTCTCTAAATCCCTTCGCATCTCCTCAAAGTTAGCCTTTCTCCAATCAAAAATCTCAACTCTAGGTCCAGTCCTGTCCTTCTCCATAATTATATTGAAGCTAATGCTATTGTGATCACTGGACCCGAAGTGCTCCCCAACACATACATCTGTCAGCTGACCTATCGCATTCCCTAACAGGAGATCCAACACTGCCCCATCTCTAGTCGGTACCTCTATGTATTGTTGCAAAAAACTATCCTGCACACATTTCACAAACTCTAAACCATCCAGCCCTTTTACAGAATGAGCTTCCCAATCTATGTGTGGAAAATTAAAATCTCCCACAATCACCACCTTGTGTTTACTACAAATATCTGCTATCTCCTTACACATTTGCTCTTCCAACTCACGCTCCCCATTAGGTGGCCTATAATACACTCCTATCAGTGTTACTACACCTTTCCCATTCCTCAATTCCAACCAGATAGCCTCCCTAGAGGAGCTCTCTAATCTATCCTTCCAAAGCACCGCCATAAGATTTTCTCGGACAAGCAATGCAACACCTCCTCCTCTGGCCCCTCCTACTCTATCACACCTGAAGCAACTAAATCCAGGAATATTTAGTTGCCAATCACACCCTTCCTGCAACCATGTTTCACTAATAGCTACAACATCATAATTCCAGGTATCAATCCACGCTTTAAGCTCATCCACCTTTCTTACAATGCTCCTAGCATTAAAATAGATACATTTAAGATACTCTCCACCTCCTCCTCTCTTTTCATCCCTAACAATGCATTCAAATTTATTATCCTTTTCTTTCTTCTCCCCTACATCTTCGGGCTGAGCGCATTCCTTCTCCATCACCTGCCTTTCCTCCCTCACACACTGTCTACTTACTTGCTCTACTGGTGATCTAACCTCCTCTCCCATAGTTTCCTCAAATTGATTCCCACCCCCCCCCCCCATCTTACTAGTTTAAAGTCTGCCCTGTAGCCCTAGCAAACCTCCCCGCTAGGATATTGGTCCCCCCAGGATTCAAGTGTAACCCGTCCTTCTTGAACAGGTCACGCCTGCCCCAGAAGAGGTCCCAATGATCCAGAAACTTGAATCCCTGCCCCCTGCTCCAATCCCTCAGCCACGCATTCATCCTCCACCTAATTCCATTCCTACTCTCACTGTCGCGTGGCACAGGCAGTAATCCCGAGATTACTACCTTTGCGGTCCTTCTTCTTAACTGCCTTCCTAACTCCCTATACTCTCATTTCAGGACCACTTCCCCTTTCCTACCTATGTCATTGGTACCTACATGTACCACGACCTCTGGCTCCTCACCCTCCCACTTCAGGATATCTTGGACGTGATCAGAAACGTCCCGAACCCTGGCACCAGGGAGGCAAACTACCATCCGGGACTCCCGATCACCTCCACAGAACCGCCTGTCTGAACCCCTGACTATCGAGTCCCCTATTACTATGGTCCTCTTTCTTCTATCCCTACCCTTCTGAGCTACAGGGCCGTCCTCTGTGCCGGAGGCCCGGCCACTGTCACTTCCTCCAGGTAGGCTGTCCCCCCCAACAGTACTCAAACACGAGTACTTATTGTCAAGGGGTACAGCCACTGGGGTACTCTCTAGTACCTGCCCCTTCCCCTTCCTGACCGTGACCCACCTATCTGCCTCCCGTGGCCCCGGCGTGACCACCTGCCTGTAACTCCTCTCTATCACCTCCTCACTCTCCCTGACCAGGCGAAGGTCATCGAGCTGCAGCTCCAGTTCCCTAACTCGGTCCCTCAGGAGCTGCAGTTCAGCGCACCTGGTGCAGATGTGGACGTCCGGGAGGCTCGGAGACTCCAGGATCTCCCACATCCGACACCGAGTACAACAAGCTGCCCTCACACTCATACTTCCCGAATAACTGAAAATAACAAGGAGAACTAAAAGATAAGCCTACTGTGCCCTCTTCCGCCTAAGCCCTCTGAGCCCAAGCCCTACACTCTGCTCCCGGCTCACTCCGCTGCCCGCAAACGAAGCTGCCCGCTACTTAAGGCTGCGTTCTTTTTATATCTTCCCTCCTTCCCAGGCCTCCTTCACGCGCCTGCGCAGTCCCGCCTCTCAGAACTCCGATCTGAGAAGCAATTTGAAAATGGCCGCCGCCGCACTTCCTCTCAAAGCCTCGCTGTCCTCTTCCAAAAGACCCACTTTATACCCCTCATGTCTTTATACACCCCTATAATATCACCCCTCATTTTCCAAGGAAAAGTCCCAACCTGCTCAGCCTCTCTCCATAACTCAGTCCCAGCAACATCCTTGCAAATCTCCTCCAAACACCTTCTAGCTCAAAATACACTCTCATAGCTTTTTGATGGATAAACCATTTTGATTACATAGCCAATCATATTCTTCTTCGCATTCCATGACATTGTTTTTCCAAGAAATGCATAGATTGCCGGATCCAAGAATTAGTTGGATATTATTTTCACGGCTGTGTGTAAGTATTTTACACAATTTACAATGACCAATTAACTTACTAATCAGTGGGAGGAAACCAGAGCCCACGTGGTCAGGGGGAAGACATACCAACTCCTTACAGGCAGTGACGGGAATTGAACCCGAATCGCCTGCACTGTAACGTCTTGTGCTAACCACTACGCCACTGTGACGCCCCAGAGAAGATTACAGATTTATCGATTGTGTTTCTTTGTTCTCCTGGAAAAGAATCTCAATGGTGACATGTACGTATTTTCATAATAAATGACCTTTGACTTTTAATATCTGTAAATTATCTTAGACCAGAATGCAACAGTAGGATGAGATTTTATTTTGCAGGGAGCCCATTTGAAATTAATACCTTAATATTTGCAAAATTTGAAATGAAGCTGGCAAGGAAATTGTTATTAGATTAAAAAGAAACCCAACATAAAGGACAAAATGAATGCTGTTGCATATCCAAGGGAAGGGAATTCTTTGCCTGAGTTGCTGCACAAGGCAAATAAATCAGAGGATTTACCAATTATTAACGCAGGCTTCTGTGTGGTTCTCAGCCGCGTGCTGAAAAGACTTGTTTAATTTCTGCACATTAACAGCACACTTCAATTGACAAAGCCACCTTGGGTCTATCAACAAGTACTTGCAAGGAATTACCCTGAGCAAGTCTGGTAGTCAGTGTGTTGTAGTGAGTGACAGTCTCACTCAGGGAGTGGGGCTGAGACTGACACTCTACACAGCTTTAGCATGTGTGGGAGCAAACCGACAGTCAGTGTTCAAAGTAACGGGTGATTTATTAAAAACTGCTGTGCATCAGACAAGCCAAAGCTGATCTGCCTGAGCAGTGTTTACCTCCTCAGTTGACAAGATTACCAGTAAAACTATACTTTGATAACAGAATGGTGGTGACAGGAAAACTTAATTAAGTAACAAACTAAATTGAGATTACAAAATAAAATTATTACCCTCATTGTCTTAACAGTAAACCCAATTTTCTATTACAACAATGGATGCATGCTATAACACAATTCAAAGACTCACAGATTCCAAGTACATTTATCATGAAAATATGCAGTATGCACCCTGAGACCTATCTGCCCCACAGAACAAAGAAAACCACTCAAAGAAATACGTCAAACCCCCAACGTGCAAAAAAAATCAAAAACACACAAACCACAAAAAAGAGCAAAAACCACAGAGTGCAGAACATGAAAACCACGAAATGAATGAAACAGTTCAGGAATGTTCGGTTCCGTTCAATCTAGAGCTGTGTTGTTCGTTGACTACAGGCCATAGAGCCACTCCATCCCGATCAAAATCGCACAGAATAGTACCAAACAAAGGAGTAACTGGAAAGGAGTAACACATGGGCTGCAGAGTCCAGTCCACAAACCGCGTCGGTTAGGCCTTGTCCAGGACTCAGGGTTCCACCACCATCCTCCTGCAGCAATGAGGGAGAGGGAGGGAGGGAGACCAATTGAACATAGGCATCTTTCCTCTGTGAGCAGTGAGAGAGAGAGAAAGAGAGAGTCAGAGAGAGAGAGAAAGAAAGAGAGAGAATGAGGGGGAGAGAGAGTGAGGGAGAAAGAGAGTGAGAAGGAAAGAGAGTGAGGGAGAGAGAGGGAGTGAGAGAGAGGGAGGGAGAGAGAGAGGGAGAAAGTGAGAAAGAGAGAGAGCGAGAGAAAGAGTGAGCGAGACAGAGAGAGTGAGAGAGAAAGAGAGAGAACAATCGAACATAGGCACCTTTCCTCAGGGAGTAGTGAGCAAGCGGTAGGGGGAAATGGGGGAGGGGGAAGAGAGGGAGCGAGTGAGTGAGTGAGAGAGAGAGAGAGAGAGAGAGAGCTATCAAACGTAGGCACCTTTCCTCTGGGAGCAGTGAGCAAGAGGTAGGGGGGAACGGGGGAGGGGGGAGAGAGGGAGAGGAGAAAAAGAGAGAGAGAAATGGTCAAACACAGGCAAACGGTGCTGAACAGCCGCCCACCTCCTGCTCTCATACTCATTGATTTCAATCTTCCTCAACAGTTTCAGTGAAGTTCCTGAAACTTGGCTGTCATTGCTTGTTGCAATCCACGTCTCTGGTCTGGTTTGCAGTTCCCTGTCACCACATTAGTGCAATCAGCAGCTCTATTTACCCTCACTGTCCTTTCCTCTTACAAAACGATGTATGTGATATCCTGACGAAATTCCTCGATGAAGGGTCTCGGCCCGAAATGTCAACTGTTCATTCCCATGTACAGAGGCTGACTGACCTGTGGAGTTCCTCCAGCTTATTTTGTGTGTGTTGCTTTGGATTTGTGCAGACAGGAAAAGGGCTGGTGCAGTGCATCGTTCTATGATTAAACAAACATTCACAAGGTTTCAAGTCTCTCTGCCAACTTGATCTTCATACGTTAGTCATGAGTGAATCATTCTTTCATGCAGCAGGTAGCTTTGGTCTCGCCAGGTGGCTCATTTCAGTGACCGAAATGTCCGTTTCTCCCGAGCTGGGTTTGGAATTCTTCAGAAGAGGGCTAGAGAAAGCACAGGCAAGTTCTCTGGATTGAAGACCAGCTCAGTGAAAGCAAGATGCTGGTGGTGATAGGATAGCCTGCTGTCTCCTTGCAGGCAGAAGACCAGGCTCACAGAGGTAGACTGACGGGCTGTTACAGTGACTGAGGTGCCGTCTTACAAACTAGCTGTTACACCCGGGGACCTTTCTCTTCACCTAACGGGTGTGATGTCGAAGGAGGGCAGAGGACCGTTCCGAGCCATTAGGGTGGATAAATCCTCAGGGCCTGACATGGTGTTCCTTTGGACCCTGTGGGAGACAAGTGCAAAATTGCCGGGGCTTTAGCAGAGATACTTAAATCATCCTTAGCGACAGATGAGGTTTCGGAAAATTGGATGATAGCTGATGTTCCGATGTTTAAGAAATGCTCTAAGAGTAAACCATGGAAATACAGGCTGATAAGCATTACATCAGTGGTAGGAAAGTTATTGGAAGTTACTCTAAAGGACTGGATATAGAAGTATTTGGATAGACAGGAACTGATTAGGGTTAGTCAACATGGATTCGTGCATGGTCGGTAGTGTATAACCAATCTTCTTGAGTTTTTCGAGGAGGTTATCAGGAAACTTGATGAAAGCAAGACAGTGGATGTTGTCTACATGGACTTTAGAAAGGCATTTGACAAGGTATCACATGGGAGATTGGTCAAAAGGCTTCAGTCACTTGGCATTCAAGATGGGGTAGTAAATTGGATTAGACATTGGCTTTCTGGGAGAAGCCAGAGAGTGGAACCTGTGATCAGTGATGTGCCACAGGGATCAGTGCTGGGTCCATTATGGTTTGTCATCTACATCAATGATCTGGATGATAATGTGGTTAACTGGATCAGCAAATTTGCAGATGATGCCAAGATTGGTGGTACAGTGGACAGCGAGGAAGACTTTCAGAGCTTGCAGAGGGATCTGGACCAGCTGGGAAAGTGGGCTGGAAAATGGCGGTTGGAATTCAATGCCGACAAGTGCGATGTTTTGCACTTTGGTAGGACCAGCCAAGGTAGGTCCTACACAGAGAATGGTCGGGCACTGAGGAGTGTGGCAAAGCAGAGGGATCTGGGAATACGTCCATAATTCACTGAAATAAAGAAAACTTTTGGCACATTGGCCTTCATAAATCAAAGCATTGAGTACAGGAAATGAGATGTTTTGTTGAAGCTGTGTAAGAAATTGGTGAGGCCTAATTTGGAATTTCATGTGCAGATTTGTTCACATACCTACAGGAAAGATGTAATAAGCTTGAAAGAGCTCAGAGAAAATTTACAAGGATGTTGCCGGCTCTGGAGGACCTGAGTTATAAGGAAAGATTGAATAGGTTAGGAATTTATTCCTTGGAACATAGAAGATTGAGAGCAGAGCTGATAGAGGTGTACAAAATTATGAGAGGTATAGACAGGGTAAATGAAAGCAGGCTTTTTCCACTGAGGTTGGAAAAAGACATCAGAGATCATGGGTGAAGGGTGAAAGGTAAAAAGTTTAAGGAGAACATGAGGAGAAACTTCTTCACTCTGAGAGTGGTGAGAATGTGGAACAAGCAGTTTAAATGGTTCAGCAGGGACTCTCTGCTTCCTCAACACTAACTTCCATTCCACATATCTTTGTATTGTCCACAAACTTGGCCACATACACAAACACACACGCACTACACACAAATACACACTCACATACACACGCATGAATGCACACGCACACACTCATACACACAGTCAGACACAGGTGTACACACACAGACACACACACCGACAAACACACACACAAACACAGACACACACACACTCACATGAACACAAATACACAAACGCATTCACGCACACTACACACAAACACACACTCACATACACACAGAGACACACACACTCATACTCACTCACACACACAGAAAAGACACACACTCTCACACACACACACAAACATACATACACACTTACACATGCAGGTATACACACACACACACACTCACACACACACACTCATGCACATGCGCATAATCTCACACACTCATACACACAGACACATGCACACACAAGACACACACACAAACTCAAACATACATACACACTCACATGCATGCACACTGATACACCCACACAGAAACTCACACTCATACGCAGACTGACAGAGACACAGACACAAAAGTTACATGCACACGAAAGGCGCACACAAACACTCTCATGCTCACACAAGCTTATGCACACAGACACACCCAGGAAAGACTCTGTCGCTCTCACACACACACAGAGAAATACACACATACATGCAGACACAAACACACACATACACATACTCATGCACACACACACAAACGTGCATACAAACTCACATACACACACAAGCACAGACTGACACACGCGCCCAGGCACACACACTCAGCATCTGCAGTCGCTTGAGTAAACATTGCAGCAAATCTTATTTGCACACTCCAGATTAATACTGTTCCCATACCTTCATATTTGAAAGTGACGAGGGGGTGGTGTAAACTCTCTCCTCAGATCACAGTCTGAAGTATAGCCGCTGCCTACTTTTGGGCACCAAGTGCATTGGTCGGCACTGTGCCCCTCTTGCTCCTTCCCCTCACCTGCCCCTCACCTCCTTCTGGTGCCCCTCCTCCGGTCCTTTCTCCCAGTGTTCACTCTACTCTCCTATCAGACTCCTTCTTCATCCCTTTACCTTCGCCACTTCTCACTTCATTCCACCCCCCTCCCCTCCTCATCTGGTCTCACCATATCACCTGCTCTTGTGTCTGCCCACAAACAGAGTTTTTTCCCTGATCCCACCCCACTTCTTTATTCTGGCTTCTTCCCCCCTCCTTTACCGCCCAAATGAAGAGTTTTGATCTGAAATATCATGTCCATATCTGCTGCCTGACCCACTGAGTTCCTCCACTGTTCTGCTTGTTACTCTGGATTTCCAGCATCTGCACAATCTCATGTGTTTATGATTTTTTTTGACTCAGTGGCCACTTTATCATGTACACCTGTACACCTGCTCGCTAACGCAAATATCTAATCAGCCAATCATGTGGCAGCAACTCAATGCATGAAAGCATGCAGACATGGGCAAGAGGTTCAGTTGTTGTTCACCTGAATAGGGAGGAGTGGCATCTAAGTGACTTTGACTGTGGACTACACTTCATTAGGAGTTTGAAGAGATTCGGTATGTCAACAAATACACACAAAAGCTTCTATAGTTGTACCGTGGAGAGCATTCTGACAGACTGCATCACTGTCTGGTATGTGGGGGCTACTGCACAGGACTGAAAGAAGCTGCAGAAGGTTGTAAATCTAGTCAGCTCCATCTTGGGCACCAGCCTACAAAGTACCCAGGACATCTTCAGGGAGCGGTGTCTCAGAAAGGCAGCATCCATTGTTAAGGACCTCCGGCACCCAGGACATGCCCTTTTCTCACTGTTACCATCAGGTAGGAAGTACAGAAGCCTGAAGGCACACACTCAGATATGAAGGAAATAGAGGGATGTGGACAATGAATTGGCATCCAACACAGATATAGTGGACTAAAGGCTCTGCTCCAGTTCTCAACTGTTCCCTGTACTTCAGGCCCAAAACAACAACTGTTTATTCCTCTCCATAATGCTGAGCTCCTCCAGCAGTTTGTGTGCGTCGCTCTGGATTTCCAGCACCTGACTATAATTCATACCTGCTAGCGGGCATCGCTGAAGGCTCGTGGACAGTGGCCGCAGTGTGTTTCAGAAACTGCAGCTGAGCTCAGCGTGTTGGCTGGCAGCCGCTTCCAAACAGCACACGCTGAACTAACCTCAGCAAAGCTTCAGGGGATGGTAGAGAGGGACAACCACATTGAGACCTCCCTGTGTACGGTGCAGTCTGAACTCCAAGGGAGTACCAAATGAGTCAAACATAATCAGTCTCCTGCCAAATGAACTTCTCATGCTTGCTCATCTAAAGCTAATTTCCTGCTTTCCCAGCGTGCTTAACTGATGCACCACGGATTGCTCAGTGGAGCAGCGTGAGGAAATATTTCTCTGGAACTGTACTGGCAAAGGAGAAGGGAGAAGCAAAGACATGATTTAATGGGGCAGAAATGTCAGAGCTGGAAAGAGAGAAAATCTGTTTGGTCTGGTTTACAGCCACAGCTTAGCTAAAAGATTGTCATTCAACTTTAGCTGCAAATACTCAGAAAGTGAAAGGAATTAGTGATTTTATTGCATTAATAAATTGCATTTATATAGCGGCTTTCATAATCCCAATATGCTCCAAGTTTATTTACCGCCAGCAAGGTCTCTGTCCTAGCACAGGAAAAGCCAGCAACTTTAAATTGCTTGTGGTCATCACATCCGAGGATCTGTCCTGGGTCCTGGGTCCAGCACGTAAGTGCCATCACGAAGAAGTTGTGACAGCACCTCTAATTTCTTAGGAGTTTGTGTGGATTCAGCGTGTCATCTAAAACTGACAAACTTCGATAGATGCGCAGTGGAAAGTCTCCTGACTGGAATGGAGACACCAATGGCCAGAACGGAAAAGTGGTGGAGACGGTCCAGTCCATTGCAGGCAAAGCCCTCCCCACCATTGACCCGAAGCACAGCACAAACGATGTACATGTGATAAATAAATATATATGATAACTACTTAGTACACAGCAAGAGCCCACGAACAGCAACGTGTTAATCTGCTGCAGGAGTGTTGGTGGTAGGCAGAACAGAACACAATAGAGAACGCAGAGCTCAAAGTTCAATAAGTTTAATCTCAAAGTATACACATCGCCATATACAACCCTGAGATTCATTTTCAATAAGTCAGTAACAGAACGATAACCATAGTATGATCACTGAAAGACTGCACCAACTTGGGCGTTCAACCAGTGTGCAAAAGTCAACAAACTGTGCAAATACAAAAAGAAAGAAATAAAAATTAAATAAATAAGCATAAATTATCGAGAAAGACTAGATGAAGCTCAGGCCCTTCAGCTCACAATGCCAGGTTGTTAGAAGTGAGCTGCATATCCCTCCACTTTACACTGTATTCTGCATTGTTATTGTTCAACTTCAAGTTTATCGCCATCCAATCGTATACATGCATACCAGCAAACAGGACAACGTACCAATGTTCACAACACAGTGCGCCTGTTGTCACACTGTTTCGTCCTTTTGTATATATATTTTCACCGTGAACAGTGTCTACTTATGAAATTAAAATAAGAAACACAGCCTTTAACCAAGGTCTCAGATTCAGATTTATTGATCACGTGCATGTCAAAACATATAGTGCAATGTCACTTGTACTAACAACCAACGCAGTCTACAGACGTGCTGGGATCAACCCACTAGCATCCCAGTGCTAATATAGCGTTCAGTAGACCAACCCAGAGCTCAACAAGACAACGACAGCAAAACCAACTCCATTCCTCCCATCCACCCACACACACACAGGCAGTCCCCCAGCTCCAGGACTGGCCTGCAGTGTACCATTTCCAGGCTTTCGATTCGGACTTCTAATCAACCTTCCGGCTCAGATCGTTGGTATGGACCAGCCGATGACTGGACCCCACACTGCAGATGTCCTTCAGACTCGAACTCCAGGCTCGCCCACATCGCCTTCGAGCGCGAAGCAGAGGCCTGGAACCCTTGTCACCCACCCACATCGAGCACGGAATGAGTCTCGACTGCAGACGTCCTTTTTCACCCGTGCACGTTGCTGGACTTCAAATGTGGATCATGAAACTGAGGTCTAGCCTCTAACTCCCCCACATCCCTGTCCCAAACACTAATCTGCCCTCGAGCTCCTCCACATTCTTGTCCCTAAACCCTAACCTGACACAAGCGACACATTTCACTGTATGTTTCAATGTACCGGAAATTGCAGGAGCAGAATTAGGCCATTTGGCCCATCGCGTCTACTAGGCCATTCCGTCACGGCTGATACATTTTCCCTCTCGGCCCAAACCTCCTGCCTTCTCCCCGTGACCCTTCACGCCCTGACTAATCAAGAATCGATCAACCTCTGCCTTGAATGTACCCAGTAACTTGGCCTCCACAGATCCACCACTCTCCTGGCTGCAGAAATTCCTCCTCAACTCCATTCGAAAAGGACACCCCTCCATTCTGAGGCTGCGTCCCCTGGTCTTAGACTCCCCCTCCATAGGAAACATCCTCCCTATCAAGGCCTTTCAACATTCAGTAGGTTTCAATGAGATTCCTCCCCCCCTCATTCTTCTGAATTTCAGTGTGCGGAGGGCCAGGGGCATCAAACGCTCCAAGTATGACAAGCCTCTCAACCCTGTGACAAATAAAGCTGGCCGATTTTTATCTGTCCGTAGGTAGGTAGATAGGATTAGTGCAACAGAGGTTGTGAACAAGATGTACAGACCTGTTTCTGTGCCAGGCCACTGGGACACTTACAGATTATCTGTGCAATTACACACAGCTGTACGCGGGGTATTGCAGGGTACAAATTGGCTGCTACATTTCCTTAAATTGCCACAATGACACCAAAGAAAGCTGGCCAGTTCCAGAGAGCGTTGGGATATCATTAAACACGAAGGACAAATGCTTCCAGTTAACATCCACTCTCTCTGGATTCAGGAGTGAGCGAGGATGCTTAGAAATCCCAAAGAACAATGAATCCCGCTTGTAAAGTTTGGAGTGAATTTAGGGATTAAAGCTGGGAATTCTGGTCGGAAGATGGTTTCCATTCACATACACCATCTGGTACTAATGGGCTGTAAAATCAACTCTGTCCCATTTGCGATGAAATTTCAGTTTAATTAAACAATATTGGCTCCCGTGTGATTTTTGATCCTCCAGGCAGTGAGCAGCTGAAACAAAATGCCATGCTGAAACAATTTTAGCTGAATTCTAAAGGACCCACTGTTAACTGTCTTGGCTCAGGAACAGTACAAGAGATGAGGCAATTGTCCGTCCCTTGTTATCGTCCATCAACACCTAAGGAAGAAGAGTGGGTGCAGAGATCCGGGTTCAATCCTGACCTTCAGTACTGTCTGTGCGGAGCTTCTATCTTCTCCCAACAACACACACAAACGCTTGCATCTTCTCACTGTGAGCACACTCCTTTCCTCCAGGTGCCCCGGTTTCGAGAGACAGGACTCAAGATTGCTTATTGCCATTTGACAGTGATGCTGAGGACCAGATCAGAGGCATTCAGGTGTGGTGACCAAGTTCAACACAAGAGATCGCGGTGCATTCTCCGGAAAGGCACCCCATGTGCAAAGTGGCAATTCCAGACCGAACTTGAATCACTGAAGGATGCTCGACAGCTGTGGCGGGCCTCGAATGCTATCACATCCCACAACGTGAAACCGAGTGACACAGGTGACAACAAGGCTTTGCTGCCAGGTGAGCTCAATGCCTTTTATGCTCGCTTTGACCATAAAAACATGGAGGCAACTTCACAAACTCCCACAGCCGCCAGTGACCCTGGGATTTCAGCCACTGAGGCCAACGTGAGAGCATCTTTCAGGAGGGGGAGCCCATGGAAAGCCCCTGGACCAGATGGGGTACCTGGCCAGGTACTAAAGACCTATTCCGATCAAATGGCTGAAGTGTACACTGCTACGTTTAACCTAGCGCTTCGGCAGTCTGAACTACCCTCCTGCTTCAAGTAGGCTTCAGCTATGCTGGTCCCTGGAAGGAACGTGGTAACCTGCCTCAATGATTATCATACATCCACAGAGACTAACACATAAATCCACAGTGATGACGGGTTCTAAGAGGCTGGTGATGAAACCTGAGAAGCGACTTGGATGCACTCCAATTTGCCTACCGTCGTGAGAGGTCAACAACTGATGCCACCTCATTGGCTGTTCACTCAACCCTGGGACATCTGGTCAGTGAAGATGCATACATCAGGACACACTTTATCAACCACAGCTCAGCATTCAACACCATAAGCTCCAAGACCTTGGTCTCAATACCTCCTTGTGCAACTGGATCCTCGATTTCCTCACTTGAAGACCCCAGTCAGTAGAGATCAGCAACATCTCCTCCATGATCACCACAGCATAGGTGCACCCTGAGGCTGTGTGCTTAGACCCCTGCCCTACTCGCTTTGCACTTACGACCGTGAGGCTGAGCGCAGCTCCAGGGCCATATTCAAGTCTGCCGGGGACACCACTGTCATAGGCTGAATCAGGGGCGGTGACGAGTCAGCATATAGGAAGGAGACTGAAACTCTGACTGAGTGGTTCCTGTCACTCAATGTCAGCAAGACCAAGGAGGTGATTATTGATTCAGGAGGAGGAAATGGGAAGCCCATAAGTCAGTCCTCATTGAAGGATCAGAGGTTGCAAGTGTCAGCAATTATAAATTCCTTGGTATTATCATTTCAGAGGATCTGTCCCGGGCCCAGCTCATACGTGCCGTTGTGAAGATAGAACCGCGGCACCTCCACTTACTTAGAAGTTTACGTAGATTTGGCATGTCATCTAAAACTTTAACAAATTTCTATAAATGTATGGTGGAGAATATATTGAGTGGTTGTGTCATGGCCTGGTATGGGAACATCAAAGCCCTTGTACAGAAAATCCTACAAAACGTAGTGAATACAGGACAGTCCGCCAGACCATTGAGCACATCTACACGGAGCACTGTCGCAGGGAAGCAGCGTCCATCATCGGGGACCCCCACCACCCGGGCCATTCTCTCTTCTCTCTGCTGCCAGAAGGGACGAGAGCCTCAGGAGCCACATCACGAGGTTCAGGAACAGTTATTACCCCTCAACCATCAGGTCCCACACCACCAGGTTCAGGAACAGTTACTACCCCTCAACCATCAGGTCCAACACCACCAGGTTCAGGAACAGTTACTACCCCTCAACCATCAGGTCCCACACCACCAGGTTCAGGAACAGTTACTACCCCTCAACCATCAGGTCCCACACCACCAGGTTCAGGAACAGTTATCACCACTCAACCATCAGGTCCCACACCACCAGGTTCAGGAACAGTTACTACCCCTCAACCATCAGGTCCCACACCACCAGGTTCAGGAACAGTTACTACCCCTCAACCATCAGGTCCCACACCACCAGGTTCAGGAACAGTTACTACCCCTCAACCATCAGGTCCCACACCACCAGGTTCAGGAACAGTTACTACCCCTCAACCATCAGGTCCCACACCACCAGGTTCAGGAACAGTTATCACCACTCAACCATCAGGTCCCACACCACCAGGTTCAGGAACAGTTATCACCACTCAACCATCAGGTCCCACACCACCAGGTTCAGGAACAGTTACTACCCCTCAACCATCAGGTCCCACACCACCAGGTTCAGGAACAGTTACTACCCCTCAACCATCAGGTCCCACACCACCAGGTTCAGGAACAGTTACTACCCCTCAACCATCAGGTCCCACACCACCAGGTTCAGGAACAGTTATCACCACTCAACCATCAGGTCCCACACCACCAGGTTCAGGAACAGTTATCACCACTCAACCATCAGGTCCCACACCACCAGGTTCAGGAACAGTTACTACCCCTCAACCATCAGGTCCCACACCACCAGATTCAGGAACAGTTATCACCCCTCAACCATCAGGTCCCACACCACCAGGTTCAGGAACAGTTATCACCCCTCAACCATCAGGTCCCACACCACCAGGTTCAGGAACAGTTATCACCCCTCAACCATCAGGTCCCACACCACCAGGTTCAGGAACAGTTATCACCCCTCAACCATCAGGTCCCATACCACCAGGTTCAGGAACAGTTACTACCCCTCAACCATCAGGTCCCATACCACCAGGTTCAGGAACAGTTACTACCCCTCAACCATCAGGTCTCACACCACCAGGTTCAGGAACAGTTATCACCCCTCAACCATCAGGTCCCACACCACCAGGTTCAGGAACAGTTATCACCCCTCAACCATCAGGTCCCACATCACCAGGTTCAGGAACAGTTACTACCCCTCAACCATCAGGTCCCACATCACCAGGTTCAGGAACAGTTACTACCCCTCAACCATCAGGTCCCACACCACCAGGTTCAGGAACAGTTACTACCCCTCAACCATCAGGTCCCACACCACCAGGTTCTGGAACAGTTATCACCCCTCAACCATCAGGTCCCACACCACCAGGTTCAGGAACAGTTACTACCCCTCAACCATCAGGTCCCACACCACCAGGTTCAGGAACAGTTACTACCCCTCAACCATCAGGTCCCACACCACCAGGTTCAGGAACAGTTACTACCCCTCAACCATCAGGTCCCACACCACCAGGTTCAGGAACAGTTACTACCCCTCAACCATCAGGTCCCATACCACCAGGTTCAGGAACAGTTATCACCCCTCAACTATCAGGTCCCACACCACCAGGTTCAGGAACAGTTATCACCCCTCAACCATCAGGTCCCACACCACCAGGTTCAGGAACAGTTATCACCCCTCAACCATCAGGTCCCACACCACCAGGTTCAGGAACAGTTACTACCCCTCAACCATCATGTCCCACATCACCAGGTTGAGGAACAGTTACTACCCCTCAACCATCAGGTCCCACACCACCAGGTTCAGGAACAGTTACTACCCCTCAACCAGAGGGGATAACTTCACTCTGTTTCACACACCGTCACGGAACTGTTCCCACAACCTATGAACTTACTTTCAAGGACTTTTCATCTCATATTCTCAACATTTATTGTTTATTTCTTTATAATTATTATTTCTTTTTTCCCCTTTCTCCTTATATTTGCACAGTTTGCTGCCTTTTGCACACTGGTCGTTATCTGTCCTGTTGGGTGCCGTCTTTCACTGATCTTATTGTATGTCTTCTATTTACTGTGAATGCCCGCAAGAACAGTAAATCAATCTCTCTCTCTCTCTTTCTCCCTCCCTCCCTCTCACTCATCGTTCACTGCTGCAGGAGGATGGTGGTGGAACCCTGAGTCCTGGACAAGGCCTAACCGACGCGGTTTGTGGACTGGACTCTGCAGCCCATGTGTTACTCCTTTCCAGTTCCTCCTTTATTTGTTACTGCTCTGTCCCTTTCTCTCTCCAAAGTGAAAGCAGCAGTTAAAGCCACCTCCCATGTGCGTGCTTTTATTTTAATTGTTACCTGGTTATGTACAGACACAACAAATCGGTGATGGGTCAGAAAATATCACCAACAGTTAGGGGATGAAACAGCGAGAGTTAAACAGTACGAAGGCCGTCCCGGACGCTGACAAAGGGACGCGTGATTAACTGCTTAGTACACAGTGAAAGACACAACTAGCAAATTTAAAGTGTAAATAATGTGGCGAAGGCTTCAGTCAGGAAAGCTGGTGAATTTGATAGCACTAATGAGGGCTGTGAGAAGGTGGAGCTGTATCGTAAAGCGAACAACCCTGATACCACTCCACAGGTCCAGAAGCGCCATTCTGAAAGTCACCGAAAGACTGAATCTTTAGAATTGTGAAGTTCATTACAGACAGTTACTCTGAAGGTATGTTTATTTGATTATGGTTTGTGAACGGAAAATTGAATGTTTTATTACATATGCAATCCTAAAGGAGGGGAAGTGTACCGTACGGATCTATTTCTTTCACAGCAATGACTCCCTTGGCACTACATATTGACCTGCTATCTATACATGTGCATTCTCTCTCTCTCTCCCCACCCCCCCCTCTCTCCTCTCTCTCTCTCTCCCTCTCTCTCCCTCTCTCTCTTCTCTCTCTCTATCTCTCTCTCCCTCTCTCTCTTCTCTCTCTCTATCTCTCTCCCCCTCTCTCTCTCTTCTCTCTCTCTCTCTCTCTCCCCCTCTCTCTCTCTCTCTCCCCCCCCACACCAGTTAAAGCCATCTCCCACGTGCTTGCTTTGATTTAATTGAAATATAGTTGCACAGACACAAAGTTAGCATTTCACTTTACAGTGTCAGCAACCCAGGTTCAACTCCTCCAGCTGTCCAGAAGGAGTTTGTACGTCCTGCGTGTGACCACGTGGGCTTCCTCCCGCATTCCAAAGGCACGTGGGTTCGGGTTATCAGCACAAGAGGTTCGGCAGCTGCTGGAATTCCGGAGCATCACACACAAAATGCTGGAGGACCTCAGCAGGCCAGGCAGCATCTATAGAGAGGAATAAACAGTTGATATATCAGGCTGAGACCCTTCATCTAGAAAGGGTTAGCATTAGGAAGTTGTGGGAATACCCTGTTGCATGGCGACACTTGTGGGCTGCCCCCCAACACATCCTGGGACTGTGTCGGTCATTGACATATTTCACTTGCTGTTTCAAAGTTTCTTCCGGTTTGCTCCCACAATTTAAAGATGTGGTTAGGAGGCCAAGTTATTGGGTATGCTTTAAGGCCGAGGTTGATAGATTCTTGATTGGTCAGGGCATGAAGGGATACGGGAGAAGGCAGGAGAATGGGGCTGAGGGGGAAATGGATCAGCCATGATGAAATGGCGGAGAAGACTCAAGGGTCCAAATGGCCTAATTCTGCTCCAGTACCTCACGGTCTTATGGTGTTAATTGGTCATTGGAAATTGTCCTGAGATTAGGCTAGGGTTAAATGTATGGCTGCTGCACAGTGCAGCTCACTGGGCCAGAAGGGCCTGGTGTGCACTGAATTTCTAATTTGAAGATTCAGTGGAATTGCTGTGGTCAGCCACGAACCACAGCTGCAAGAGCTTCTCGGAAAGAGGGGAAGCATCTGCCAGAAGGGTAGTCCGCTCATCCTTGCAGACAGGGGCAAAGCGCCAGCAGACAGGGGCTGTCAACACTGCCCACAAGAATGCTGAGGCACCGAACTCACTGTGTAACTTCCCTCAACCTCGGCAACTTAGTCCAACCACTCCTCCACCACAGCGCGGAATAACCCGCAGGGGCAACAAGAAAATTTTTTAAATGCCCACAATGGAGGGGGAAAACATGTTTAATTTCAGGTCAGAGTTTTGCTGGCGCTGGGATGAGCAGTGATCCCCCAGCTCATCCTTTGGGTTTGTTGATGATTAACGCAGGTGATGGACTTCATTATCCTTCTCTACTTAAGCCCAACTGCCGACAGCAGCTCGCCAAATCCCTCCGTCCCGGGCCAGTCCTTCGAGTCATCTCCGGGTGTGGCCCGTCTCCGAAAATCCTTCTGCCAGGGCTGAGGTCTTTGGGGCTTCCGTAGGCAGTTCTGACGCTCTGGGGTTTTACCGGATGGGGGTGCTTTGGGCAGTTCTTGTATCCATTCTGCTACATGTGCAGGGGTAGCACGGTACCGCAGATGTTAGCGTGACGCTATTACAGCACCAGCAATCTGGTATGTCTTTGCGACCTTGGAACCCATGTGGTCACAGGGAGAGCGTACCAACGCCTTTAAGGCAGCATTGCAATCAAACTGTTACAGTAATAGTGTTTCGGTGACCACTACACTCTGCACGGTTCCTTAAGGTTGTTATAGCCAGAGTGTGCTGGGGTTAGTGGGAACAAGCTCCCACTATCTATTAATGCCCACAACGGCGTACATCTCAAATAGCCTCTGACAACCAAGTCCATCGCCTGGCCTACTAAGCCCCAGTAGGGCTGTTTCTACTGACAGGAGAAGGGACAAGGGCTGGTATCTGGCATCTTAAAACCAGTCGCTTTGGGCAGATGCAGCCTGTCAGCCGTGGCTGACAGCTCGTCTAGGAGAAAAAAAAACGCTGATCTTAAATCTCCGCTGCCTTGCAGCTGCACCCACTCATAGGGAAAGCTTTGAGAGTAAACAGAGTAACTGGAAAATCCAGACCTGGAGTTCCGACTGAGGGCAATGCTGACTGGCAACTCCCGCGACGCCGTTGGTGCCAAACTACATCGGTTTCTGTCCTTCATTTGGACTCACTGAATGTATGGGGACAGGGAGCTTGCTCTCCATTTCGTACTGCCCTGGCCTGCACACCATGTAGACAGCTGGGACTCCAACCAACGGAGGGCCTCAGAGACCTGCTACACTACCTTGCTGCCTCTCTTCTTGAGGCATCGTGTCTTGAAGATGCCCTCGATGGTAAGGATGCACGGGCTCCCTGTAGGGTCGTTTAATTCAGTGCGTTGGAGCCAACCACACAGCCAGGGTGGTTCAGCAGTAAGGATCTGAGACTGGTCACGTAGGATAGAGGTGATCAGAAGTGGTACAATTAGAGGTACAGAAAGTGGCTGTGGAGAACAGCAGAAATCCTTGCTCTGGGCTCGGTCTCGAAAGCTGTCATGTCTGCTACTGAAACGTGAGCTTTTGCTCAATCTTGAGTAGCTGTGTGGAGTCAGGGAGCAGAAAGGACCTGAAGAAAGATGGTGACGGTATTATTTCATTTTGTAACCTCCTTCTTACTGAACACAGCTGCCTTCAATTGTGCCAGAAGCCTTTCATTAAATTATCTAATGCTTAACAAGCTGCAATATAGATCATATCCACTTGCACTCAGTGCACCGTCCTTCGGACTCACTGCGAAACAGCCTTCATTCCTCAAAGAGGAAAACATCACAGAGCAAGACGACTGTGTGTGTGTGTGTGTGTGTGAGTGTGTGTGTGTGTGTGTGTGTGTGTGTGTGTGTGTGTGTGTGTGTGTGTGTGTGTGTGAGTGTGTGTGTGTGTGTGTGTGTGTGTGTGTGAGTGTGTGTGTGTGTGTGTGTGTGTGTGTGACTGTGTACGTGTGTGTGTGTGTGTGTGTGTGTGTGTGTGTGTGTGACTGTGTACGTGTGTGTGTGTGTGTGTGTGTGTGTGAGTGTGTGTGTGTGAGTGTGTGTGTGTGGGTACGTGTGTGTGTGAGTGTGTGTGTGTATGTGTGTGTGTGTGTGTGTGAGTGTGTGTGTGTGTGTGTGTGTGTGTGTGTGTGAGTGTGTGTGTGTGGGTACGTGTGTGTGTGAGTGTGTGTGTGTATGTCTGAGCGTGTATGTGTGTATGTCTGAGTGTGTGGGTGTCTGTGTGAATACATGTGTGTCTGTGTGCACGCATGTAAGCATGATTATGTGTGTGTGCACGTGCAAGTGTCCATGTCCATACGTCTTTGGACTCTGGGAGGAAACTGGAGCACCCAGAGGGAAGCCACGCTGTGATGGGGAGAACATGCAAACTCCTCACAGACAGTGGCAGAACATGGAAGCAGTTTGTGGGACTTACCGAACACTCTTGGACTGATAACGCTCTCCCGGGGGAATGCTGTGTCCCACTAATACCTTCCTTGGGCAGGGAACTCTAAAATACGGACCCAGCAAAAATGAAGGACCTGCAAGTTGTTTCCAAACCGGCACAGCTCAGCTTGAACCCTTTGTGTGGAGCTGCTGCCTTCTCCCTGCTAGTGGATGTTGTGAATGAATATCCTCAGTGAGTAAGGACAGGGCATTTTGGAGATGGTCCAAACTGCAATCACCGCACACTGATGGTGGAGAGGAGGGCTCCGTTGGGTATGTTAGATCTGGAGATGATGATGTCAAGAAGCTCCTTCAGAGGTTAAGGATGTGGCCTCCTCTGCAGTCATGCGGAGGCCACTCTGAGGCTGGAGGTTCAACACCTCATATGGGTAGCCTCCAACCCGATGGCATGAACACTGACCTGGGCTAATTTCTTCGCCCTCCCCCATCTCTCTATGTTTCTCTTTTTCTATTCCTCATTCTGACTCCCCCCTGTCATATTTGACTGCATAATTGTCATTTTCTTTGCAGTTCGGCAGTCATTTATCTGTTTGCATTTCATACAATTACTTATACACAGAACAAGAAAATGCTTACTGTGATTCCTGGTGCCTATGGTATGCACATAGCAGTTTAATGTGGTTATACAAAGCATAACTCTGGAAAGCTCTGCAAGCTTTGTTTTATATTATTAAGTAAATAAGTGCTTTCTTATTGGTTGATTTTTATGACAGCATTAACCAAGTGCTTTCTAACTAGCTAATCATTATGTACAGATTAGAATGGAATTTTTCTTATCTGGGTATAAAATGGTTGTTTTGTGCTGGGCACAATATTCTTGAATCTTATACTTTCTCTGTCACGGTCGACTCCTGTTTCCTTTGCTCCATCAACTCTTAATGAAACAAACTTGAAGCAACAAGTTTTGTACCTTGTTCCTGACTTCCAAAAGAACCTTGGATGAAAATCCATCAGCTCTTACCCCTTCTCGCCTTCTCACCTGCCTACCACCTCCCTCTGGTGCCCCTCCTCCTCCCCATCTTCCATGGTCCGCTGGGCTCTCCTATCAGAGTCCAGCTTCCTCACCCATCACTTGATTCTCCATGTCAGATCGAATATGAGAAAATGGCAAGTGCACGTGCAGCTGGTCGATCGTGTGGCGAATCGACTGGGCCTTCTACGCACGGGAGTCACTCCCTTTCGATGTGTACATTCGAGTACGCCTGTTGTCACCCTGGTGGGCCCAGGTCATCACTCCCAGTGCCCAGTGCGTACTGTTACTAACACGACTCAGTAAAAAGTTTAGGTGTGCCACTCAGTTGCTGTTCCTGCTCCCTGAGTATGTGACACCTCCCAGCTTTTTCCATCTTCCCGTAGCTGCCACCCACCCAACTTCACCCTCACCTATCGCCTACCAGCTTGTACTCCTTCCCCTCCCCCCACCTTCTGCCCCCTTCCTTTCCAGTTCTAATGAAGGGCCTTGGCCCGAAACATTGACTGTTTATTCCTCTCCATAGATGCTTCCTGACCTGGTAAGTTCTTCCATCAACTTCGTGTGTGTTGCTCTGGATTTCCAGTACCTGCAGAATCTCTTGCTCGTCATAGTACAGGTCAGGCTTCAGCCCAAAATGTCAGCGGTTCTTTTTCCATAATTTCAAGGTGTTGGAAGGAAAGTATAGGGGCTGTAGATGTCAGAAGTAGGGCCTTTTTTTACAAAGAGAACGTAAGACCATAGGGCATGAGCAGAATTAGGTCATTCGGCCCATCGAGTCTGCTCCGCCATTCCATCGTGGCTGATTTACTATCCCTCTCAATCCCATTCTCCTGCCTTCTCCCTGAAACCGTCGACATTCTTACTAATCAAGAACCTAGCAACCTCTGCTTTAAATATACCTAATCGCTTGGCCTCCACAGCCTTCTGTGACAAAGAGTTCCACAGATTCACTGCACTCTGGCCAAAGGAATTCTTCCCCATCTCTGCTAAAGGGACATCCTTCTATTCTGAGGCTGTGCCCTCTGGGCCAGACTCCCCCGCTATAGGAAACATCCTCTCCACTTCCTCGCTATCCAGATGGTGGGTGCATGAAGCAGCCAGGGCTGGTGGGAGAGGCAAATACATTAGAGACTCTTAGAAAGGCACATGGATGTTTAGGGCTGTGTGGGAGGGAAGGGTTAGATTGATCTTAGAGTAGATTAAAGGGCTTGCAGAACATTGTGGGCCAAAGAGCCTGTACTGTGCTGTAGTGTTCTGTGTTCGATGGTGTATGCATCTATAACAAATGGTAACAGGCTGTAGAAAGGAATGTGACCCACATGCTTTCCTTTTAAACTGACTTAGACAAGGAACCTGTGAGCAGGGACTGACCGAGCCGCACTTCAGGGTCTGTACTCGCTGGAATTCAGAAGGATGGGGGGGGTGATCTTGTTGAAACCTTTCGAATGTTGAAAGGCACAGACTGAGTAGATGTAGAAAGGGTATTTCCCATGGTGGGGGAGTCTAGGACAAGAGGGCACAGCCGCAGGATAAAGGGATGTCCATTTAGAACAGAGATGCAGAGAAATTTCTTTAGCCAGAGGGTGGTGAACTGGTGGAATTTATTGCCACAGGATGCTGTGGAGGCCAGGTCATTTAAGGCAGAGCTTGATGGGTTTGTGATTGGACAAGACATCAAAGGTTATGGGGAGAAGGCTGGGAAGTGGGGCTGTGGAGTAGAGCCATGATGGAATGGTGAAGCAGACTCACTGGGACAAATGATCTAATTCTGTTCCTAATCCTTATGATCTTATGGTCTTCAGCTTTGCAAAGAAGCTACAGATATTTCAACCCGAATGCACGACATGTTACTAAAAGTTTACAATTAAAGAGGCGATTATGCACACACTTAAGCAAGTATGAAGAAAGCTGAAACTACAAGGAATAACACAATAAAGATGACAATTGGACCTTAACCTGGGCCCACATGCATGCAGGTTGAGGCATCTTCAAGATGGAGTTGGAATCAGAGATGGAGTCAAAGAGAGCGGAGCGGAGGAGGTTCAAGGCCCATCCACTAAACTGAGAGCAAGGTTTGATGGGCCAGGCTGATTTGGAAAGGTCAGGATCATGGCAGTGGGGTCCAGGCCCAGACAGGGCCCGGGGTTTGATGGGCCAGGCTGATTTGGAAAGGTCAGAATCGTGGCAGTGGGGTCCAGGCCCCGACAGGGCCCGGGGTTTGATGGGCCGGGCTGATTTGGAAAGGTCAGAATCGTGGCAGTGGGGTCCAGGCCCAGACAGGGCCCGGGGTTTGATGGGCCGGGCTGATTTGGAAAGGTCAGGATCGTGGCAGTGGGGTCCAGGCCCAGACAGGGCCCAGGGTTTGATGGGCCGGGCTGATTTGGAAAGGTCAGAATCGTGGCAGTGGGGTCCAGGCCCCGACAGGGCCCGGGGTTTGATGGGCCAGGCTGATTTGGAAAGGTCAGAATCGTGGCAGTGGGGTCCAGGCCCAGACAGGGCCCGGGGTTTGATGGGCCAGGCTGATTTGGAAAGGTCAGAACTGTGGCAGTGGGGTCCAGGCCCCGACAGGGCCCGGGGTTTGATGGGCCGGGCTGATTTGGAAAGGTCAGAATCGTGGCAGTGGGGTCCAGGCCCAGACAGGGCCCGGGGTTTGATGGGCCGGGCTGATTTGGAAAGGTCAGAATCGTGGCAGTGGGGTCCAGGCCCCGACAGGGCCCGGGGTTTGATGGGCCAGGCTGATTTAGAAAGGTCAGAATCGTGACAGTGGGGTCCAGGCCCAGACAGGGCCCGGGGTTTGATGGGCCAGGCTGATTTGGAAAGGTCAGAATCGTGGCAGTGGGGTCCAGGCCCAGACAGGGCCCGGGGTTTGATGGGCCGGGCTGATTTGGAAAGGTCAGAATCGTGGCAGTGGGGTCCAGGCCCAGACAGGGCCCGGGGTTTGAGTGAGGAATGGCCTGATGTTTGGACAATTTAAACGTCAGGCCCAGATGGACTGAAAAGGGCCCGAGGCCAGGGTTGAACCGGTTCAGCTAATGCTCCGTGACATCTCACTGAGCCGAGGCTGAGGCTTCCTGTCTGAACACTCACTATCGCTCTAAATCCTGTCTGGCTACTTTCATTGTTCGTGTGATTTGTTGTTTTTCTCTCTTTCTGTACATTGTGTGTTTGCTGGTCCTTTTATAATAGATTCTTTTGGATTTCTTGTTTTGGGGCTGCCTGTAAGGAGACAAGTCTCAAGATTGTATAAAGTATACATACCTTAATAGTGGATGCATTTTGAACTTTGAATTTAATCCAGCCAGTGGTTTATCGGAGTCAGTGCTGGATAGTGTCCAAGCACACTCAGAACTTGAAACCAGCCTCTCCTCCATGGCTTAGTCTACACTTCTTGATGCCCCAGTAAAGCAGCCAGCGTAATCAATGACCCCACCTCACCCCACCCCCCGGACATTCTCTCATCTCCCTCTCCCATCGGGCAGAAGATACAAAAGCCTGACAGCGTGTCCCACCAGGCTCAAGGGCAGCTTCTAATACACTGCCATCATAATCTTGAACGGACCTCCCGTACAATAAGATGGACACTTGGCTTCACAATCTACCTCGTTATGATCTTGCACCTTATCATTTACCTGCACTGCACTTTCTCTGCGATTGTTACACTTTATTATGTATCTTATTGTTTTTCCTTTCTCTGCCTCAATGCACTGTGTAATGATTTGATCTGAATAGAGTCATAGAGCATTAAGGCTGAGAATCAGGCCCTTTGGCCCATCTAATCCATGCTGACCTGCTATTCTGCCTAGTCCCGTCGATCTGCACCTGGATCATTGCCCTCCATATCTTTCCCATCCATGTACGTATCCAAACTTGTCTTAAATGTTGCCATCAAACCTGAATCTACCAATTCCGCTGGCAGCTCCTCCACACCCTTACCACCCCTACCATCCTCTGAGTGAAGAAAAACCCCCTCAGGTTCCCTTTAAATATTTCACCTTTCACCCTTAACCCATGACCTCCCACCTCCCACCTAACCTCACTGGAAAAAGCCTGCTTGCATTTTCCCTTTCTATACCCCTCGTAATTTTGTGTACCTCTAACAAATCTCCTCCAGAGAATAAAGTTTTAACCTTTTCAACCATTCCTATATCTCAGGTCTTCAAGTCCTGGCAACATCATTGATGTATAAACAAAATGCAAGACAAACTGTTCACTGTACCTTGGTACACGTTACATTAATAAACCAAATCAAACACTGTGTGGACAGCACCCATGGGTGCTGTTGCCCTTTCACGTCCTGCTCAGCACACCACTTGGCACTGACATTTCACCCCGGTCTATCACGATGGTTGCGGGCAGAGTGGACCCCTCAGTGGGTTTCACGCACACCAGGTCCACAGCCACTTGTGGTTAACCCCAGAAGTGAGGACTCTTGTAAGTGGAAGACATGGATGGGTGCATCGACTGTAGAGCAAGCCTTTCCCTTAAAAATGAAACCAAGTTCAGTGATTGATTGCAATGCCCTCCCAAGAGGCAGATTTTTATTGCATAAGCTGCCAACTTTGGGTTAAACTTGTAACTCTGCATAAAGTTCAAAGTAAATTTATTATCAAAGTACATATATGTCTCCATATACAACCCTGATTCATTTTCTTGTGCAAAAGACAGCAATAAACTGTGCAAATACAGAAATAAATAAATAACAATGACAAATAATAAGCAATAACTACTGAGAGCATGAGATGAAGAGTCCTTGAAAGTGAATCCATAGGTTGTGGGAACATTTCAATGATGGGGCATGTGAACCCTTTGGTTCAAGAGCCTGATGGTTGAGGGGTAATAACTGTTCCTGAACCTGGTGGTGTGGGACCTGAGGCTCATTGTGGTGAGTGAAGTTATCCACACCGGTTCAGGAGCCTAATGGTTGAGGGGTAATAACTGGTCCTGAACCTGGTGGTGTGGGACCTGAGGCTCATTGTGGTGAGTGAAGTTATCCACACCAGTTCAGGAGCCTGATGGTTGTGGGGTAATAACTGTTCCTGAACCTGGTGATGTGGGACCTGATGGTTGTGGGGTAATAACTGTTCCTGAACCTGGTGATGCAGGACCTGATGGTTGTGGGGTAATAACTGTTCCTGAACCTGGTGGTGTGGGACCTGAGGCTCATTGTGGTGAGTGAAGTTATCCACACCGGTTCAGGAGCCTGATGGTTGTGGGGTAATAACTGTTCCTGAACCTGGTGATGTGGGACCTGAGGCTCATTGTGGTGAGTGAAGTTATCCACACTGGTTCAGGAGCCTGATGGTTGTGGGGTAATAACTGTTCCTGAACCTGGTGATGTGGGACCTGATGGTTGTGGGGTAATAACTGTTCCTGAACTTGGTGGTGTGGGACCTGAGGCTCATTGTGGTGAGTGAAGTTATCCACACTGGTTCAGGAGCCTGATGGTTGAGGGGTAATAACTGTTCCTGAACCTGGTGGTGTGGGACCTGAGGCTCATTGTGGTGAGTGAAGTTATCCACACCGGTTCAGGAGCCTGATGGTTGTGGGGTAATAACTGTTCCTGAACCTGGTGATGTGGGACCTGATGGTTGTGGGGTATAACTGTTCCTGAACCTGGTGGTGTGGGACCTGAGGCTCCTGGAGCTTCTTCCTGATGGCAGCGGTGAGAAGAGAGCGTGACCTGGGTGGTGGGGGGTGCTCTCCTGAGACAGCATTTCGTGGAGATGTGCTCCATGGTGGGGAGGGCTTTACCTGTGATGGACTGGGCTGAGTCCACTAACTTTCATAGGATCTTCTATTCGAGGGCATTGGTGTTTTGATATCAGGCTGTGATACAGCCAGTCAATACACTCTCCACCACGTGCTTATAGAAGTTTGCCAAAGTTTCAGAAGTCATAGATAGATAGATAGATAGATAGATAGATAGATACTTTATTCATCCCCATGGGGAAATTCAACTTTTTTTCCAATGTCCCATACACTTGTTGTAGCAAAACTAATTACATACAATACTTAACTCAGTAAAAAATATGATATGCATCTAAATCACTATCTCAAAAAGCATTAATAATAGCTTTTAAAAAGTTCTTAAGTCCTGGCAGTTGAATTGTAAAGCCTAATGGCATTGGGGAGTATTGACCTCTTCATCCTGCCTGAGGAGCATTGCATCGATAGTAACCTGTCGCTGAAACTTCGCAAGGAAGTAAAGGCACTGCCACGCGTCCTTTGTAATTACACTGTCCTGTGGTTTCTGCTTTCACCACATGACTTCAAAGATCCTTCCTCTCCCAGGGGTGAGATCTTTGGAGCTTCCATTGGCGTTTCTGTATCTCGGGGTTTTTACGGGATGGGTTGCTCACCCCATTCCCAGCCCTTCTCCTTTCCCAGCCAGGCTTGGAACTGTCCATTGTGGAGTTAAACAGGAACACAACCAGGGTTAAGCAAATTTCTGCTTTACACATTCACAGAGAATTGAATGGATTCCCAGCTAGGTCCCAAGAGAATGGAGCGCATTCCCAGTCAACCAGGCTTACAAGGAATGAAATGGATTTTCCTTGCTCTGTTTCCAGAAAGTAGAACAGGTAAATCAAGCTAAACGGATTCAAGGAGAATGAAAAGATTCCAGGAAAATCAACCATTTCTAGGCAGGTTCCCAGAGAATGGAACACATTCCAAGTCAAACAGATTTCTAAAGAAAGGTTGGGAATTCCAGTGAAGCAAGTTCCCAGAGACAGCAGCAGCTTCTCACTTAAATAGTTTGCTAGGGTGAATGGACAGACTGAAGGAGTTCATCAACCAGTGAACTGGACCAGCTCCACCCTCCTTGGTTCTAGAGGTCCTGGCTCGGGTGGTCCATGGACAATGGGCTTGAGGCAGGAGACGTGGAAGGTGGGTGTGATCCTGAGGGACAGGGGCAGCTGGAGGTGGTAAGTGACTAGGTTGATACGCTGGGTACTCTTAGAGGGACCAGTGAACTGGGACGAGAGCTTGCAGGAGTTCTCAGGTGCAAATATCAGGTGGACAGCCAGACGTGGTACCCAGGCTAGTGTTTCCTGGCTGGGCACAAAACTACAGCCAGCCAGTAACAGCTAGGATGTCTCTCCATGTCCTCTTCTGAGCATTCCAGAATTGCAGAACCTTCTCCTCTTGCTAGATTGGCTCTTCCTGACTGTTATTGTCAGTCAGAACAAGCCAGAGGGGTGGAGGAGGGAGCAGAAGGCTCGCCAGAAGTGGGAGATGATTTGCGGGACCTGCTCTAACACAATGTCCTAAGGGAAACAGTGGAGGTGAACTACATGTTGGAGAACCAGGTCCATCATCTCAATGGCTGATGGGAGTTTGGGGAGGGCAGTGAATTGGGCCACCTTGGAGAACTGATCCACCACTGTCTTGATCACCATGGCCCCATCAAAAGGTGGCAAATCCACAATGAAATCTATAGTGATGTAGGACCATGGGTGTCAAGGGGCTGGAGGTGCCTAGAGAAGAGCTGGTTGGCAGCAGACCAGGTTATCCATGAGGTAGGTGACCTGGGAGATGAGCAGAGCGGCAATTTGGCTGTAGTTTCCGATGAAACAGCAGTAGAAGTTGGAGAAGCCCAAGAAGTGTTGTAGCTGTTTGAAGGAACAAAGTTGGGGCCATTCAACAAAGGTGGACACTTTCTTTCGGGCCATGGTTACACTTTGGGGTAAAAGGACGTAACCCAGGAAGGAAATGACTGCCATTTCTCTAACTTGTGGTGCAGCTGGTTTTCAAAGAGACACTGAAAGACTGAACAGGCTTGGCAGACGTGGACAAAGTTCAAAGTAAAATTTATTGTCAGAGTACATACCTGTCACCACATACAACCCTGAAGTTCTCTTTCTGCGGGAGTATTAGCAAATCTATGGAACAGTAACTGTGAACAGGACCAATGGACAACAAATTGTGCAAGTACAGATATAAATAAATAGCAATAAATAACAAGCATGAAGTAACAAGGTAAAGAATCCTTAAAGTGAGACCATCAGTTGTGGGAACACCAGAAGTAGAATGAGTGTAGTTATTCCCTTTTTGTTCAAGAGCAAAAAGTTGAGGGGTAGCAACTGTAATGTGAGTCCTGAGGCACCTAGACCTTCTACCTGATGACAGCAGCAAGAAAAGAGCATGGCCAGGTGTGGTCATTCAGGTCCTCAGATGAGTTCTTGAACACGGCCCAGTCAACTGATTCAAGGCAATCCTGTAACTGTTCCTCAGCCTCCTGTGACCACCTCTTAGTTGTGTTGATCTGTGGACCCTGGCTCTTTGGGCTCTGTCTGTATGCAGGTAGCAGGAGTACAGCCAAATGATCCGACTTACCAAACTAAGATCTCAGGAAGGAACGATAGTCATTGCTTATCGTCGTGTAGAAATGGTGAAGTGTGCTGGGACCTCCGGTGCAGCAGCCAGCTGGTTTTTCTGGGTAGGGTTTTCTTCAAGCAGGCCTGGTTAAACTTGCCAACTATAACTTGAATTGCATTGGGATGAGCTGTTTCTTGTTTACAGACAACATTGTGCAGTTTCGCGAGTACTTGCTTTTAATTGACCGCTGGGGGTAAGCAAACTATGGTCAGGGTCACAGATGAGAACTCCTGAGGCAAATAGAATGGGCTACATTTAATCATTAGTTCTTCTATGTCAAGGGAACAAGAAGTTGACATAATCCCAACGTCTGTGCACCAAAGAGAACTGACTAAAAAGTGCACCACAGCATTCTTTTTCCGATTTGATCCATTTTGAAAATAATAAAATCCCCCGGTTGTATCACTGCATCTGAGATATCCATATTTAACCATGTTTCAGTGCAACAAACAATTGAAATCTGCCTCAGCTGCCTCTGATACAGCAGCTTTGCCCTGAGATTGCCGATCTCAGTTTCCAGCAACTGCACATTCGCTGTCTTGAGGATCCTTAGAGAAAGAGAGGATGTCATCAAAGTAGTCAAACACATACGTGTGTAGATGTCTTGGAGAATATGAGGATGTCATCAAGATAGTCAAACACATACGTGTGTAGATGTCTTGGAGAATATGAGGATGTCATCAAGATAGTCAAACACATACGTGTGCAGATGTCTTGGAGAATATGAGGATGTCATCAAGATAGTCAAACACATACGTGTGCAGATGTCTTGGAGAATATGAGGATGTCATCAAGATAGTCAAACACATACGTGTGCAGATGTCTTGGAGAATATGAGGATGTCATCAAGATAGTCAAACACATACGTGTGTAGATGTCTTGGAGAATATGAGGATGTCATCAAGATAGTTCAACATACGTGTGTAGATGTCTTGGAGAATATGAGGATGTCATCAAGATAGTTCAACATACGTGTGTAGATGTCTTGGAGAATATGAGGATGTCATCAAGATAGTTCAACATACGTGTGCAGATGTCTTGGAGAATATGAGGATGTCATCAAGATAGTTCAACATACGTGTGTAGATGTCTTGGAGAATATGAGGATGTCATCAAGATAGTTCAACATACGTGTGTAGATGTCTTGGAGAATATGAGGATGTCATCAAGATAGTTCAACACATATGTTTGCAGATGTCTTGAAGGATTTTGTGAAAACTTGGAAAACAGCTGGACAGTTGGAAAGTCTGAAAAGCATTAGCAAGTACTTGTATTGGTCTGTGGGTGATATGAATGCCATTTTCCACTCTTCCTCTCCCGGATGTGGGTCAGTTTGTACGTGCTCCGTAGATCCAGCGTGGTGAAGATCCTGGACTTGCAATGTGTCTTGAATGTGCTATCCATTAAGGGGAGAGGGTAGCAGTTCTTTCAGTGATTTTGTTGAGTCCGCAGTAGCCGATGGAGGGACATAGACTGCATATTGCTTCTTGACAAAGAAGAATCCTGCCCCAGCTAGGGACTGGGATGGTCAAATGAAGCCGTGCTATGACAATTTGGAGATTTGGTCATTCGTTGCTTGGGTCCCAGGAGGGGAGAAGGAGAACAGATGACCTCGGTGTGGGCTGATGCCCAGGAGGGGGTCGATCACGCAGTCATTTGGGCGTGGTGCTGGCTTCCTTTTTACTGAAAGTGATGGCTAAGTTGTGGATTCCCTGTTGCAGTTTGGTGTGATTAAGGGTTTCCTCTGTCTCCATGGATTTACAGGGTGAAGTTGCAGACAGGTGGGGCCCCAACTCGGCAGTGAACCAGATGAATAGGCAAAGTGTGGGTGATGAGTAGAGAGCCAGGGGTAACCCAAGATGAGAGCGTTGTTGGGTTAGTCAATCAGGAGGACTCGCTGTGCACTCCAATGCTCATGTGCATAGGTGTTTTGCGTGCTCCGACCATCCCGGACACCAAGGGACATCCATCGAAGGCTGTGATGCAGAATGGCTGAGAGACAGGCTCGGTCGGAAATCCAAGTGAGGTGAGAGTTGGTTGAGAGTGACAAGCAGATGGTCAATGATGTTTCTGGACTGTGTGCTCATGTCAAGGACAACCTGCTTTAGATGAGCACGCTCACCTGGATCCACCTGTCCCGTCAGGAAATGTAGAGGAGGTTTGACCCAAATGCAAAGCAGCGGAAACAACTTAGTGGTGAGCGAGAACTTTAAGAATAAACTGCAAAATAACAAGCCATGAGGGGGCCACAAAACAGGAGAGAACAGATACTTAACACAACAAGGTAACAAGGTAACTGAAAGCCAGGAGCAATTGGTTGAAACTCTTTAGTTCGATGGGTGAACAAAGAGCTGTGTATTAGAACTGGGTTTAAATAGGCTGCAGGTGATGAGTTGGAAATGAGTGGCTGGTGACTCCTATTAGCAGGGTGGAATCTGGAAGGTGTCTGGCTGTGCAGGCCTGACTCCTTGTTCATTCTTCATCCTTAATAAAATGGTTGTAACCACCAAGTTTTAAGCCTCATCTTTGACTTCTGAAGAACCCTAGATCAATATCATTATATCCAACAACTGCTTCTAAGATTTAGCATGCATCAGGTCAATTGAATAGACAGTATGACCTGGTCCAGCAACATGGACACTACAATAAAGCAAAAGTACGCCAGCTCCTCAACTTCCTGAATAGGCTAAAGAAATAGTTCAGCATGTTCCTGATGAAACTTTGTCAATTTGTCAAGAAGGATTGATAATGCAGCTGCTCTGCCAATGATCACAAGAGTCTACACAGAGTTGTGAACACAGCTCAGCACATCATGAAAACAAGCTCTGCTGGCTCTATCTACACTTCCCACTGACTTGGAAAAGCATCTAACACAATCAAAGACCCCTCTGTCCCCAACCATTCTCTCTTCTGACCCTCTGCCTTCTGTGTTATATGATGTGGGCGATCATGGTCTCCATTAGCATGGTTATTCTTGTCAAATTTTTCTGCTGAAGTGGTTTGCCATTGCCTTCTCCTGGGCAGTGTCTTTACACAAATGGTGACTCCAGCCATTATCAAACCCCTACAGAGATTGTCTGCCTGGTGTCAGTGGCCACATAACCAGGACTTGTGATGTGCACCAGCTGCTCAAATGATCATCCACCACCTGCTCCCATGGCTTCACATGACCCTAATCAGGGGGCTAAGCAGTTGCTACACTTTGCCCAAGGGTGGCCTGCAGGCTAGTGGAGAGAAGGAGTGCCCTACACCTCCTTTGGTAGAGACGTATCTCCACTCCCATCACAAGAGCCAGAGAAAAGGTACAAAAGCCAGAGAAAACGGACTACCAGGCTCAAGGACATCTTCTATCCCGCTGCTATCAGCCTATCGAATGGACCTCTCATGCGCTTAAAGACGAATTCCTGATCTCTTGGTCTACTTGGGGTGTGGGGCTGATTTCATTCTTGCAATATCTGTGCACCAACTAAGTTAGCTGGGATGTCGATCCCTACAGGTTTTTGGCTCATTTAGACCGATAAAACTTTGGTACAATTTATGCTTAATCTACGTTTTATTTCATGAATCTGCTTATTAGATGCCATGTGCCTGTGACACTGCCGCAGGTAAGCTTCTCATTGCACCTGTGCTTACATGTACTTGTGCAGATGACAATAAACCCGACTTTGACTTCGTCCTTGAATTCACTCCCAGAGGTGTCAATGGGTAGAACTGCAGTTGAGAGGGAAAATGTGACAGATGCTAGACGTCATCGACTTGTTTTAAAAAGATAATTTACAGTACTCTTACCTGTGAGATCTACACCCACGTGAATGAGCTTGCGGGGGATTCCTCCTCCCTTCTCTCTTTTTCCATTCCTCGTTCTGGTTTTCCTCTCACCCTTGTTATGGGATGGGATCACCCAGTGCTGGCTGTCTGCAAAACCCTACATTCCTGGCACGTGCAAAAGATCTATCCTGGGCCCAACATATTGACACAATTACAATGAGCACAAGCCAGTGACTATACTTCATTAGGAGTTTCAAAGACTTTCTACAGGTGCTCTGTGGAGATCGTTCTGACCGGTTAGAGCACCGTCTGGTACAGAGGATCCAAGGCAGAAGATTGAAAGCGGCTGCAGAGAATTGTAGACTCAGCTAGTCCCATCACGGGAACATCCCTTCCCACCAAAAGGCAATGGCTCATACTGAGGACCCTCATCGCCCAGCACATGCTTCTTCTCAGTTCTGCTATCAGAGAGGAACCTGAAGACACACATTCCACATTTTAGGGACAGACTCTTCCCCTCTGCCATCAGCTTGCTGAATGGACCGTGAACCAATCTCTTTTTGCAATAAATTTATTTAGAGTCATAGAGTGATAGAAAATACAGAAACAGGCCCTTCAGCCCATCTAGTCTGTACTGAACCATTTAAACTGCCTATTCCCAACAACCCGCACAGAGACCATGGTCCTCCATACCGCTACCATACATATATCTATCCAATCTTCTCTTAGACATTGAAATCAAGCTTGCATGGACTGCTTGTGCTGGCAGCTTCTTCCACACTCTCACATCCCCCAGAGTAAAGAAGTTTCCCCTCATGTTCCCCTTAAACTTTTCACCTTTCACCCTTAACCCAGGACCCCTGTTTGTAATCCCACCCAACCTCAGTGGAAAAAGCTTGCTTACATCTATCCGATCTATACCCCTCAGAGGTTCTGTGGTTCCATTTCATATTAGACAATGCATACAGTATACAACCCGAAATTCTTACTCTTCACAGACAATCATGAAACAGAAGACAAACCCCAAAGAATGAATGGCAGAAATACGTTAAAACACTAAAGTTCTCCCACACACAAGCACCAGCAAAGTCTTAAATCTCCCCCTCCCCTCCCCCACTTGTTATAGCAGGAAGCATCAGTGCCCACCGCCTACCCAGCAAACCCTCAGAGACCATCAATGGAAACTATTGTTCACCTGACAATTCACCAAGCCACAGGCTCTCTCCCTCTTACTAACAAGGGACAGAAATGTGTCAGTGAGAGACAAACCAACAGATCACGGTTTTGATTTTGTACACCTCTATCAAATCTGCTCTCAATCTTCTACGTTCCAAGGAATAAAATCCTAAACTATTCAATCTTTCCTTATAACTCAGGTCCTCCAGAGCCAGCAACATCCTTGTAAAAATTCTCTGTACACTTACAATGTTTTTACATCTTTCCTCATGGCCAAGTGGTTAAGGCGTTCGTCTAGTGATCTGAAAGTCGCTAGTTCGAGCCTTGGCTGAGGCTGCGTGTGTGTTCTTGAGCGAGGCACTTAACCACACATCGCTCTGCGACGACACCGGTGCCAAGCTGTATCGGTCCTAATGCCCTTCCCTTGGTGGCATGGAGAGGGGAGACTTGCAGCTTGGGCAACTGCCAGTCTTCCATAAAAAAAACCTTGCCTAGGTTTGCACTCTAGAAACTTCCCAAGGCACAAATCCATGGTCTATCGAGACTAACGGAGGCCTACTACTATTGTTTATATATACTGTATGTTTATTGTAACTTATGCATAGCACTGTACTCCTTTCATAAAGCTACCAATTTCACAACATAATCAACTTGATTGTGACGAACTATCAGCCAAAGGCAGTCAGGTGCTACCATCCTCTCATAATGTCTAGTCCTAATATTAGTCCTCAAACTGGTTTATTATTGTCACATACAATGAAAAGTGACTCAATGTTTATACAGATCAAGCAGCGTATTGAGCTAAAATAAGGTAAAGCAATAAAATTGTAAAAGAGACTGAAAGAGTGCAGTGTGTGTAAATGATAAGTCCCAGATTGTAATGAGGTACACTCAGTGGCCACTTTATTAGGTACACCTGTACACCTGCTCGTTAATATCAGATCAGTCAATCACAAGGCAGCAGCTCAATACATAAGAGCATGCAGACACGGTCAAGAGGTTCAGTTGTTGTTCAGACTGAACATCAGAATGGGGGAAGAAATGTGATCTAAGTGACTTTGGCCATGGAATGATTGTTGGTGCCAGACAGGGTGGTTCGAGTATCTCAGAAACTGCTGATCTCCTGGGACTTTTGCCCACAACAGGGGTTCCTTACCCTTTCTTATGCCATGGACCCCTACTATTCACCAAGGGGTCTGTGCTCCCCAGGTTGGGCACTCCTGCTCTAGAGCCAACGGAGAATGGTGCAAAAATCAAAAATATCCTGTGAGGGGCAGTTCTGTGGATAAAAATGCCTTGTTAGTGAGAGAGGTCAGAGGAGAATGGGCAGACTGCTTCAAGCTGACAGGAAGGTGACAGTAACTCCAATAACCACACATCATTATTATTATTACAACAGTAGTGTGCACAAGAATGCACAGTACATCAAACCTGGAAGTGGATGGGCTACAGCAGCAGAAGAACACAAACATACACTCAGTGGCCACTTCATTAAATACCAGAGTTCATCTTATCATACAAGGGTTGCATCCGTTCAGAGTCTGACAATTGTGAGAGGCAATTAGTCCACAATCTTGGACACAAGCCCTGACCTTATAGATGAAGGAAGGTGTTCAGATAATAAACTTAAAGCCCATCAGGATGTAAGGTGTGAAAAGCTGGAAGTGACATGACTGTCAGCTGCTGCCACACACTGGCCTGATGTGGAACTACACCTTGCCGGAGGCAGATCCAGAATCAGAATCCATATCAATATCTGCTTCAGCTGTTTCTTTCCAATCCTGTGCTGTGGTTTCTTCGTACAACATGCAACCCACTAGGAAGCTGCCCACGGTACAGCTTACTTGATTTTACTTGGATTCTTATCGTTGACATATGTCATGAAAGTTGTTTTGCATCAGCAATACAGTGCAATACATAAATAATTACTAGAAGTTACAATAAGAAATATATAAAGATAAATAAGCTTTGCAAAAATAGAGCAAAAAGTGAGATAGTGTTCATGGTCCCTTCAGAAATCTGATGGCAGGGGGCAGAAGCTGTTGCTAAAACTTTAATGTATGTCTTTACCTGGCAGTAATAATGGGAAGAGGACATGGTGAGGATCCTTAAAGATGGGTGCTGCCTCTCTGAGGCACCGCTTTCTGAAGATGTCTTCAATGGTGGGGAGGCTAGTGTCCAAGATGGAGCTGGCTGAGTTTACAATCCTCCGCAGCCTTTTCTGATCCCATACATTGGCGCCTCCATACCAGACAGTGGTGCAACCAATGAGAACGTTCTCCACGGTAGATCTATAGAAAGTTGCTAGAATCTCTGGTGACATACCAAATCTCCTCAATCTCCTATAAAATATAGCTGATACCATGCCTTCTTTGTAATTGCATCAAAATGTTAGGCCCAGGATAGACCTTCTTCAAGGCAGAGATATTTCATGTCTCCCGGTTTGTCGACTCTACTAACTAATCAAAAGTACTTCTGAAACATTGCCATCCACAGCTCCCTTCAGCATCAATCATCTAACTTAGAGCTGAGTTATAGGGGAGATTGGAGACTGAGGAGTGACCTTATGGAGGTATATAAATCATTAGAGATATTGATAGGGGGAATACATATAGTATTTTCCCCAAAGAAAAGGGCAAAGCTTCAAGATGAGAGGGGAAAGATTTAAAGGGACCTTCTTCACATAGAAGGTGGTTTAAGATGGTTACATTTGATTTAAGATGGTGCTAGTGAAGCACAACGCAGCAAGAAAACTACTAAACTACTTTATTAATCAGACTTTTTTTGGAAAGCGATCAGTGCAATCAATAAACTGTAACTCCCCTTTGGAGCTGAGCTTTTGAACCGTCTGTACAAGCCGGCAGTTTTGCAGGGTGAACCGAAGTTTCGAAGGTGCAGGATGATTGGAGCAAGGACCAAATCGAGATGCCGGGGCCTGGGTCTGGGCCTGGGCCTGGGCCCGAGAGCAAGGAACAAGCTTGGCTATTGCTGGAGTGGATATGGAGCTGATTCAATGGAGCAGATCCGAGATGAGGTGAGGAAGAGTCGAGGCAGCGGGGCCTGGGCCTGAAAGCAAGGAACAAGCCAATGTTTGGCTGATTTAAGTGCCAGGCCAGATTGGAAAGGTCAGACATGGACTGAATTGAGGCGGTGGGTTCCAGGCCTGAGACTGTATCAAAGTGGGAGGGCCTGGGTCCGAGAGTGAGGAACAAGCTGAGGTTTGGCCAATTTAAGCTCTAAGCCAGATTGAAAAGTTCAGGGTGTCAGGGCCAGAGGTGAGGGCCGGGCCGGTGTTCAGCTTGCTGCTCCGCGGGGTTTACTCATCTCTGCTCCGAAGTGAGGCCGCGGCCTGCAACTAACGGGCTCCTGGATTGGCTGTGACTGGCTTCGTGGCTGTGAACTCACTTTTGTGAACTTTAGCTCTGGGTGTTATTTGCTTCCTTTTTGCTGTTTGCACGATTTGTTCTTTGTTTGCACAGTGGGTGCTTGACGGTCCTCTTTTTCAATGGATTCTATTGGCTTTCCTTGTTTTGTGGGTCCCTGGAAGGAGACAAAGCTCACGACTGTATGAAGTATGCACACTTTGATCATGTGTACTTCAAACTTTGAACTTCTTGGTGCCAGAGGTGGTGATAGATTTAACAACCTTTAAAAGACATTTGAATAAGACTGTGTGACCATAAGACGTAGGAGTAGAACTGTACATGGACAGGAGGAATAAGAGTCAAGTGCAGGCAAATGGGGCTCGCTCGGTCGGACACCTGATCAACATGGGCCACTTGTGCCAAAGGCCCTGTTTGTAGTACTCTATAACTCAGTACCTCTACAGCTCTAAATTCTGCAGTGATAGGGGGCGGCACAGTGACACAGGTAGTGAAGCATCTCTCTCAGATCTCCAGAGACCAGGGTTCGATCCTGACCCCAGTTACTGTCACCGTTCCGTTTTACCTGCACGGGTGCGCGACTGCATAGGAACTGAAATGCTTCCACACACATAGCCTTTGCTGTTGCATAGCTGGAATTTTCCTTTATGTACTGTTATTATAATTTTGAAATCTGTGTTAATATAATTGTGAATACCCTGTAATTAATTATGTATTAGTGAAAATAATCCATATATTTTCCAAATTATGAATATACCACAATCCTTACTTAGAAACATTTTAGAGCTTCAATGTAATTACTTTGCCAGTGTTTCAAGTTACAACACTATTACAAATGGTAACAATAAACACAGAATGGAAGTCGATAGCTCGTTGTTAATAACACCAATGCCATCTAGTCAAAACATTTTATTTTTGTCATTGTTCCTGTCAGTTGTTTAGACTGCATGACATTGTTTTCTTGTGTTGTGACTTGTGCCTGCATTTGTTTGATGTGCACATTTTTTAAAAATTAAAATGCCATGCAGTTTTTAGGTCATGTAAAAATTTCCTGCTCAAAGCAGTGGTTGGTCCATGCACTGTTAAAAAAATATAGATGGAACATTGGTTACTGTGTGTAGTTTCACTATGATCCCCACTGGTTTATCCAGATGCTCTGGTTTCCTTCCCTATTCCAGGTCAGTGGGTGAATTGACTAATGAAAATTGTCGTTACTGTGTAGTCAGTAGTAAAATGTTGGGAGTAGTTGATGAGAATGTGGGAGAGTGAAAATGGGATGTAAGTTTGATGGGCAATTTGAACTCAAAGGACTTGCTTTTACACTGTATGAATCTATAGCTATATAAGACAATGAGACCAATAAGATATAGGAGCAGAAATAGCTCATTCAATCCATCAAGTCTCCTTTGCTATTCAACTGTGCCTGATTTTTGTCAGCCTCATTTATCTGTCTTCTCCCTGTAGCTCCTAACCCCTTTACCAGCCAAGAACATTCAAATCTCTCTTTTAAATATATCTAATGACGTGGAGGAGTTATTCGATTGTCCTCTGCAGCCCAAGTGCTGCTCAAACTTTCCAACATCTGTAGAATCTCTTGTGTAACAGACACAAAGTGCTGGAGGAACTCAGCAGGTCAAGTATCATCTATGGAGGGGAATAAACAGTCAAACATTCAAGCCGAGGTCCTTACTCAGGGCTGGAAAGGAAGGGGACTGAAGCCAGAATAAGGTGGAAGGGATGGGGAGGCATACAAGCTGACAGGTGAGGAGGGCCATGAAGTGACAAGTTGGGAGGTAATAGGTGGAAGAGGTAAAGTGCTGAAGAAGAAGGAATCTGATAAGAGTGTGAAGTGGACCAGGGGCAAAAGCGAAGGGGGAAGAGAACCAAAGGGTGGTGATTGGCAAGTGAGTAGAAGAGAAGGGATAAGAGAGGGGGCAGAATGCAGAATGGAAAAATAGAGAAGGAGGGAGGATGTGGAAATTACTGAAGCTAGAGCAATCGATACTCAAGCCATCAGGTTGAAGGTCACCCAGACAGAATACGGCAGAATCCCTTATGTCTTTTCAGCCAACACAATGCTGCTACTTTCGAGTGAACTAACGTGGCCTTCCAGGAGCACAGTGGATCTGCACTGCTGAAAAATTCTCAGAGGCCACAGGGTTCTTAAGTTTGAGAGCACTGTCAACTGTGTGGTTTATTTGTTGACAGTAAATTACTTTGCTCCTCGGTCCTCCCAGCACTAGACTGGTTGGCTAGGGGTTTGGGGTTTTAGCTTAGGCTGGAATGTTTACCATGATCTCAGCTGGGACTTGAAATTATTTTTTGATGTGTTTTCACGGAACTAAATAAAGTGCTGAAACTTCCAGTCAGTTGAAGGAAAAGCATGAGATTGTGAAATAAGTCAGACATTATTTTGGTGGCAGGAGGAGTGTACACGGACTGTGAGAGGCTGCTCGTCAAGTCTGGCTGGGCCTCAGAAATCTGTTATTCTGCAGTAGAAAAAATCACAACAAATAAATAAATAATGCAACAGAGAAATACCGAAGCAGCCAGAAATCTGATGTCAGAGGAGAAGAAGCCATCGTTAAATGGTTGTGTGCGTCCCCAGGTCCCTGTGATGGTAGTGAGGAGGAGAGGGCATTCCTGAACAGTGAGGGTCCTGAATGATGGATGTCACCTTCTTGAAGCGCTGCCCCTTTGAGATGTCCGAAATAGTGGGAAGGGTTGTGCCTGTGACGGAGCCGACTGACTGTACAGCCTCTTCCGATCCTGTGCGTTGTAGTCTCCCAGCCAGGTGCTAACGCAACCAGCCGGAACGCTCTCAACCGTATATCATTCGCAATGTGCTCGATTGGGCCTCACACTCCTGATCTCCGGTCACCCCGTGCGAAGGAAGACGGTGGGGGAGAGGGGGGCCATCACTTGGGTCTGTTTGCTTCTGGCCTGGCTGAGGTGGCCATTCATGAGTCCTGGTGGTGGGCAGTCCTGCCGGAGCTGATTTCCTGAGCCTCCTCTGCAGTTACATCTATGACCGTGCGTTTCTGGAGAAGGAACACTCAGTGTCTGTGTATACAAAGGCAGCTTTCCAGAAAGAGGGGGCACTGCAGGGCCTGGATAAGGTTGTCTATGTTGTAATTTTAAGGCTGTAGGCTGTAAATTCTGCAAATCGTGGAAGATTGTGGTAGTGTTATAATGTGATTCTGTAATCACTGAATAAGCCTAAAGAGCTACATACTAGATAAAGGAAAATGAAAATCCTTGGTTGGTTATTTTGATACTAATTGATTCCCCACAGATGACAAATAATAACAGAGGGATCTTGGTGTTCATGTTCACAGATCCTTCAAAGTTACTACACAAGTTGATAGGGTTGTTTAGAAGGTTTATCGTGTGTTGACCCTCATTATTTGGAGGATTGAGTTCAAGAGCCATGAGGTAATGTTACATTTGGATAAAACTCCTGTCAGACCACACTTGGAGTATTGAATTCATCTTGGCTGCCTCATTATAGGAAGGATCTGGAAGCTTTAGTGAGGGTGCGGAGGAGATTCACCACGATGTTTCCTGAATTACAGACCATGTCTAATGAGGAGCATTTGAGCGAGTTCGGGCTTCTCTCTTCGGAGAGAAGATGGATGAGGAGTGACTTGACAGAGATGTACAGAATGATAAGAGGCAGATTGGAAATCCAGGTACCTATTCCCCAAGGCAGAAACAGGGAATAATTTTAGGTGACTTGAGTGGGGGGAATGTCAAAGGTGGAGCTTTTCCATAGGAAATGGTGAGTGCATGGAACATACTGCCAAGGCTGGTGGTTAAGGCAGATACCTTAAGGATGTTTAAGAGACCATAAGATACGGGAGCAGAAGTAGGCCATTTGGCCCATCAAGTCTGCTCCACCATTCAATCATGGGCAGATCCAATTCTTCCACTCATCCCCACTCCCCTGCCTTCTCCCCATACCCTTTGATGCCCTGGCTAATCAAGAACCTGTCTATCTCTGCCTTAAATACACCCAATGACTTGGCAACAGATTCCACAGATTTACCACCCTCTTTGATCGACACATGAATGAAAGAAACATGGGGAGTTGTGTGGGGGGGAAGGGTTAGATTGATCTTGGACTAGGTTAACTGGTCAGTATAAAATTGTGGGCTGAAGGGCCTGTACTGTGCAGGACTTTTTCATGTTCTTTGTTCTGCCTTAGTCTACCCAGTGATGACAGCAGCCTTGACATCTCTAGAATCTTCCACGATTGCTGCCCAGCAAAAGGAGAGGCGATATATTTTCCATTAAAGACTGAAGTACACATTTGGGATTAAATACTCAGGTCTGCTGATCAGAAAAATGCAAACACTACACTCAATTACTTTCTCCTGGGAGCCCAGAAAACAACAAAAATCTCCATCAAATTCTGAAGCACCAAAGGCTATTCAGCCACATTTCTGTCTTAGCTCTTCAATAGAGACCACCGATTCATCCATTCAGGGGACCACCCCACCACCTCAGCGCATCACTCTCCGAAACTTCTGCCGTCTCCAACAGGATTCCACCACCAAGCACATCCTCCCCGCCCCTCCACTTCCCGCTTTCTGGAGGGATCACTCCCTTGTCCATCCGTCCCTCCCCACTGATCTCCCTCCTGGCAAGCGGAACAAGTGCTACGCCTGCCCCTACACCTCCTCCCTCACTACCATTCAGTCTTTCCGGGTGAGGGGACACTTCACCTGTGCATCTGTTGGGGTCATTTACTGTGCTCGGAGCTCCCGGTGTGACCTCGTGTATGTCGGTGAAACCCGACGTAGATGGGGAGACCACTTCGCTCTGTTGCCAGAAGCTGGGGGACTGAGAGAGGTTGGACAGTCTAACACTTCATTCCTTGGAGCGTAGGATTCTGAGGGGTAACCTTATTGAAGTGTGCAGAGTCACAGGCGGTGTGAATGGGGTGAATTCACACCGCTCTTTTCCTGGGGCTGGGGAACGAAGCAATCGTGGATGTTGATTTGTTTGCTCTCGAGCCTCGTTCCCAACGGCAACAAGTGGGAAGAGAGCATGGCCTGGACGGTGGGGGTCTTGATGTCCCTGTACCTCCTTCCTGATGGCAGTGGTGAGAAGAGAGTGTGACCAGGATGGTGGGGGGGTGGGGAGGAGTCCTTTATGATGGACACTGCTTTCTTGTGGCAGTGCTCGTGGTAGATGTGTTCAGTGGTGGTGAGGGCCTTTCCTGTGCTGGACTAGAAATGAAGGAGGATTTCTGAGTTTTATTTATGCAGAGTTATAATCCAGGAGTCACTGCCAGAAGTAACAAGCTGCTGGAGGAAGGGGAGAGACCCGGTAGAGCACAGTCTGCAGGGGTTGGCAACCCACATTGGAATGGTGGAATCTGACAGGAGAGGAACGTGGAGTATCAAACCAAATAACGGAGGTGTAGTGGGCAGATGGGGATATTGGGGAGAGGGCTTGGCTCCTCTGGTTGGGGCCTAACTAGAGATTTATAAAGATTGATGGAACCTCTCCATTTAGGAAGACCAGAATCCCTGCATCTGGATTCTTTCATCAGACAACCGGAATCGTCCACGGTTCATTCACCACCCCCTCCCCACCTCCCCGCAGATGCTGCTCGGCCCGATGAGTTCGTCCCGCAGATTCTTGCTCCAGATTCCCAAGTCTCCAGTCGCCTGTTAAAAGAAAATCAATCAAGGATTTCAGAAGCAAATTGGATAGTTTTCTGAGGAAACATAATTGACACGGGTATGGGGTAATTATTCTGGTGGGAATACTCTACAAAAAGCTGCCTTGGGCTTCTGCTCTTCCATAACAATTCAATAACATTGTGATACAAGTAGAAAGGTCTGTCCTTTTCCAGATGAACAAATGCTACAGTTTATTTGTTGTAACCAAAAACTATGCATCCAAAAATTTTCTATGGAGACCAAGTTCTGGTTTGCATTAGACACTATTCCAGTGCTTCATCAAGACAATTTATATCCTTTAAGTCTTTAGCAAGAGAAAGACTAGGATCTGGATTGAATTTTAACCCCCTCATCTGTTCCTTTAAACTCCTTATGCATTTGTTTCGCCTGTTGATCCACTAACATCACATTTGCACCAACATACTCACGTACACTCAGCGGCCACTTTGTTAGGCACACCTGCTGTTAATGCGAATATCTAATCAGCCAATCACGTGGCAGAAACTCAGTACATAGAAGCATGCAGACATGGTCTAGAGGTTCAGATGCTGTTCAGACCAAACGTCAGAATGGGGAAGAACTGTGATCAAAGTGACTTCAACTGTGGGAATGATTGTTGGTTCAAGGCAGTATTTCAGAAACTACTGGTCTCCTGGAATTTTCACGGACAACAATCTGTAGAGTTTACAGAGAATAATATGAAAAACAAAAAAAAACATCCAGTGAGCGGAAGTTCTATGGGTGAAAATGCCTTGTTAATGAGAGAGGTCAGAGGAGAATGGCCAGACTGGTTCAAGCTGACAGGAAGGTGGCAGTAAAGGCTGATTTCTACTTGTGCATACAGGCTACGCCGTAGCCTACACCATAGCCCTGATTTTCACTTCTGCATAGGCTCTACGCCGTAGCAAGTATGTGTTGGTGTGCGTCAAAACGCTAGTTGGCGGTGGGGTTTCTATGCCACTATGTTGCGTTTCTTCACGAGAGACATGGATGAGGAAATGCACTTCAAACATTTTCGCATGTCCACAGGTAGATTTGACAATTTGGTTCATCTATTTCGCATCAGTGTACAGACATGGCGGAAGAGAAGCAACCGGAAATGCGTAGGAGGAAATGCAATGCTACCAAGAGAATGAAGAATGAAGAGAATGGGCTACAGCAGAAGAAGAGCACGAATGCCACTCAGTGGCCGCTCTGTTAGGTACAGGGAGAAGATAATAAAGTGGCCACTGAGTGCATTTTATCAAAATAAACATACTTTTGTCAACCACTTGAGTCAATCCCCAGTGTAAGGGGATTCCAATTCACTCAGATTCCTTTGCTTTGTTTGTGGTGAGGTTAAACTTACAAATGTCTGTTGACTTCATTGAGATGGCCAACTTCAAATCTCAGCAATTGCGGAAGACCTTTACAGTGACAAAAGTCCTTCTGTAATGAACGGCAGATGAGACAAGTCATTATATGCAGAAAGTTTTCAGACTCATGTGCTATTTCTATTCTGTCAAACAAATTGAGTGAATAAGATAATGCCAGGACTAAATTATTGTCATGTGTCTCATCATTATTTATAGATTTTTGGCACTAATGTGCAGGGACATGATGAGGAGCTGTACTTAGTTTAGAACCAAGTCATTAAACCAGACCCTGTTTAACCAATCACAAACAAGAGAAAATCTGCAGATGCTGGAAATCCGAGCAACACACACAAAATACTGGAGGAACTCAGCAGGCCAGGAGGCGTCTATGGAAAACAGTACAGTTGATGTTCCTGATGAAGGGTCTCGGCCCGAAACGTCAACTGTAGACTCTTTTCCATAGATACTGCCTGGCCTGCTGAGTTCCTCCAGCATTTTGTGTGTATTCCCTGTTCAGCCAGTTCATCTGAGCTCACTGCCAGCGTAGGTTCCCATTCCAGCAGCACTTTCACCCTGTGGACAGATCCCTCCAACAGCTCCACAATTCTCCCAGCTCTGCTAATGCTGGGCTCTTCGGTATCTCCGTCAATGCCACCCGTGACTTCGGCCAACAAGACCTGACTTTCTGAACCTCCTCAAGCTTTTCTTAATCTCCACTGCACTCTTCCTCTTCAAGATGATTCAGATTTAGATTTACTTATACGTGTGCATTGAAACATACAGTGAAATGTGTGTTTACAACCAACCCATCCGAGGATGCCCTGTGGTAGCCCACAGGTGTTGGCATACACTCTGGCACCAGCATGATTGCCCACCATCTTCAGACAACAACAACTGAACAAGCTCCCTTCCCAACCTCTCACCCACTCGCACACACAGTCAGGCCTCCAGCCTCAGGGCAGGCTGCCTCCAGGCCTTGCCCCAGGATTCTCAGCCTCACGAGGATCTGGCCTCCAGCCTCCAGACCATGGGCCAGCCTCAGCAGACTCACAGACCTCGGGCCTCCGACTTCCAGTCAAGGAGATCCAGGAACTTTGACCCTCCGGCCTATACCTTCAGGCTTCAGCCTTCAGCTTTGCCCTCCAGACTTCACCGACCTCTGAGTGTTGACCTCAGGTTTCGCCAGTCAGAGCAAGGACCTCCAACCAAGGTGATGTGGGTGTTCCAGCCTCCAGCCCAGCGCTCATCAATCTGGGAATCCCTGGTCTCTAACTACACTACGTGCTGACCCTCCCTCTGAGATCGAAGGACCAGCTACTTGATCCATCTGGTTTCCAGGAGGTTCTCCTGCTATCCCTGGCTATGGTTCCATGTCAAATTGTGTGCTGCAGTGAAGCACTTTGGAATGATTTATAATTGCAGATGCTGCTGTAGTTGCCAGCTGACAATATGAAGCTAAAACTCCAGCTGTCCACCTCTTGGTTGGACAACGTTTCCCGAACTCAAGCTGGAGCATCCAACGTTTCTCTCCCTCCTTACCCTTGCAGTTAAATCCAATGAATAGTGTTGGTGTGCGCTGTTAATGCCAAACACCTGTACTGGCAGCTTCAAAGGGAACGAGTAAATGCCTTAAAGTTCTGAGTCACTTGAGATTTATTCTCAAGGCTTTTTTCTTTATATATAACTGAACACCCTTTTTTAATAGGAAACCATTCTTAATGGCCTCCTTGCAGCTAAAGATCTTGAAGGAGAACTTGGCTTGCAAGTATTGGCATTGCCTTACACCTAGGCAGTGGCCTCTTTATTAGGTACACCTGGTCACCTGCTTATTAGTACAAATATCTCATCAGTATAAGAATGTGCAGACGTGGTCAAGAGGTTCAGTTGCTGTTCAGACCACAGAATGATTGCTGGTGTCAGACAGGGTGGTTTGAGGGTCTCAGAATCTGCTGATCTCCTGGGACTTTCACCCGCACACAAGGGTCTCCAGAGTTTACAGAGAATGGTGCAAGAAAAATGAATATCGAGTGGGCGGCAGAAGCACCTGGTTAGTGAGAGAGGCCAGAGGAGAACGGTTCAAGCTGACAGGGAGGCGACAGTGACTCAGATAACCACGTTACAACAGTGGGGTGCAGAAGAGCGTCTCTGAACGCACAACATCTCTGAAAATCCCAAATGTCACTCCACTCTTCAAGAGGAGAGAGAGGGAGGAAATTATAGGCCAGTTAGCCTGATGTCAATGGTTGGGAAGATGGTCAAGTCCATCATTAAGGATGAGGTTCAGGGTACTTGGAGGCACATGATAAGGTTGGCCAAAGTCAGCATGGTTTCCTTAAGGGGAAATCGTGCCTGACAAATCTGTTGGATTTCTTTGATGAAATAACAGGCAGGATAGGCAAAGGAGAGTCGGTGGATATGGTTTAGCTGGATTTTAGAAAACCTTTGAGAAGGTGCCTCACATGAGGCTGTTTGACAAGTTAAGAGCCCATGGGATTACAGGAAAGATACTAGCATTGATAAAAGATTGGCTGACTGTCAGGAGGCAGAGTGGGAACAAAGGGGGCATTTTCCAGTTGACTGCCAGTGACTAATGGGGTTCCACAGGGGTCAGTATTGGAACTGTTACTTTTCACATTATAGATGATGAATTGATGACTTTGTTGTCAAGTTTTCAGATGATACAAAGAATAGTGGAGGGGTAGGTAGTGTTGAGGAAGCAGGGTGTTTGCAGAAGGACTTGGACAAACTGGGAGAACGGGCAAAGAAGTGTCGGATGAAATACAGTGTCGGGAAGTGTGTGGTCATACTCTGTGGTAGAAGGTATGAGGTACAGACTATTATTTTAAATGAGGAGAAAATACAAAAATCAGAGGTGCAAAGGGACCTGGGTGTCCTTGTGCAGGATTCCTAAAGGTTAACTTGCAGGTTGAGTCAGCACGGTAAGGAAGGAAAATGCAATGTTAGCATTTATTTCGAGAGGACTAGAATATACTGTAAGAGCAAGGATGTAATGTTGAGGCTTTATAAGGCATTGGTCAGACTGCTCTTGGAGTATAGTGAGCAGATTTGGGCTTCTTATCTAAGAAAGGATGTGCCGGCATTGGAAAAGGTTCATAAGGATGATCGCAGGAATGGAAGGGTTAACGAATGAGGCGTTTGATGGCTCTAGGCCTGTACTTGCTTGAGTTTAGAAAAATGTGGGGGGATCTTACTGAAACCTATCCAATATTGAAAGGCTTAGATGGAGTGAATGTTAAGAGGATGTCTCCCTATAGTGGGTGAGTCTAGGACAAAAGCTCACAGCCTCAGAATAGAGGGACATCATTTAGAAAAGAGATGAGAAGAAATCTTTTTAATCAGAGGGTGGTGACTCTTTGGAATTGATTGCCACAGATGGCTGTGAAGTCATTGGTTATATTTACAGCAGAGAATGATTGGTTCATCCGGGTGTCAAAGGTTACCAGGCGAATACAGAAGAATTGGGCTGAGAGGAATAATAAATTGGACATGATGAAATAGCAGATCAGACGATGGACTGAATGGCCTGATACTGTTCCTATATATTGTGGTCTTGTATCAATGCTGACTATGATCCTAATCTCAGTACAGTGGATTTTGGTTAATTGGGCCATCAATTAATCGGGGTAGCTACCTTTTTGGACCAACTCTAAAAGAATAAAACTGATTGAGAAAATAGCCAGAATTCCCTCAGTTTATTTGGGACACTATGCTGCTTAACTGGGGCAGGAGACTGTTGCTGAGCAGTTTCTAACTAGGATCAGGCACTGCCACTTGTGTGGCTGTTAGACACTACACCGTGCTTAGAGCAAACAATAGCATCACTTGCAGGTGTTTATGTTAAAAAACAGTGATGTTTTATTACTGATTGATGGCAAGAAATAAATATTAAGACAATTCATAACTGTTTTGCTCACATCAGTTTCAAACATTCAGGCTTGGAGATGCCAGAAACAGCCAAGAGCGAAAATTGAATGATTTCACAACTTCAACCAGTTAGGAACTACAAAAAATTTGAAGGTATCAACAATCATTTTGAATGTTGCAATGAAAATGAAGATTTGGAGAATGCAAACATGGAAAGGATTGTATGAAGGCAGTCCATTATCTGCACGGGGAGTTTGCACTGACTTTGTTCATTTACAGTCAATCAATAGAACCTGGCAGTGTACACTGGATGAATTCCTCCATCGATAACTATTGGGAACTAATACATGGTAATGGTACTGATAGTGTTCTAATTTGTTCTGTTTTCATTTAAGTACATAGCTTGTTACTCGGTTTGTCTTTTTATACCTTTTTAACTATTTCCATGAAACTTCAGCTAATTGGGGCAGCCACTTAATCGGGCCAAAACGTACTGGTGCCGATGAGTCCCAATTAACCATAACCCACTACAATCCCATCTGCCTGCTCAGGGTCAGTAACAGGCACTCCCTGCCTGTCCACGTAGCTATCTAAACTGATGCTGAACATTGCTGTTTGAAGGACAATGGATATTTGGAAGCTGAAGCCTGGAGACTGGAGGGTGGGGGCCTGTCCTACGAGTGGGAGACAATCAGTGTGCACGAGTTTAGCGTTAAATCCAGAACCCTGGCGACAACCTAACTCCCGATCAACATCACTAAAACATTGGTTAAATGGCCGTTACCACATTGCAACTTGTGGGAGCTCGCTGTGCGCAAATTGACAGCAGTTTTCACTCCACAGCAGCAGAGACAAGACTTCCAAAAGACCGAAAAGTATTTAGAAACTTCCTGAGGTTACCAGAGGTGCTGTGAAAATGTGAATCTTTGCTTGCTCCCATTTATTATTGCGTCCTCTGTCCATTTATATTTGGTGATGAAATCATATTCCCAGGAAGCACATGCTCCCAATGCAGGTTGTCCGGTAACTTTAATTTTAATTAAATTGGCAGCATATAATGTGTGAGCAACAAATAGCAGGATCGATGACCAAGTCCCTCACTGTCTGAATAATGCTGCGAGTTAGAGAAGCGATACTTTGAAACCCCTTCTGCTTGGCGGGCAACCAAACGAGGGTTGGCTGACATCCAAGGAAAGTGGAATGGTTTGGCTGCTGTAAGATTAGGCTGGGAAACGATAGGAAATGTATGAGTCACAGCTCGTGCAAAATGGACCAATAAACCGGATTCTTCTGTGCTTTTCATCAGGCTGGCCTTGCAACTATTTTGGAGAACCTGGACGATAAAAGGATAAAGACATTTCCTTTCAAATCTCAGGGCAGTACATGGAGACATATAGTATATGTACTTTGATAGTAACTTTGAACTTTGAATAGTTCACGTAAGAAATAACTGTTACTAAGATTTCTGAAACACTCCAACACTCTCTTCCCCCTCCCTTACTTTTTCCCTCCCTTTCCCCCTTCCTCCTCTAATTTGCTCTATCTCCATTCCCCCTTTCTCTCCCTTCCCCATCCCTCTCTCCCTTCCCACCCTCTCCTTCCTCTCTCTCTCCCCCATCCCCCCCACTCTTTTCTTAGCCCTTCCCCCCTCTTTCTTCCTTCCCCCTCCCTTCACCCTTCTCTCTCACTTCCCCCTCCCTCCCTTTCCCTCTCTCCCTTCCCCTTCCTTCTTTCTTCTCTCTCCACCCCCCTCTTCCTTCTCTCATCCGTTCTCTCCCTCTCCCTCTCCCTCTCCCTCCCCGACTTGTTTGTTGAAAGATGAATATTTGCCAGGGTGCCAGCACAGCTCTGAGCCAATGGCAAGGGAAATTTCATCTTTCTCCAGAGAGGGCCCAACTTCAGTGTCTCTTCTGAAAGCCCATGCAGGATTTAGCCAATACAGCCCAGAACTGAAGTGCTAGGCCTGACTTCTGTGCACATATCTCTGGAGAGTGAGCAAATGGCACTTTTCCATGACCTTCATACCCTCAATCATAACTGCAAATCAGGAAGCCAATTCTTTTTCCCCTTGAAATCCCTTGACATCTAACTATCCAGTTTAACCAGTCCTTTGCACAGTGTGTGTATATACTGTATGTTTAGGTCACGCTGGATATTTACTCTTTATATAATTCTCATGACATTGTAAGCAGCTATTTGCACCATCAAAGTCTATACTGGCTCCCCACAGTGTTCCCATCAGAACCATTCCAAAGTTATTTTCCTGTAACCTATTCCCTTTCACATACCCATCAACTATTCCCAATTCCCAGTTTTCCTGCTCCCACCTACACTGGGGATATTTTAAATGAACAACCCACATGTCTTTGGGATGAGGTTTATAAGAGTGAACCAGAGAATGAAAGGGAGCTTTTGATGGCTCTAGGCTTGTACTTGCTGGAGTTTAGGAGAATGAACGGGGGGTGGGGGGATCTCATTGAAACCTTTCGAATCATGAAAGTTCAAGATAGAGTGCTTCCAATAGTGGGGGAGTCTAGGACCAGAGGGCACAGCTTCAGAATAGGACAACCCGTTAGAACAGAGATGAGGAGGAATTTTTTTAGCCGGAGGGTGGTAGACCTGTGGAATTTGTTGACAGAGACAATTGTATTGAGTATATTCAAAGGTTGATAGGCTCTTGATTAGTAAGGGCACAAATGGTCACAGAGAGAAGGCAGGTGAATGGAGTTGAGAGGGAAAATAAATCTGCCATGACTGAATGGCCTAATTCTGCTCCTATCTCTTATGATTTTATGGCCTTATTTAGTTGTAACGTGATGTCTCGACTCTTGTACTCAGTTCCCATCTGCTGAAGGCCAGCACACCGTGCACCTTCTTCACTACCACTCTAGGAAACTCTGAACTTGTTCCTCTAGGTCTCTCTATCGTGCAATGCTCCCCAGGGCCCTTGCATCTACTGTGCAAGCCCTGCCTGGATTAAACTTCCCATGTGTCTGAGTTCCCTGCCTTTCCTGTATCCACTTCCCCAATCGACTTTATTCACAGATCAGCTGGTCTCGTTGCAACAGCCTTGCACTCAATGTCAATAAAAGCAAGGAGTTGATTATGGACTGCAAGAAGGGAAAGTCGAGTGAACACAATCTGCCCGCATCGAGGGATCAGAAGAGGAAAGGGTGAGCAGTTACAATTCCATCTCTGAAGATCTATCCTGGGCCCAACATATTGATGTAATTACATAGAAAGCATGAAGGCAGCTATATTTCATTAGGAGTTTGAGGAGACCGAAGACACTCACAAATTTCTACAGTTGTGCTGTGGAGAGCATTCCAACCGGCTGCATCACCGTCTGGTATGAAAGGGTTACTGCACGGATCAGAAAAAGCTGCAGAAAGCCGTAAACTCTGCCAGCTCCGTCATGGGCACTAGCCTCCCCAGCATCCAGGAGTGATACCTCAAAAAGATGGCTTCCATCATTAAGGACCCCCATCACCCAGGACATACCCACTTCCAATTGCTACCATCGTGGAGGAGGTACAGGAGCCTGAAGGCACATACTCCATGTTTTAGGAACAGCTTCTCCCCCTCCACCATTAGATTTCTGAACAGACAATGAACCCATAAACACCACTCAGTATTTTCCCTTTTACTGACTAATTTAATTTTATTTTCTTTTTTATATATACTTCTTGTAATTTATAGTTTTTATTATGTATTCCAATGTACAAAGCAACAAATTTCACAACGTATGCTAATTCTGACCTAGTTCCTGGTATAACCTCAGGTGACCTTACTTCACTGTCCACACATTATTGATTTTGGTTCATCTACAGATGAGTTCTTGATTAGTCAGGACATCAAAGGTTATGGGGAGAAGACGAGAATGGGGTTGAACGGGACAATAAATCAGCCATGATGGAATGGTGGAACAGGCTTGATGGGCTGAGTGGCCGAATTCTGCTCCTGTGTCTTATGGTCTTACCAACTATATACTCATTCAAATCATTAGATATATATGACGGACAATGGAGGACCCAGCTCGAAACACAATAGCACGTCTAGTCACAGGCCTACAGTGAAGGAGAACCCTCACTGCCTCCCTCTGGCTCCAGGGTACTGAAAGAAATGGCAGAGGTTATAGTAGAGGCTTTAGCGATAACTTACAAAAATTCTCTGGACTCGGGTCAGATTGGAAGAAGGCAAATATCACACCACTGTTCAAAAAAGGATGTAAGCGAAAGGCAAGTAACTATAGGCCGGTTAGCTTAACATCTGTAGTTGGGAAAATGCTTGAAGCTATTATTAAAGAAGAAATAGCGAAGCATCTGGAAAGAAATGGATCCATCAGGCAGACGTAGCATGGTTTCGACAAAGGCAGGTCCTGTTTGACAAACCTCCTGGAGTTCTTTGAGGATATAACGAGTGCAGTGGATAGAGGGGAACAGGTGTTCCCAGAAGGTGGTCGATAAGGTGCCACATAAAAGGCTTACCCATAAGATAAGGATGCATTGAGTCGGGGGCGATGTATTAGCATGGATAGAGGATTGGTTACCTAATAGAAAGCAGAGAGTTGGGATACATTAACCTAATCACAGAACAAACTAACCTACCCGGTATGCCTTTAGACTGTGAGAGGAAACCAGAGGGGAAAATCACACATTCCATGGGAAGGACGTACAAAGACACCTCACAGAACGGCGTCAGGATTGAACGCCGAGCTTCGACACCCTGAGCTATAATAACATTGTGCTGACCGTGGCGCTCACCCCGTAGATCCCCGGCTTACTCTTCCACCTATCATGGTAGGGTAGCGGTTAGCTCAATCACTTCACAGCCCCCGCGATCACTGACTTGGGGTCAACTCCAACCACAGTCTGTAAGGAGGTGGTACATTCTCCCTGTGACCAGCTGGGTTCCCGCCAGCTGCTCTCATTTCTTCAACCAACTCACATGTCCGTAGAAGCGGGAGGAAACCCGAACAGCCATAGGAATCGCACGCAGTCACGGGGAGAGCTTGCAGTCTCCACACAGACAGCACTGGAGGTGAGGAATGACCCAGGATCACTGAAACTATTAGCTCTATCAGCTATGCCAGTGTACAGCCGAGACACAGGACTTGGTAACCTTAAGCACAATCTACCTTGTTATGACCTTGGACCTTTTATAGAGAACAACAGGCCCTTCAGCCCATTTAGTCCATGTCAAACTATTATTCTGCCTAGTCCCATCAACCTGCACCAGGACCATAGCCTTCCATACCCCTCCCATCCACGTATGTATCCAAACTTCTTTTAAATGTTGCAATCAAGCCCACATTCAACACTTCCACAGGCAGCTGATTCCACAAACTCAAGCACTCTCTGAGTGAAAAAGATCCCCCTCATAGTTCCCTTAAACATTTCATGTTTCACCCTTAACCAATGGCCTCTAGTGCTAGTCTCACCCAACCTCAGAGGAAAAAGTCTGTTTACATTTACCCATTCTGAAATTTTGTATACCTCTACCAAATTCCTCTCATCCTCCCACACTCCAGGAAATAAACTCCTAACCTATTCTACCTTTCCCTATAACTCAGGTCCTCAAGACCCAGCAATATCCTTTAAAATTTTCTCTGTAATCTTTCAATCTTATTGATATTTTCTGGTAGGTAGGTGACCAGAACTACACACGATACTCCACATTAGGTCTCACCATTGCTTCATACAACTTCAACATAACATCCCAATTCCTGCACTCAATACTTTGATTTTTGAAGACCAATGCCATTCAGTGGTGTGTGGAACGCAAAACAGAAGCTTTCCATTATGCTGAGATACATGTGATAATGAAGCAAGAAATGCAGTTTCACTAGCCAGATCAGAAGAGGTACACAGCAAAGCTAGCCACTTGTTTTTCAGGGTAGTAAACTCATTGTTCCTCTATCCCATGGAAGGTCAGGGGAAGCCTTATGTAAATCCTACTCCCTCTGGAACACCTACATCTGTCTCCATAACCCACAGATAGTTTCCCCTTAAATGACCTTCTCTAGTAATGAGTTGCTGGCCTCTGTTCTTACTTACTATTAGTCCAGGAGCATGACAAATCACTACTGGGTATGGTAGTGTCTTGGATCAGTTCCTGGACTAATAACAGCGAGTTCAAATTCCAAGGTAGCCGTTTTGCCAATTTCAATCCTGCGTTTTGTTCTTGAAACTGCTCTCCTTAAAAAAAAAGACTAGACAGCTTCCAGATCAGAAAAAAAAGAGCGTTGATTCGCCAATATCCCTTGAGGATGAAAAACCTGTGACCTTTACTGGAACTTTATTTTCGGTAACTGCAGCTTCAGACCGATCCTAACTGGCTTGAGAAGCGGCCAGAGTGACTGTATAAAGAGTTGCTGAACCACAGGACCGAGTGTTCAAAAAAAAGGGTTCACACAGCTCTGTCCAGGAGCTCTTTCTTTTCTGACACACAGCCCTGGCTTTGGTTGCTGCTAATTGCAACTTTCTTGCCTCTTGCGCAGACCTCTCTCCTTTTTGTTCCACTTTGCATATCAGGCATTCATCCCTCAATCTGTCAACCGAAGATGTACTTTGGAGAAAAGGTAGTGTCTTATTGGCAGAGCTCAAACATTCCATGAGGCACATGTGCAGGTATCCACAAATAAGCCCCAAGAGCCCCCACTTTGTACTGCCAGCAACAGCGTGTCTCTAGTCCATAGCTTCTTTCATTCCCCACCAGCAGAGCGATTGTAAAAGTGTCCTCTATAAATTTTTAAGAGTTCAGAGGGAATCTTCCCCACAGAGCAGTGGAACAACAGGCTTACATTTAGAGTGAGTGCATATTCCTGTGACCTTGCACACACACAGCAGGAGTACGTGCGAGGAATCTGGACGGAGGGATTCAGCTCCATTACCCCCTCAGCTTGACAGCCATCATTCCTGGTGTCCTGTCTGGCTCCTGCGCCAAGAGGCGGAATTCCTGAACCTTAACCACACCTGGCAACGGTCAGTGGAATGAAGGAGCACCTTCGCTCCATCCGCAATGGATAGGATTTCCCAGTGGCCACACGTTTTAACTCCACGTCCCATTCCCGTTCTGACATGTCGGTCCATAGCCTCCAGGAAGCTGCTCCCAGTATGGAGGAGCAGGTCCTCCTATTCTGGCTGGCTAGCCTTCAACCTGATGACATGAGCATCGATTTCTCAAACTTCCGATAACTCTCCCCCACCCCACTCTTTTACCATTCCCCATTCTGGCTCCATTCTTACCCATTCTCTTCTCTGTACCTGCCTGTCACCTCCCCCGGATCCCCTCCTCCTTCCCTTTCCCCATCGGTCCATTCCCCTCTCCTATCAGATTCCTTCCTCAGTCCTTTACCTTTTCCACCTATCACCTGCCAGTTTCAACTCCTTCCCCTCCCCTCACTGCACCCTCTTATTCCAGATTCTGCCCCCTTTCCTTGCCAGTCCCGAATGAGGGCTGTGGCCCAAAATGTCGACTGTTTATTCCCTTCCATAGATGCTGCCTGACTTGCTGAGTTGCTCCAGCATTTTGTGTGCAGGTTGCCCTGGATTTCCAGCATGTTGGTGAAGAACGATCACATGGATCCTTTAGGTCTGTCCCACCAAACACCAGCTTGCCAAAGCCCACCCGACCATGTTCCACTCTCACCAGCATACAAACATACGGACATAGACTCTCATTCACACACAACACATCGCACACATACAAACTCAAAACATTTGCACAATCATGCTAACACAAGCTCACACGATACTGTAAATATAGTAATTTTGTCTGCTGTGTTCTACTTATAGTACTTACACACAAACACTTGCACATGGATAGACACTCATACATGCACATACATATACTCACACAAATGCATTACTGCTCCCAAACATTCACACACATGTATGCACTATTGTAGACTGAGCCAGTCAGTTTGAGAAGATTTGGTATGTCACCGAAGACGCTTGTAGATTTCTGCAGAAGTACAGTTCAAACCATGCGGAGTGGTTACATCACCATCTGGTGTGGAGGCTCCAGTGCATGAGCTGAGAGTTGATATTGGATATAAATCAGGATATATAAAGTTTTTCAGTTATATAAAGAGTAAAAGGGAGGTGAGAGTTGATATTGGACCACTGGAAAATGATGCTGATGAGGTAGTCATGGGGACAAAGAAATGGCAGATGAATTTAATGGGTACTTTGCATCAGTCTTCACTGTGGAAGACACTAGATAGATAGATAGATATCTAAATCACTATCTCAAAAAGCATTAATAATAGCTTTTAAAAAGTTCTTAAGTCCTGGCGGTTGAATTGTAAAGCCGAATGGCATTGGGGAGTATTGACCTCTTCATCCTGTCTGAGGAGCATTGCATCGATAGTAACCTGTCGCTGAAACTGCTTCTCTGTCTCTGGATGGTGCTATGTAGAGGATGTTCAGAGTTTTCCATAATTGACCGTAGCCTACTCAGCGCCCTTCGCTCAGCTACCGATGTTAAACTCTCCAGTACTTTGCCCACGACAGTGAGCCAGAGGTCCGTGAGTGTCAGGGAGCAGGAGTGAGTGACATTGCTGTTACAAAGGAAAAAAGTGCTAGGCAAACTCAAAGGTTGTAAGGTGGTTAAGTCACCTGGACCAGATGGACTACATCCCAGAGTCCCGAGAGAGGTTGCTGAAGAGATAATGGATTAATTGGACATGATCTTTCAAGAATCACTTTGATTCTGGCATGGTCCCAGAGGAATGGAAAATTACAAATGTAACTCCACTCTTTAAGAAGGGAGGAAGACAAAAGAGAGGAAATTATAGGCCAGTTAGCCTAACCTCAGTGGTTGGGAAAGTGTCAGAGTCCATTGTTAAAGATGAGGTACTTGGAGACTAATGATAAAGTAAGTCAAAGTCAGCATGATTTCTATAAAGGAAAAATCTTGCCTGACAAGTCTGTAAGAGTTCTTTGAGGAAGTAACAAGCAGGGTGGACAAAGGAGAGGCAGTGGATGTCATTTACTTGGATTTTCAGAAGGCATTTGATAAGGTGCCACACGTGAGACTGCTTAACAAGATAAAAATCCTATGGCATTATGGGAAAGATACTAGCATGGATAGAGGAATGGCTGACAGGCAGGAGGCAACAAGTGGGAATAAAGGGGTCTTTTTCTGGTCGGCTGCCAGTGACTAGTGGTGTTCCGCAGGGGTCAGTATTGAGACCGCTACTTTTCACATTGTTTGTCAATTATTTAGACAATGGAATTGATGAATTTGTGGCAAAGTTTACGAATGATTCAAAGATAGGTGGAGGGCTTGGTAGTGCTGAGGAAGTAAAGCGACTACAGTAGGATTTAGACAAATTGGAAGGATGGACAAAATAGTGGCAGATGGTATACAATGTTGGGAAATGTATGATAATGCATTTTGGTAAAAGAAACAATAGTGTGGACTGTTATCTAAATGGAGAGAAGTTTCAAACATCAGAGGTGCAGAGGGACTCAAGTCCCTGTGCAAGACCCCCAGAAGATTAATTTACAATTTGAGTCTGTAGTAAGGAAGGTAAATGCAATGTTGGCATTTATTTTAAGGGGAAGTGTCAGGCCACATTTGGAGTATTGTCAACAGTTCTGGGCTCAGAAAGGATACGTTGTCATTGGAGAGAGTCCAGAGGAGGTTCACGAGGATGATTCCAGGAATGAATGGATTAACATATGAGGAGCACTTGGCGGTTTTGGGCCTGTACTCACTGGAATTTAGAAGAATGCGGGGGGGGGGTGGATTTCATTGAAACTTACAGAATGTTGAAAGGACTAGATAGCGTGGATGTGAAGAGGATATTTTCTGTGGTGGGGGTATCCAGAACTAGAAGGCATAGCTTCAAAATTGAGGGGTGACCTTTTAGAACAGAAGTAGGGAGGATTTTTTTTTAGCCAGAGTGTTCTGCCAAAGACTGCGCTGGAGGTCAATTCCATGGGTAAATTTAAGGCGGAAGTTGATACTTTCCTGATCAGTCAGGACATCAGAGGATATGGCGAGAAGGCGGGTATATGGGGTTGAGTGGGATCCAGGATTAGCCATGATGGAACAGCAGAGCAGACTCGATGGGCTGAATGACCTAATTCTACCATGTCTTATGCACAGGGGTGCAAGAGGCTGCAGAGATTTGTCGACTCAGCCAGCTCCATCATAGACACATCCCTCCCCACCACTGAGGACATTTTCAAGAGGTGGTGCCTCAAGATGGGCTTTATCACTGAGGGCCCTCACCAAATGACACATGCCCGCTTCATGTTACTATATCTGAAGAGGAGGTACAGGAGCTGGAAAACCCACAATCCACATTTTAGGAACAGCGTCTTCCCCACCACAGTCAGAACAATCCCTGATTGAATCCGTGAATACTATGTTGTTATTTGGTTGTTTTGTTCTATTTACAGTAATCATATGTCTGCATGTACTGCTGCTGCAAAGCAGCAAAATTCACGCCATCTAACACTATGATAATAAATCAGATTCTGATTCTGAATCTGATTCCGGTCAAGATGGTGCTAGCGAACAACGCTTCCTCAGACGACATCTGTCAGATAGTTCACAAAACTCTTTATTTGACTTTGTTTGTGTCTTCTTTTTATCCATAATGTGTTCTGGAACTGTTAGAGCACCTGCAATTACAGTTTGGAGATCGATTGAGTGATCTAGTGCTCTGTTGTCACCGAGAGAATTCCAGGAGGCGAGCACAGGGGTCCTCGAGGTGGAGCTTAGAGACGGGCCACGAGCTCAGGATTGACTCCGTTTCGCCGATTGAACTGTCGAGGAAGGTTGACTCATTGCGGCGAGTGCAGAAGGCAGCTGAGTGTTCAGTGCCTCTTGCTGGCTGCTGTGCTGGTTCTCTCGTTGCTGCTGGATGTGTGACAAACGATCGCTCACTGCTTTGCCTCTGTGTTCGAGTGGACTCTCTCACTCCCTCGAGGCTGATGTACCTGAAGTTCTGCAACTTATAGATTGGACGGGCCGCTTTCCACTCTGATGTTTTTTATATTCTGTGCTTTCATCCATTCTTTCTTGTTGCCATTTGGCGGGATTTGTTAGTTTATTTTGAGCGAGGGGGGTTGGTATTTGATGATCCTGCAGTTCGCACAGTTTGCTTTTATGAGTGGTGGGGGTGGTTGATGCTCTTGTTGCTGTTGCGTGATGGGGGGAGATTTGATTATTGTGTTCCTTCTTGGAGTTTGACGCAACTTGTTAGTTTATTTTGTGAGGGGGCGGGTTGTGTTTGATCTTCTTTCCATTGGCACGATTCGGTTTTGTTTGTGAGAGGAGTGGGTTTGATGTTCTTCTTTGAGTGGCTTCCATGGTTTTCTTCGTTTCCTGGCTATCTGGAGAAGATGAATCTCAGAGACGCATATGTACTTTGATTACAAATGAGCCTTTGAGCACACAGGCATACTCCAAGCCAAAATACTTATACGCTCAGTGGCCACTTTATCTCCAGTACCTAAAGAAGTGGCCACCAAGTGTATGTTTGTGGTCTTCTGTAGCCCATTCACTTCATTCAGAGATGCTCTTCTCCTGTCAGCTTGAGCCAGTCTGACCATCCTCCTCTGACGTCTCTCATTAACCAGGCATTTTCACCCGCAGAACTGCCACTCACTGGATGATTTTTGTTTCTTGCACCATTCTCTGTAAACTCTAGAGACTGTTGTGTGTGAAAATCCCAGGAGGATCAGCAGTTTCTGAGATACTCAAACTACCCAATCTGGCACCAGAATTCATTCCATACTCAAAGTCACTTGGATCACATTTCTTCTCCATTGTGATATTTGGTCTGAATAGCAACTGAACCTCTTGCCCATGTCTGCGTGCTTTTATGCATTGAGTTGCTGTCACATAGATATACAACAGTACAGCAAAGGTACAGGCCCTTTGGCCCACAATGTTGTGTTGAACCAGCTCAGAAGTAAATCAAAAACCCACTGAAAACTAATCGCTCCTATTATACAATGTCCATATCCTTCCATTGTCCTCATATTCATGTTCCCATCTAACTATCTCTTAAAAACCTCTAGTGTGTTTGCTTCTAACACCATACCAGGCAGCGCATTCCAGCCATCCACCACTCTCTGAGTAAATAACTTACCCCTCACATCCCCTTTGAACCTACCCCCCTCACCTTCAATGCATGCCCTTCTACCCCGGGAGAAAGTTACCCCCTGTCAAATTTCCCCTCAGCGTCCACTGCCCCAGAGAAAACAACCCAAGTTCCTCCAGCCTCTCGTGATAAGACGTGCCCTCTAGACCAGGCAGCATCCTGGTAAACCTCTTCTGCGCCCTCTCCAAAGCCTCAATGTCCTCCCTATAGTGGGGCGACCAGAACTGTATGCAATACTCCAGGTGTGACCTAACCAGAGTTCTATAAAGTTTCAACATAACCTCTTGACTTTTGAACTCATTGCCTTGACTAATAAAAGCAGGCAGTCCATAAACCTTCTTAGCCACCCTATCGACCCATGTAGCCATTTTCAAGGAGGTATGAACGTGGACTCCAAGATCTCTCTGCTCAGCAACACTTGCCCTTATTCATGTTCCGTCTCCTTGAATTTGCCCTACCAATATGCAACACCTCATAGTTATCTGGGTTAAGCTCCATCTGCCATTTCTCTGCCCACATCTGCAACTGATCTATATCGTGCTGTAGTCTTTGCCAGTCTTCTACACCATCCACAACTCCACCAATCTTGGTATCATGATTGGCTGATTAGAAATTTGCATTAACAAGGCATACAGGTGTATCTAATAAAATAGCTATTAAAAACACAGGTGCCTTCAAGAACACATGTGAACACGTGTGCACATTCACACAAGTGTGTACAAGTGCATTACAGTCGTTGCAAAACATTCCAGGCCCTTTGAAGTCAGCACCTGCCTGGGCAGTGACTCACTCCCAGCTGTTACAGCAGTAAATTTGGGTAAGCCTGACTGAAGTGTGCCGTTGGACAGATTACTGATGAATTAGTAAACAGTAGAATAAATGAAAAGGAACCATAGGCGCTCTCAGCTCAGCATTCTTTTCAGTGCAACTTTACTCTAAATTGCAATCCTAAATCTATCTCTGACGTCGTGCGTATGTTATGGATGCAGTTTCAAGATAACCAGAGCGAAATGAAATTCAATTCCATCCCACCTGTTTCCTGAGTGTGAGGTGGCCAGGAATTCTCACTTGTGGTCTTCGTAATGTAGCCACTAGTGCAATGGTCTTACAGCAGCAGCTGTGTGATCGGGGGTTGATTTTCGCTGCTGTCTGAAAGGAGTTTGTATGTTTTTCCCATATCCATGTGGGTTTCCTCTGTGTACTCCCTTTTCCCCCCCCAGATCCCAAAGACACATGGATGAGGGTCAGTAAGTTGTGGGTGTGCTATACTGGCACCGGAAGTGTGGTGACACTTGTGGATTGCTTCCCCCCCCCCCCCCCTTCCCCGCAGCACAGCCCTGAGAATGGACGTGGTCGAGGAGTTCATGAAATGAACCAAATCACAGTCTTTCACCTCTTCATATTACTTTGGGGATTTGTGGCAATGACTGAGGGCATTCATCTCATCATGTTCCTGGTGACCTAGCAATGGCTATGTAGTCCATTCCCTCTCCCAGCTCTCGGTTCAGAGCCATGGGGGTAACAGGGTGTTTGTAGATGTGCTGAGGGTCTCCATAACACAATAAAACATAGGAACAGAATTAAGCCATTTGGTTCACCAAGTCTGCTCCACCATCCCATCATGGCTGATTCATTTTCCCTCTCAATCCCATTCTACTCTGTTCTGCCTCTTCCTTTGGACATTTTACTAATTAATAACCAATAAATCTCTACTTTAAATATACCCAAGGTTTGGCCTCCATTGCTGCCTATAGCAAAGAATTCCACCATAGAATACCCCTCAGCTTCTGCTCCGCTGTTATAAGAATGTTAAAAAGTTCATTAAGTGGGACTCCTGACCTCACCTATTCCCACCCCACCTTCTTATTCTGGCTTCTTCCCCCTTCTTTTCCAGTCCTGATGAAGGCCCTCGTACCGAAACCTCTCCATAGATGCTCCCTGAACTGCTGAGTTCCTCCAGAATTTTGTGTGTCATTGATGGGAAGTTTTTGTGGTGTCAGTTTTCAAAGACTAGCTTCCTTCTCTCTTTGTTCTCAATGGACTGTTTAGCTGCCAATACCCACTACTTCAGTAGTGGGGTTCCCCTTCCTACCAAGGAAAAGATACTTACAGCTAACAAAGTACTTAAAACACAGTTCATTTATTTTCAGTGATACACTTTTAAATCCAAACAACACTCTTAAAACACACTTAAATCTCCCAGAGGTTATCTATCTTACACATTTCCAATGTACAAGCCATTATAATCTGTGTTTCTAAAACACAAACTATAAAACACAAAGTATTTCCTAAACACAAAACATTTCTTAAGCATAAAAGATAAAGAATTTCCAAAACACAGGTACAATTCCTCCAACCTAAAAAAACATACCAACAATGCAAACAAATAAGCCTTCCATTGCAGAAATCGAAGTTGGAGGAATGGAGTCGAGTTCACACTTTGTTTTTTCAAAGTTTCTTCTTGCCCTGTTCCAAAATAGCCTGAACTTCTCTTTATATATAAATACTGTTTTTCTCACTTGCATGACCTCACATACATAAGATATTTCCTCAGATATCTTTTTAATATAAATATTCTAAAAGTATCTTGGAGACTCAAACCTTGAGTATTGTTGTAAATGCTTTGAAGCTAACTTCCTTGAGTACATAAAGCCTTCCAACTATAGACACATCAATTCTTGATTTACTAAATAACATTACCCATCTAGTTTGCAAGCATCTTTGAACTAAGCAACTTAGAGTCAGTTTGTCTGTTTAAAACTACCCAAATTAAACAGCCCATTTTCTTATCATATGCCTTAAGCAGCAAAGCAAGATGCTATGAGCTAGCACCTGCTTTCCACAGAGCTTGTTTGCAAAGCTGTGTTTTAACTTCAAGCTGATTACTGCTTTCATTTAAATTTTAAGAACTGAAGACTAACTCCCATTTTACAAACATAAATTAAACAAACTCCTAGTTGGAAGTTTATTTGCATCAGTTCATGATTTTACAAGTGGCAGATTCTTGTGTTTAGAAAGTCAAGTCTAAGGAGCGATCATGGTAATGGTGTTGTTTGTGACTCGTACAAAGAAGGGGGTTGTTGAATGACATACCCCTCTCTTCCCATACACGTCTAGTTGTTAAACATTCTCTTAGGGTGGCAAGATCCTCCAAGGGGACCACAGCCTTCCCATAGGTTTTGGAGGCTTGCGTACCTCAATGACTCAGAGCTATACTGGCTAGTATGCTTTGGTTCTTGGTAGGGTCACACATTCCAAAAAGATCAAAGGTTAGAGGGCAGACTAAGAGTGGACCACTGGTCCTCCAGGTTCAGGAGTTCAGCTCTGGACTAGCCATCCTGACTGGTCAAAAAAAATTGTTATGGAAATAGCAACGAAAAATCCTTCTACATTTATGTGCAACATTACCGCCAGACAGAGACGGAGGACCTTCATTGCTGCCCTAAATGCTCACAGTATAACAGGCAGTAAGTAAGTAGGGTGGCGACTGACATGACACTATTACACCCCCAGCAACCCGGGTTCAGTTCTACTGCTATCTGCGAGGAGTTCGTGCAATCTCCCGTGACTGCACGAGTTTCATCCAGTTCTTCAGTTTCCTCTCATATTCTGAGGGTATACACGTTAGTAGATTAATTGGTCACATGCTTGTACTGGAATTGTTGGGCTGCAAGGGTATATTATGATGCTGTTTTTGTAAATAAAGAGAACTTTAAAAATTGCTGTTGTGTCTGAGCACTTGATGCCAGGATAATGGAGGTTAGTTGCCAGCGATGGGAGAGTCTGCCAGGCTAAAGGGGGTGAGAGGTCGCAGATGAAGCAGCCCTGAGAGCTTCCATTTGAACCTAGCTCCCCTTCAACGCCCACACTCCCATCCCCAGGGATGCATGAAAGGACAAACCACATGTCAGTTCTGGAACAAAGTGGATTCCTTCAGCCTTTCAACAGCTGCCAAGTCAGTGGGCAAGGCGATGTGCTTCAGAGAAGCCCAGTGTGCTGCACAGATGGTTGGCGATGAGCCAGGCAGGTGGGAGATGGAACCAGAGGGAGAGAGGGGAAAGGCAGAAGAGGTCATTCCTCTCACTCGATAAAGGTGCAACAGAACTGTGTGGTGAGATGACCTCAGGCTGCCTAAGCGTTCACCCCATGTTCTACATTAACTGCTGCTCAATGATTCACACCATTGTCAACTACAGCACAGAAACAGGCCCTTCAGCCCATCTAGTCCATGCTGCATTGTTATTCTGCCTAGTCCCATCAACCTGCACCAGCACCACAGCCCTCCATTCCCCTCCTATCCATGATCCTACCCAAACTTCTCTTAAGTGTTGAAATTGAACCAGCATCCACCACTTCCACTGGCAGCTCGTTCCACACTCTCACCCCCCTCTGAGTGAGAAAGCTCCACTCAGTTTCAGGCTAGGTTTTTTAATTTCAGAAACTAATTGAAAGAAAAACACTGCAGCCAGGATGCTTGTCTACTCAGTTTCTTTTTAGGGAAGCACTCACATCTGACATGGTAGCATAATGACATGTACCATTCATGTACTTCCTGGATATAACCCTGTAATGAATTATGTAAACAAACAAAGAAGCTTCGTCAAACAATATACAGGTTTCCCCCTCTATCTGAAAGTAGAGGATTCCTATGAAAGCTTTCGTAAGCGGAAATGTCGTAAAGTAAAGAAGCAATTGCCATTAATTTATATGGGAAATATTTCTGCGCGTTCCCAGACCCAAAAGATAATCTACCAAATCAAACCAAATAGCACATAAAGCCTAAAATAACAACACACACAAAATGCTGGTGGAACACAGCAGGCCAGGCAGCATCTGTAGGGAGAAGCGCTGTCGACGTTTCGGGCCGAGACCCTTCGTCAGGACTAACCGAAAGGAAAGATAGTAAAAGATTTGAAAGTAGTGGGGGGAGGGGGAAATGCAAAATGATAGGAGAAGACCGGAGGGGGTGGGATGAAGCTAAGAGCTGGAAAGGTGATTGGCGAAAGTGATACAGAGCTGGAGAAGGGAAAGGATCATGGGACGGGAGGCCTCAGGAAAAAGAAAGGGGGGGGGGAAGCACCAGAGGGAGATGGAGAACAGGCAAACAACTAAATATGCCAGGGATGGGGTAAGAAGGGGAGGAGGGGCATTAACGGAAGTTAGAGAAATAACAAAGCAGGAATATGATAAATACACAGCCTATATAAAGTAGAAATAATGTATGTACAGTGTAGTTTCACTTACCAGAATCGGGAAGCTTTAGCCAAAACCGATCTGTAGAAAAAAATCAGCACGTACACGTATGCGCACACACCTGCCCGCACTAGACTTCACGGTCATGGTAGTCTTTCTGCAGGTAACCACAAGTTTGAAGCGGGCATCTTTTTTTGTAAAAGCAAAAATCCTCTTCAGATTTCTTTTGGTTAGCGAAAACAGGTACTAATGTCGGTCTTTCATAAAAGCGAAGTGGCATAAAGCGAACTTTCGTAAAGTAGGGGCACCTGTAATTACATGTTACTCAAATATTACTGAAATAGTAAATACACAACACTCCTCCCTGCTTAGCTATAAACTCGAACGCAGCATAGGAAGCACCTCAACTCAAATATTGTTCTCTGGTCACTTTATCTGTACACACACACGGTACACTTGATAACTGCCTTATAGACATCCGCAGCATAGTAAATTTTAAATTATCCCATTGAGATCAAAAGATTTAATCACTGTGGAGGATTTTTTACTCTTAGATAGAAAGATAGATAGATAGATACTTTATTCATCCCCATGGGGAAATTCAACATTTTTTCCAATGTCCCATACACTTATTGTAGCAAAACTAATTACATACAATACTTAACTCAGTAAAAATATGATATGCATCTAAAATCACCCTCTCAAAAAGCATTAATAATAGCTTTTAAAAAGTTCTTAAGTAGTTTACTTAAATACATTGAGTCCTAACCCCGGCACTTTAACATATCTTACTCCTGGCGGTTGAATTGTAAAGCCGAATGGCATTGGGGAGTATTGATCTCTTCATCCTGTCTGAGGAGCATTGCATCGATAGCAACCTGTCGCTGAAACTGCTTCTCTGTCTCTGGATGGTGCTATGTAGAGGATGTTCAGGGTTTTCCATGATTGACCGTAGCCTACTCAGCGCCCTTCGCTCTGCTACCGATGTTATACTCTCCAGTACTTTGCCCACGACAGAGCCCGCCTTCCTTACCAGCTTATTAAGACGTGAGGCGTCCCTCTTCTTAATGCTGCGTCCCCAACACGCCACCACAAAGAAGAGGGCGCTCTCCACAACTGACCTACAGAACATCTTCAGCATCTCACTACAAACATTGAATGACGCCAACCTTCTAAGGAAGTACAGTCGACTCTGTGCCTTCCTGCACAAGGCATCTGTGTTGGCAGTCCAGTCTAGCTTCTCGTCTAACTGTACTCCCAGATACTTGTAGGTCTTAACCTGCTCCACACATTCTCCATTAATGATCACTGGCTCCATATGAGGCCTAGATCTCCTAAAGTCCACCACCATCTCCTTGGTCTTGGTGATATTGAGACGCAGGTAGTTTGAGTTGCACCATATCACAAAGTCCTGTATCAGTTTCCTATACTCCTCCTCCTGTCCATTCCTGACACACCCCACTATGGCCGTGTCATCAGCGAACTTCTGCACATGGCAGGACTCCGAGTTATATTGGAAGTCTGATGTGTACAGGGTGAACAGGACCGGAGAGAGCACGGTCCCCTGCGGCGCTCCTGTGCTGCTGACCACCGTGTCAGACCTACAGTCTCCCAACCGCACATACTGAGGTCTATCTGTCAAGTAGTCCACTATCCAATCCACCATGTGAGAGTCTACTCCCATCTCCGTTAGTTTGTGCCTTAAGATCTTGGGCTGGATGGTGTTAATCTTGTGGGATAACGTCTTTCCTGACAGGTTACTTGGCTTGGCACGTGACACTTGTGGCGGTGAAACAATCACAGGTTCTGGACCCTCCCCCGTGGTGGCTGCAGGAGTTGGCTCTGGGACTGCAGGAAGTGGTCCTGACCACTCTGGCTACCTATCTTCCCTAACTTTGCTCTCCACAACTGATCAATCTGTCATCGCCAGATTGCACCCGACACCATCTCCACCGTCTAGGAGAGTGGTCCAGTTCTGTCATTAATCTTTCAAAATACCCGCTTTTGATCACCTCTGTAGTCCCCCACCAGGACTGCTTGTCCAGGAGTGAAACATTGAACCTCCTTGTTTGAGGATCCCTCGGCCTGTCCAGCTGTTGGTCCTGCACACTGCTGAGATTGGGTTTGAGGAGCTCCAAGCATGAATGCGAAGACAACCCAGGAACAACGTAGCTGGTTGTGGAGTGTGCTGCATTATGATGTGCAAACAGGAAATTGGCGAGCTTCTGACTTGGTTGGTGTCAGTGTGTGTGTGCTCTGCTGACGTTGCTCGCAGTGAATTCTTTAGACTCTGGATAAACTTTCCTGCCAAGCCATTTGTGGCTGGGTGATTCGGTGCAGATGTAATGACTGAAACTGTTCCGCAACAAGCTATGGTCCAATTTCACTGAAAAAATGTTCTGGAACACCAGTCCTTGCAAAGAGTTTGTGAGGCTGCAGTGGGGACACCTCCGGCTCGTTCCACTCCTGCCCAGAAACTTGTGCCCATGATTGGTCCTCTCCCATCTCCATCTGTAGGTGGGACTCAGCTAAGGCCACTTAGCTGAAGTGTCTCCCTCCAAAGATACCCTCTATCCTGGATAGAGGGTATTGACTGACTTCGGGTTGACGGTGACCGCAGATCCTGAGAGACCATCCTTCTTGGCTACTGGGACCACTGGAATTGCCCATGGGCCCACCCAGCCTTGGAAAGAATTCCTTGTGTCTCTGTGCGATCTGGCTCACTGGCTTCTTTATCACGGAGGGTATAAGAAACGAGACGAGCTTTGCAAAACTTAGGTGTGGCATTTCTCTTAAGGCTATTTTATTTTTCATATATTTGATGCCATCCCTGAACTGTGCAATACAACAACAAACAAGCCACATTGGGCTTGTGTGTGGTAAAACAGAAGGGCCACCATGAACTGTTGCCCATCAGAGGACAAACAGATGTTGATGTCAACCTCTGTGCCTCTGGTTGGACGCTTGTTTAAAAGGGGAGCTTCGCGGGCATTCGGGCTCAATCCGGCGGCCCAGTCAGCGGAGGGAGCAGAGCAGAGTGATAAGGTTTCTCACAGGTCGGCGATGCTTGTTTAAAAGGGGAGCTTCGCGGGCGTTCGGGCTCAATCCGGCGGCCCAGTAGGCCACAGGAGCAGAGCGCCCCGAATTAAATAAAAGTACGTAAGGGACAAGCAGGTGGCCATTGTTGGGAGTAGATGGCCGCTGTGTGTCCTTCATGCCGGATGTTGGAGTCCTGGGTGAAGTGCATCCAGCTGCAAGACCATGCTAGGGATCTGGAGCAGCAGCTGGATGTACGGGAGAGTGAGGAGATCATCGATCAGAGTTACAGGAAAGCAGTCACCCCTACATTGCAGGAGGCAAGTAGCTGGGAGACTGTCAGGAGAAATGGAAGTGTGAATAGGCAGTTAGCACAGAGCACCCCTCAATAATAAGCGTACCACTTTGGATACTGTCGTGGGGGGTGACCTCTAGGGGAATGCCACAGGGACCAGGTTATTGGCACTGAGCATGGGTCCATGGTGCAGACGGGAAGGAGGGAGAAGAGGGGATCAGTAGTGACAGGGGACTCAGTAGTCAGGGGAACAGAGAGGAGATTCTATGAATGTGAACAGGGCACCCGAATGGTATGTTGCCTCTCAGGTACCAGGGTCAGGAACATCTCGAATCGCATCCACAGTATTTTGGTGGAAGAGGGAGAGCAGTCAGTTGTTTTGGTACATAGAGGTCCTGAAAAGAGAATTTAGAGAGTTAGGCAGAAAGCTGAGAAGCAAGACCTCCAGGGTAGTAATTTCTGGATTGCTGCCTGTGCCACGTGCCAGAGAGGGTAGAAACAGGATGATTTTGGCAGATTAATGCATGGCTGGGAAGCTGGTGCAGGGGGCAGGGCTTCAGGTTCTTGGATAATTGGGATCTCTTCTGGGGGAGGGATGACCTGTTCAATATTGTCCAGTTACACCTGAACCCAAATGGGGGGCCATTATTCTCGCAGGCAGGTTGGTTAGAGCTGTTGGAGAGGGTTTAAAAGTAATTTGGTGGAGGGAGGGGTGGGAATTGGAGTGAAGGGACTCAGGATAGGACAGATGGTAAAAAAGCGAAGATAAGTGTGCAGTCAGACTCAGGAAGAGCAGGCAGATAGATGACAGGACAAAATTGCAGCCAACAGGGTGTGTTCCAGTGCATCAGGAACGCAGAATCAAAAAGGGTAGCAAATACAGTACTCAAAGTGTTATATCTCAATGCATGGAGTAGATAGATAGATAGATAGATACTTTATTCATCCCCATGGGGAAATTCAACATTTTTTCCAATGTCCCATACACTTGTTTTAGCAAAACTAATTACATAAATTACTCAGTAAAAATATGATATGCATCTAAATCACTCTCTCAAAAAGCATTAATAATAGCTTTTAAAAAGTTCTTAAGTAGTTTACTTAGATACATTAAATACAATCAACCCCGGCACTTTAACATATCTTACTCCTGGCAGTTGAATTGTAAAGCCTAATGGCATTGGGGAGTATTGACCTCTTCATCCAGAAGATAATCCAGAAGAACATTCAGAAATAAGGTGGATGATCTTGTTGCTCTTTTACAAATTGTCCGGTATGATGTTGTGGCCATCACTGAACTGTGGTTGAAGGATGATTGTAGTTGGGAGGCATCAAATCAGTAGAAAGATGTGACATAGGATCGGAAGATGTTGAATTCTTGTGGGTTGAGTTAAGAAACTGCAAGGGTAAAAGGACCCTGATGGCAGTTATATACAGGCCTCCCAACAATAGCTGGGATGTGGACCACAGATTATAACAGGAAATAGAAAAGGCAATGTTATGATAGTCCTGGAAGATTTTAACATGCAGGTTGATTAGGAAAATTAGGTTAGTAATTGATCTCAAGAGGGTGAGTTTGTTGAATGCCAATGAGATAGTTTTGTTTAGAGCTTTTTGTTGTTGAGCCTACTAGGGGATCAGCTATACTGGATTGGGTGTTATGTAATGAACCTGAGATAATTAGGGAGCTTAAGGAGTTAGCCAAAGTAAATCGGAAGGAGATGCTGGCAGGAACGACAGCAGAGCAGCAATGGTGTGAGTTTCTGGGAAAAATGAGGAAGGTGCAGGATTCCAAAAATGAAGAAATACTCAAATGGCAAAATACTACAACTATGGCTGGCAAGGGAAGTCAAAGCTTATATAAAAGCAAATGAGAGGGCATAAACAAAGCAAAAATTAGTGGGAAGATAGAGGATTGGAAAGCTTTTAAAAACCTACAGAGAGTCAATTATTAAGTATGTGGTTATGGAGTACTTGGTGACACAGGACAAGATAGGACAAAGTCAGCATGGTCTCCTTAAGGGAAAATCTTGCTTGATAAACCTGATGGAATCCTTTGAGGAGATTACAAGCAGGGTAGATAAAGGGGATGCAGTGGATGTTGTATATTTGACCATCAGAAGGCCTTTGACAAGTTGCCACACATGAGGCTGTTTACCAAGTTAAGAGCCCATGGTATTACAGAAAAGTTACTGGCTTGGTTAGAGCATTGGCTGACAGGCAGGAGGCAGCGAGTGGGAATAAAAGGATCCTTTTCTGGTCAGCTGCCAGTGACTAGTGGTGTTCCCCAGGGGTCGGTGTTGGGACCGTTCCTTTTTATGCTGTATATCAATGATCTGATGATGGAATAGATGGCTTTATTGCCAAGATTGCAGATGATATGAAGACTGGTGGAGGAGCAGGTAGTGTTGGGGAAACAGGAAGGCTGCAGAAGGACTGCAGGACTTAGGAGAATGGGCAAGAGAGTGGCAAATGAAATACAATGTTGGAAAATGCGTAGTCAGGCATTATGGCAGTACAAATAAAGGTGAAGACTATTTTCTTAACAGGGAGAAAATCCAAGAATGTGAGATGCAAAGGGACTTGTATAGAACACCCTAAAGTTAACTTGCAGGTTGAGTGGGCGGTGAAGAAGACAAATGCAATGTTAGCATTCATCTTAAGAGGTCTTGAAAACAAGAGCAGGGATGTGATGCTGAGGCTTTATAAGACACTGGAGAGGCCTCAGTTTGGGTATTGTGAACAGTTTTGGGCTCCTCATCTAAGAAAAGATGTGCTGGCATTGGAGAGGGTCCAGAGGAAGATCACAAAGATGATTCCAGGAAAGAAAAGGTTATTATACAAGAAACATTTGATGGCTCTGGGTTTGCACTCACAGGAATTCAGAAGGAAGCCCTAGACAAAGTAGATGTGGAAAGGATGTTTCCCATGGTGGGGGAGTCTAAGACAAGAGGGCACAGCCTCAGGGTAGAAGGGCATCCATTTAAAACAGAAATGTGGAGAAATTTCTTTAGCCAGAGGGTGGTGAATTTGTGAAATTTGTTACCACAGGCAGCTGTGGAGGCCAGGTTGTTGGGTGTATTTAAGGCAGAGACGGATTGGACACAGCATCAAAGGTTATGGGGAGAAGGCCAGGGAGTGGGGTTGAGGAGGGGCAGAAAGGATCAGCCACAATTGATGGCCTAATTCTGCTCCTATGGCCTTATGGAAAGAATTTGGACCAGGGAAGAACCTTGCTGTTTGGAGGAAGAGTGGAAGTGATGAAAGCAGTGGTCTGACTACAACAATTTTTGTAGGCGACACGTCTGAGAAAGCTCCTGATATGCTGATCAGCCAGTTACTTATGAAATGTCGCTTTGTTTTAAGCTGGAAGAAAGCTCAAGGAGCAAGCACTCGGCTTTTGTTTATTATGAGGAACTGTGTGCATTAAGGTTATTGTATGAACTTCCAGTGGGAGGCAAAAGACCAAAACCCAGCTGGATGAATGGAAGGCCAAAAAGAAAGGAGTCAATGGAGAAAACAGATGATTTATCCTCTACTGTCAAAATGAATCCAAACTCAGGCTGGAGGAACAACACCTTATAGACCAGCTGGGTAGCCTCCAACCTGATGGCATGAACATTGACTTCTCTAACTTCCGTTAATGCCCCTCCTCCCCTTCTTACCCCATCCCTGACATATTTAGTTGTTTGCCTGTTCTCCATCTCCCTCTGGTGCTTCCCCCCCCCCCTTTCTTTTTCCTGAGGCCTCCCGTCCCATGATCCTTTCCCTTCTCCAGCTCGGTATCACTTTCGCCAATCACCTTTCCAGCTCTTAGCTTCATCCCATCCCCTCCCGTCTTCTCCTATCATTTTGCATTTCCCCCTCCCCCCACTACTTTCAATCTCTTACTATCTTTCCTTTCAGTTAGTCCTGACGAAGGGTCTGAACCCGAAACGTCGACAGCGCTTCTCCTTATAGATGCTGCCTGGCCTGCTGTGTCCCACCAGCATTTTGTGTGTGTTGTTTGATTTATCAGAAGATGTCGTAGGTTCAGAAACCAGAAGGAGAGGTCAGATCGTAACTGGAGCAATAGAAGGATTAATAAGGGAACACTCCAGTGAATTAAATGCACCTTCACAGACTCAAGGTGCACAAACCAGGGGAAGAAAAAGGAAGGAGAAGAGAGCTGTCCAGAGCTGACAGAGTCAGCTCCTCCAACCAAACGGAGGAGGCCCCGGAACCTGAGATAGTTTCACAGCCACGAGTCTTACTGGCCAAGGAGAGGCATCCTCCTTCTCGGGAATGACATTATCCCACTGGAGTAAGAAAGCCTCCGCAATGATTAAATCTTTAGGTCTGAATGGGGCGATTTAAAATTTACTGTGCTGTGGATGTCTGTATAGTCCTGTATAGTGGTATACTGTGTATATAGCTGGGATGCACTCTCTATTGCATTGGAGTTTATAGCTAAGTAGGAACGCTGTGTATTTAATACTGCAGTAATATTTGAGTAATATTGTATATATTGGTTGATTACACATTCTTGCTCATTTAAATCATTCATTACGGATTATATGTGCTTAGGACATAGAGCAAAATATTGATTTCACCAACTTATATAAATAAATTCCTCCTTACCTCCGTTCTAAAGGTTTTCTCCTCAATTCTGAGGCTGTGCCCTCAAGTTCTGGATACCCCCACCAGAGGAAACATCCTCTCCACATCCACCCTATCTGGTCCTTTCAACATTTAGTAGGTTTCAATGAGATCCCCCCCCGCATTCTTCTAAATTCCAGTGAGTCCAGGCCCAAAGCTGCCAAACACACTTCGTATATTAACCCCTTCATTTCTGGAATCATCCTCATGAGCCTCCTCTGGACTCTCTCCAATGACAACACATCCTTTTTGAGATATGGGGCCCAAAACTGTTGACAATACTCCAAGTGTGGCCTGACTAGTGTCTAGTAAAGCCTCAGCATTATCTCCTTGCTTTTATATTCTATTCCCCTTGAAATAAATGCCAACATTGCATTTGCTTTCCTTACCACAGACTCAACCTGTAAGTTACCCTTCTGGTTGCATGAGGACTAATTCCCTCTGCACCTCTAATGTTTGAACCTTCTCTGCATTTAGAAAATGTTCCACACTATTGTTCCTTTTACCAGAATGCATGACCATGCATTTCCCATCACTGTATTCCATCTGCCAATTTTTTGTCCATTCTTCCAATTTGGCTAAGTCCTGCTGCAATCACATTGCTTCCTCAGCACTACCTAGCCCTCCACCTATCTTCATATCATCCACAAACTTTGCCACAAAACCATCAATTCCATTATCCAAGTTATTGATAAACAATGTGAAAAGTAGCGGTCCCAATACTGACCCCTGCGGAACACCACTAGTCACCGGCAGTCAACCAGACAAGGTCCCTTTATTCCCACTCTCTGCCTCCTGCCTGTCAGCCGTTCCTCTATCCATGCCAGTAGCTCTCTGACCTCTTTCATTAACAAGGTGTGTTCCCTCACAGAACTGCCACTCACTGGATATTTTTTGTTTCTTGCACCATTCTCTGTAAACTCTGCTGTGCGTGCATCACTGTAGAGCCTGTATTAGCAGTTTCTGAGATACTCAAACCACCCTCTCTGTCACCAACAATGCTTTATGTATTGCACTGTACTCCTGACGCAAAACAACGCATTTCACAATGTACTGTACATCAGTGACAAAAAACCTGATTCTGACAAGAGTAAAGTGATGCTGAAGGGAAGCTAGATCAAAGTGTACTTATGTTTTATGGTCTTATAGGTCAGGGCATGAAAGGTTATGGAGAGAAGGCAGGAGAATGGGGTTGAGAGGGAAATGGATCAGCCATGATCAAATGATGGAACAGACTCAATGGGCTGAATGGCCTCGTTCTGTTCTAGCGGTCTTATGAACTTACACGGTGAATAACAGGATATGCACGAGGAGTACAAGAAAGCCCCAGGGAAACAGTTTTTCCTGAAAGTAGTACATGGCTAGAAAGGATGATGAAGGAGACATGGTATTTTCCTTTCATTGGCGGAGGCATTGAATACAAAAGATGGGAGGTTTATAAAATCGCCAGAGACAAAGGTCAAAGGTAAAAGTCAAAGTACATTTATTATCAACCTTGAGATTCATCTCCTTACAGGCACCACAAAACAAAGAATCCCAAAAGAACCCATTAAAAAATGACAAACACCCAATACGCAGAGAGAGAGAAAAAAAATTGCGTAAACAATAAAAGTAAGCAAATAGCATTTAGAATGAAAGTGTATCTTCAGACACAAAGCCCGGAGCAGCCAGCACAGGCCCTCAGCCTCAGTTCAGCACTTATCGCAATAAATGTCACAGAGTCTGTAAACATGAAGCCCGGAGCAGGCCCTCGGCCTCAGCTCAGTTCAGCACATCCCAGAGTAAACATCGCAGACTCTGCAAATACAAAGCCTGGAGCAGCCGGAGCAGGCCCTCGGCCTCAGCTCAGTTCAGCACGTCACAGAGTAAACATCGCAGAGTCTGCAAATACAAGGCCTGGAGCAGCCGGAGCAGGCCCTCGGCCTCAGCTCAGTTCAGCACGTCAAAGAGTAAACATCGCAGAGTCTGCAAATACAAAGCCTGGAGCAGCCGGAGCAGGCCCTCGGCCTCAGCTCAGTTCAGCACGTCAAAGAGTAAACATCGCAGAGTCTGCAAATACAAAGCCTGGAGCAGTCGGAGCAGGCCCTCAGCCTCAGCTCAGTTCAGCACATCCCAGAGTAAACATCGCAGAGTCTGCAAATACAAAGCCTGGAGCAGCCGGAGCAGGCCCTCTGCCTCAGCTCAGTTCAGCACGTGGCAGAGTAAACATCGCAGAGTCTGCAAATACAAAGCCTGGAGCAGTCGGAGCAGGCCCTCGGCCTCAGCTCAGTTCAGCACGTGGCAGAGTAAACATCGCAGAGTCTGCAAATACAAAGCCTGGAGCAGCCGGAGCAGGCCCTCGGCCTCAGCTCAGTTCAGCACGTGGCAGAGTAAACATCGCAGAGTCTGCAAATACAAAGCCTGGAGCAGCCAGAGCAGGCCCTCGGCCTTAGCTCAGTTCAGCACGTGGCAGAGTAAACATCGCAGAGTCTGCAAATACAAAGCCTGGAGCAGCCGGAGCAGGCCCTCGGCCTCAGCTCAGTTCAGCACGTGGCAGAGTAAACATCGCAGAGTCTGCAAATACAAAGCCTGGAGCAGCCGGAGCAGGCCCTCGGCCTCAGCTCAGTTCAGCACGTCCCAGAGTAAACATCACAGAGTCTGCAAATACAAAGCCTGCAGCAGCCGGAGCAGACCCTCGGCCTCAGCTCAGTTCAGCACATCCCAGAGTAAACATCGCAGAGTCTGCAAATACAAAGCCTGGAGCAGCCGGAGCAGGCCCTCTGCCTCAGCTCAGTTCAGCACGTGGCAGAGTAAACATCGCAGAGTCTGCAAATACAATGCCTGGAGCAGCCGGAGCAGGCCCTCTGCCTCAGCTCAGTTCAGCACATCCCAGAGTAAACATCGCAGAGTCTGCAAATACAAAGCCTGCAGCAGCCGGAGCAGGCCCTCGGCCTCAGCTCAGTTCAGCACATCCCAGAGTAAACATCGCAGAGTCTGCAAATACAATGCCTGGAGCAGCCGGAGCAGGCCCTCTGCCTCAGCTCAGTTCAGCACGTGGCAGAGTAAACATCGCAGAGTCTGAAAATACAAAGCCTGGAGCAGCCGGAGCAGGCCCTCGGCCTCAGCTCAGTTCAGCACATCCCAGAGTAAACATCGCAGAGTCTGCAAATACAAAGCCTGGAGCAGCCGGAGCAGGCCCTCTGCCTCAGCTCAGTTCAGCACGTGGCAGAGTAAACATCGCAGAGTCTGAAAATACAAAGCCTGGAGCAGCCGGAGCAGGCCCTCGGCCTTAGCTCAGTTCAGCACATCCCAGAGTAAACATCGCAGAGTCTGCAAATACAATGCTTGGAGCAGCCGGAGCAGGCCCTCTGCCTCAGCTCAGTTCAGCACGTGGCAGAGTAAACATCGCAGAGTCTGAAAATACAAAGCCTGGAGCAGCCGGAGCAGGCCCTCGGCCTCAGCTCAGTTCAGCACATCCCAGAGTAAACATCACAGAGTCTGCAAATACAAAGCCTGGAGCAGCCGGAGCAGGCCCTCGGCCTCAGCTCAGTTCAGCACATCCCAGAGTAAACATCACAGAGTCTGCAAATACAAAGCCTGCAGCAGCCGGAGCAGACCCTCGGCCTCAGCTCAGTTCAGCACATCCCAGAGTAAACATCGCAGAGTCTGCAAATACAAAGCCTGGAGCAGCCGGAGCAGGCCCTCTGCCTCAGCTCAGTTCAGCACGTGGCAGAGTAAACATCGCAGAGTCTGCAAATACAAAGCCTGCAGCAGCCGGAGCAGGCCCTCGGCCTCAGCTCAGTTCAGCACGTGGCAGAGTAAACATCGCAGAGTCTGCAAATACAAAGCCTGGAGCAGCCGGAGCAGACCCTCGGCCTCAGCTCAGTTCAGCACGTGGCAGAGTAAACATCGCAGAGTCTGAAAATACAAAGCCTGGAGCAGCCGGAGCAGGCCCTCGGCCTCAGCTCAGTTCAGCACATCCCAGAGTAAACATTGCAGAGTCTGCAAATACAAAGCCTGGAGCAGCCGGAGCAGGCCCTCGGCCTCAGCTCAGTTCAGCACGTGGCAGAGTAAACATCGCAGAGTCTGCAAATACAAAGCCTGGAGCAGCCGGAGCAGGCCCTCGGCCTCAGCTCAGTTCAGCACTTGGCAGAGTAAACATCGCAGAGTCTGCAAATACAAAGCCTGGAGCAGCCGGAGCAGGCCCTCTGCCTCAGCTCAGTTCAGCACGTGGCAGAGTAAACATCGCAGAGTCTGCAAATACAAAGCCTGCAGCAGCCGGAGCAGGCCCTCTGCCTCAGCTCAGTTCAGCACATGGCAGAGTAAGTATCACAGAGCAGCAAGCAGAGCCAGTCCAACCCTCACCTCTGATCCCGACACCCAATGTTTTCAATCCATCTGGCCTGGTGCTTAAATCGTCCAAACATCAGGCCTGGCGCAATTCCTCAATCTGAGATCCGGGCCTGTCACATCGACAAACCATCAGTAAGAGTAATGCCACAGTCTTGGCACCAGAATGTGTGGCAGCACTTTCCCCAGCAAATCCCTAGGTTGTGTTGGCTGTTTCATCATACATTTTGATGTAATGTAATAAATAAATCTAAACCTAAAAATAGAGGCCGTGGATTTAAGGTGAGGGAGAAAGATTTAAACTGATTGTTTTATGAAGAGATACAGCATGCAACAGACCCTTCTGGCCCACCAGTCACACCGCCCAGCAACCCAGCCATTTAACCCTGGTCTAATCACAGGACAATTTACAGTGACCAATTAACCTTCTATCTGATACATCTCTGGACTGTGGGAGGAAACCTGTGCAGTCAGGGGATGGAACATACAAACTCGCTTGCAGAGGACACTGGAACTGAACTCCAAACTCCAATGCCCCGCGTGGTAAAGCCTTGTGCTAACTGCAACGCTAACGTGGCACCCAGAGTTCTGAGGGGTAAGTTTCTCCCACTGAGGATGTTGGGTATATGAAATGAGCTGTGTGGGGAAGGTACTATAAAATTTATAAGACACTTGGACAGGTACGTGGAGAGGAAAGGCCACAAATTTCCTATCTACTGACTTGAATAGCTGTGGCAATTACTCAGCCAAAGAGAATGATATTAGTCCAAAGAACATTAACGTCCAGGCCCGGATATCTAAGCATTAAATAACGAGCATAGAAGAGAGCGATGGGCCAAAAAGACAAATAGGACTAATTTAGGTGAGTATTTTCATCGGCAAAGATGAGATGGGTTAAGGGACCTGTTCCCTTGCTGTGTGACACCTTCAATCTGCAATAAGACTGTGCAACGTAATTGGCTGTCTAGGGCTCGGAGAAGAAGAAATTTCTTCTCCTGGACGGTGGTGAACCTGGAGGACCAGTCACCGAGCATATTCAATTCAGAGACCAATAACTCTGTAGCTCTCTTCACACAACTGCCATCAGGAAGAAGGTACAGGAGCCTCAAGACTCACACCACCAGGTTTAGGAACAATTACCACCCCTCAACCATCAGGCTCTTGAGCCAAAGGGGATAACTTCACTCACCCCATCGCTGAACTGTTCCCACAACCTTTGGACTCACTTTAATAGTTTATTACTGTTATTTCTTTTTTTCTTTTGTATCTGCACAGTTTGTTACCTTTTGCATATTGATGGGCTGTCCGTCCTGTTGGGTGCCATCTTTCTGTGGTTCTTGGATTTACTGTGTATGCCCCGCAAGGCAATGGTGACATATATACACATGGATAATAAATTTACTTTGAACTTCGATTAAGGGAAATAGGGTTCATGAAAGAAAGTGTGCAGTAAAAGTCAGCCATCATCTCATTGAATATGGGGCAGACATGAGGGGCCAAACAGCCTACGAATTTCCCATGTTCTTAAGCAAAGAGAGACTCTGGTTCACGGTTACAGAATGTCCCAAAGTACCTTAAGACACTGAAATGCTAAAAGTATTGAGGGACTAGCGGCCAGTCTATGGATTTGCAGCAGCGATGGATAGATAGGATCAGCCGTCAGCCCTTCATTCCCCTCTGTAGATGCTGCCTGGCCTGCTGAATTCATCCAGAATTTTGTGTGGAATACTCTTGCGAAATATCTTTGACCACAAAAGCGCTGTTTGATCTACTGTCAAACTCCTTCAAAGCCACAAATTCTCCGTCTTTTTGCCTGGCCAGCTGCAGCATTGATTCAACCAGAGAGAATATCAGACCAAAGAACATTAACCTCCAGCCCAGAATTTCCAAACAGTAACTAGCAAGCTAAGAGGACATTTTTTTGTGGGAAATCTTATTGCTGAGTCAGAAGGTTATGGGTTTGGATCTCATTCCAGACATTCTGGCATGAGAATTAGGCTGACCCATCGGTGCAGAGTGGAGGAGGATTGTTGAAGCTTCCATCGGTTTAATGAAGGGTCCTCTCTGCACAGGAAGGCCAGCATAGGCCTTGAACTAACGTGTGCCAAGTCCTACTTCAATGTTCCCTCCACCACTCCCGTTGGATGTAAAGGGTCCGACGATCTTCTTTCATGGAACAGCGCTGTTGTTCTTTCTGGCATCCCAGCCAATATCTGTTGTTCAGACAACAACGAGTTGTCAGGCCTGGTCTAACATGAGAGGTTTTTGGTATTGGTCTAGTATTGCCTTCCTCTGTTCTCCACTCTGACCTTTCACTTCTTCTCACCTGCCTATTACTTCTTCCTGGGTCCCCTCCTCCTTCCCTTTCTCCGATGGTCCACTCTCCTCTCTTATCAGATTCTTCTTTCTCCAGCCCTTGACCTTTCCCACCTACCTGGCTTCACCTATCACCATCCAGCTAGCTCCTCCCCACCTTTTTATTCTGGTATCTTCTCTCTTCCTTCTCAGTCCTGAAGAAGGGTCTCTGCCCGAGATGTCGGCTATTTGCTCTTTTCCATTGAGGCTGCCTGGCCTGCTGAATTGTCCCTGCGTTTTGTGTCTGTTGCATTAGGGCTTTTGTGATAAACTAGCCCCAATTGCCCCGATCCTTTTTAACATTTAGTATCCATCTATCTCTTACCCCTTACTGTCCATTTTCCTGTTAAAACCCCACAGAGTCACAGAGTTATATAACATAACCCAGCTCACTCATACCAACCAAGATTCCCATCCAATCAAAACCCATTCAAAAAACATCTCTTATCGAAGTGTGTATGGAGTATACAACCCTGAGATTCATCTTCCCCACAGACTGTCACAAAGCAAAGAACCACGGAACCAACCCTTTCGAAGAAAATCATCAAACTCCCCCTCCCCCCACGCGCAAAAAATTCGTGCAAACAACAACAGAAAAAACGAGTGAAAACACACAAAATTAAAAGGCGTATTTCAGTTCAGTTCAGTGTTCATTATCTGCAGGATGGCCCAATTCAAAAATCTCCCAGAAGTAGTAACAAGAAAGAAGCAGTCAGAGCTGGAAGGCTTCATAAAACCGGAATTCGAGTCCAAATCGACAATCCGTGTGGATTAAACCTTGTTCCGGCCCCATCCTCTGACAGCATCGAGGGAGAGAGAGGTCACTCGAACGCAAGGGCCTTCCCTTGGGAGCAGTGAGCGAAAGAGAGGAAGGGACCGCCACACGCAGACACCTTCTCCAGGAGCAATGAGTGAGAGGCTGCTGAACACTCGCTCACTCTCCACACCCGTCTCGATGTTTCAATCCTCCTCGGTGTTTTAATCAGGAGGTCGGTGAGAGATGGAGTCACTCATGGGCTCACGCCTCGTTTCCTGGCTTCCTGGGCTCCATGCCGCAAACTTTGATCGCAGCCCTGTGGATCCCCCACAGAGACCGCAAAGCGCCCGATCACCCAATCAGCTCAAAATCAGACCCCAGACTATAGGTGACTGGCTCTAACATAGAAACATAGAAAATAGGTGCAGGAGTAGGCCATTCGGCCCTTCGAGCCTGCACCGCCATTCAGTATGATCATGGCTGATCATCCAACTCAGAACCCTGTACCTGCTTTCTCTCCATACCCCCCGATCCCTTTAGCCACAAGGGCCATATCTAACTTCCTCTTAAATATCGCCAATGAACCGGCCTCAACTGTTTCCTGTGGCAGAGAATTCCACAGATTCACCACTCTCTATGTGAAGAAGTTTTTCCTCATCTCGGTCCTAAAAGGCTTCCCCTTTATCCTTAAACTGTGACCCCTCGTTCTGGACTTCCCCAACATCGGAAACAATCTTCCTGCATCTAGCCTGTCCAATCCCTTTAGAATTTTATACGTTTCAATAAGATCCCCCCTCAATCTTCTAAATTCCAGTGAGTATAAGCCTAGTCGATCCAGTCTTTCTTCATATGAAAGTCCTGCCATCCCAGGAATCAATCTGGTGAACCTTCTCTGTACTCCCTCTATGGCAAGAATGTCTTTCCTCAGATTAGGGGACCAAAACTGCACACAATATTCTAGGTGCGGTCTCACCAAGGCCTTGTACAACTGCAGTAGAACCTCCCTGCTCCTGTACTCAAATCCTTTTGCTATGAATGCCAACATACCATTTGCCTTTTTCACCGCCTGCTGTACCTGCATGCCCACCTTCAATGACTGGTGTACGACACCCAGGTCTCGTTGCATCTCCCCTTTTCCTAATCGGCCACCGTTCAGATAATAATCTGTTTTCCTGTTCTTGCAACCAAAGTGGATAACCTCACATTTATTCACATTAAATTGCATCTGCCATGAATTTGCCCACTCACCTAACCTATCCAAGTCACCCTGCATCCTCTTAGCATCCTCCGCACAGCTAACACCGCCGCCCAGCTTCGTATCATCCGCAAACTTGGAGATGCTGCATTTAATTCCCTCGTCTAAATCATTAATATATATTGTAAACAACTGGGGTCCCAACACTGAGCCTTACGGTACCCCACTAGTCACTGCCTGCCATTCTGAAAAGGTCCCGTTTACTCCCACTCTTTGCTTCCTGTCTGCCAACCAATTCTCTATCAACATCAATACCATACCCCCAATACCGTGTGCTTTAAGTTTGCACACTAATCTCCTGTGTGGGACCTTGTCAAAAGCCTTTTGAAAATCTAAATATACCACATCCACTGGCTCTCCCCTATCCACTCTGCTAGTTACATCTTCAAAAAATTCTATAAGATTCGTGAGACGTGATTTTCCTTTCACAAATCCATGCTGACTTTGTCCGATGATTTCACCTCTTTCCAAATGTGCTGTTATCACATCTTTGATAACCGACTCTAGCATTTTCCCCACCACCGATGTCTGACTAACCGGTGTATAGTTCCCCGGTTTCTCTCTCCCTCCTTTTTTAAAAAGCGGGGTTACATTAGCCACCCTCCAATCCTCAGGGACAGGAGCAGAACCATATCTGAAATGAAACAAAGATGTAAGAGAAGTGAAAGGAATTGCTTTATGAATCATCTTTTGGCTGTCACCTTTGGGAACGTTGTTCACTGGCACCTTCTTCTTTTGGAGATTTGCCCATATTTGGCCCGTATCCTTCCTTATCCATGCACTTGACCAAGTATCTTTTAAAGGCTGTTAATTATACCTGTCTCAACCATCTCTGACTGCTCATTCAATATGTGGGTGAAAACGTTGCCACTCAAGTTCCTATTAAATCGTTCACTTTACACCTGTGTCCTCTTGTTTTTCGCTCCCCAGTGCTGGGGAACAAAAAGATTGAGTGTATTCAGTCCATCTGTGCCCCAATGATTTTCTACACAGTAGCATAGCGGTTAGCACAAGGCCACAGCAACTTGGGCCATTGCCATTCATCAAAATAGTTCCAGCGTCCTCTTTTGCACGTCCTCCCCTTGACCAAGTGAGTTTTCTCCAGTTTCCCCTCACAGTCCAAAGACGAACTGGTTGTTAGGTTAATTGGTCATTGTAAGTTGTCCAGTGATTAGGCTAGGGTTAAATCAGAAGTTGGTTCCAAGGTTGTCAAGCCGAGAAGTGGTAGTGAGGACAAGCTCCCACTACCTAAAGGTGCTCCTCACGCATGCGCCTCAAATAGCCTCTGACAACCGAGTTCAACTCCTGGCCTTCTCGTGTGGCTTAGCCTCTAAGCCCGGCAGAACTGTTTCTACTGAGGGGAGAAGGGGCAAAGGCGGGTCCTGGTGCCTTAAAACCAGTGCTTTGGGTAGATGGAGCTCATCAGCCTGGGAAGGCAGTCCATCTAAGAGAGGGAAATCTCTGATTTCAAACCTCCGCTGCCTTACAGCCATATCCACTCATGGGAAAGGCTTCGGGAGTAAACCCTGAGGACAAATCCGGAGCTGGAGTCCCTAAGGCAGTCCGGCGTCGTCTTCAACCTCGTTCTGGCAACTCCTGTGACGTCACCAGTGCCAAGTTGTATCGGCCCTTGTACAACATCAGTGTCGTGGAGAGGGGAGACTAGCAGCATGGACAACTGTGGGTCTTCCATACAACCCTGCCCAGGCCTGCGTCCTGGAGAGGACGCTCCAAGACTTTCCAGGTGCAAATCCATGGTCTCGCGAGACTATCGGATGCCATCATCATCAAATCAGAGGTTGCTGGGCGGTGTGGCTCATTGGATCTAAATAGAGTTTTGCACTCTATCTCTAAATAAAATAAAATATAATGTCAGCACTCAGTCTCCTATACGGCCTTGAAGAAAGTCCCAGCTTGCACAACCTCTCCCTACAACTCAGGCCTTCAGGCCTGGGAATCCAGTCCTCCTCCTCCAGGGAAGAACCAAGTGACATGGATTTCACCCTAAAATCGTCCCAACCAGTATCTGTCGTTTGGACACACGTGCCAGGATCAGGGGCAGAAGAACAAAGTGCTGGGGGACAGACACCTGTGGAGGGGAACCGGACAGCCAACATTTCAGCTCAAGACCCATCTCAGGAAAGAGTAGAGGGGAGATAGCCATGTGTAAAGGGGTGAGGGGAAGGGGCGAGGCAAAAGCTGGCACGTGATAGGTGGATCCAGGTGAGGAGGGGTGACTGGCAGATGGGAGAAGGGAGAGTGGACGTAGTGACAGGGACGGGGAGGTGACAAAGGGCTGCAGGTGATGGAGCCTGATAGGAAAGGACGGTGGAACATGGAACCAAGTAATAAATGTGGAAAGGGGCAGGTATGTCCAGTGACCCATTATATCCTTCAGTTCCGAAGCACCCCTACAATCCTTTGTCGGTACCTCTGCCATCATTCGGCACAGTGCTGAAGTTAGTGGAATGTAACCTTTAGCCTCCAGCAACACAAGTTCAGTCCTGACCCCCCCACCCCTGGTACTGTCTGCGAGGAGCTTGTTCACTCCCTCTATGACGGTGAGAGGTCCTCCTGCGGTGCTCCGGAATCCTCCCTTGTGTAAATTGCCCCTGCCGGGTAAATGAGCAGGTGGAATTTGGGGAGAATGGATGAGAATTTGGTGAGAATAAAAAAAGGGATTAAATTAAATCGGGAAACCTGAGCTTGCTCAAATTTAAAGTTGCTTTCTCCGGAATATCGGAGCCTGAGGGGCAATCTGATACAAGTTTATATAATTTTAAAAGGCATATAATATTAGAGGACATGTACTTAAGATCAGAATGAGAAAGTTTAGGAAGATGTTGGTGTAGGAGGGGGGGCTTCAGATTTTTGGATTATTGAGCTCTCTTCCAGGGAAGGCATACGGAAGGGTTGGTTTGCACCTGGACTGGAAGGGGAACTAATATCCTTGTGGGAAGGGTTGCTCGTGCTGCACAGTGGGGTTTTAAACCGCAGGGGGATGGGAACCAGAGCGCCGGAGCGGAAAGTGGAGAGGTAGGAAAGGCAGATGAGCTTAGGGCTTGGATCAACACCTGGAATTCCGATATTGTAGCCGCTTATGAGACTTGGTTGCAGGAGGGGCAGAGCCGGCTGCTCAGTATTCCGGGATTCCGTTGTTTTAGACGCGACAGACTGGAAGCAGTTTAAGGGGGAATGGGTGGCATTACCAGTTAGGGCAAATGCCTCAGCAGTCATTGGAAGGTATTGAAAGGGTCGCTATACATGAGTATTTGGTTAGACGTGGACTGATTAGGAATAGTCAGCATGGCTTTGTGGAGGGGTACATGGATGGTAGGGGGTATGGAGGGCTCTGGTCTGAGCGCAGGTTGATGGGAATAGGCAGCTTAAATGGTCCGGCACAGACTAGATGGGCCGAACAGCCTGTTTCTGAGCCGTACTTTTTGATCGCTATGACTGTATGTGAGGGGTAATTTTGTTTTTTACACACAGTGTGGATTGCCACAGGTAATGGTGGGAGCAGATAAAGCAGTGATATTTAAGAGGCTGCTAGACAGACACTTGCAAATACAGTAAAAGGAGAGATATCGATCAGGTACCGGGCAGAGGAGATTTCGTTTAATTCCTCAACATGCTTCATGCAGACATTGGAGGCCTCAAGGGCCTGTTCCTGTGCTGTACCGTTCTGTGTTCTATGTGAGTGTAAATACAAAGTAAATTTATTATCAAAGTCCATATGTACAACCCTGAGATTTATCATCTTGCTGGAATTCACAATAAATACGAAGAAACACAATGGAATCAATGAGAAGCAGAAACGCACAAACGGCCAATGTGCAAAGGAGAACAGACTGTGCCGAGACAAAAAGAGAAAGAAAAGTAATAATGGGAATAAATAAATAAACAATAAATATTGAGAACTCGAAAGGTGAGTCCATAGGGGTTGCAACCAGTTCAGTGCTGGGGTGAGTGAAGTTACCCAAGCTGGTTCAGGAGCCTGATAGTTAAGGGGTAATAATTGTTCCTGAACCCGGTGATGTGGGTCCTGTACCTCCTTCCCGATGGCAGCAGAGAGCACGGCCTGGATGGTGGGGACAACAGCTCGCTGCTCCACCGCGGTTATTCGGTTCTGCGCTGAACTGAGCCAGTGTCTTTATTTCTATGGACAGACTCTCTTTCGTAAATTTCAGTTCTAAAAGCTATTTGCTTACTTTTATTGTTTGCACAATTTGCTTTTGTTTCTCTGTTTTTCGGTCTTTTTGCTTAATGGGTTCTTTTGGGATTCTTTGTTTCGTGGCTCCCTGTGAAGAAGTGAATCTCAAGGTTGTATACACACACTTGGAAAATAAATGTACTTTGAACAACTTAGGACTGTTCAGCAACAGTCTCCTACACTAATTAAGGGCATAATGTCCCAAATAAACTCAGGGAATCCTGGCTAATCTCTCAGTAAGTTTTTGTTCTTTAAGAGATGTCCCAGATAAGTGGCTGCCCCAATTAACCGATGGCCCAATTAACTGTAATTACTTTAATGGCACTCGCTGTGTTGCCGTGTAACCCTCCGGCACTGCACTCTGTTACATTTATCAACAGTCGTGACGTATCTTGGCTGATTTAACTTACAGCCTGTAAACATCTGTCTCTTCAAACTGGCCAATCTCTAAATTTACCATCTGTGCCTTCTAACTGTGGCTGCTCCCTGTAGTGCTGCAGAGATTTCTAGACACATGTGGCTTCGCATTTCACTGCCCAGCCCTCTGCCCTTCGGTTGCTGAAGGATTTGCACCAAGGAGGGCAAAACGGAGAGGATTCATAGAAAGGAGTGTTAATTGGGCTGAGTGGCCTCTGCTGCACGGTTCCAGCGACCCAAGGTGCACATTCTCCCTGTGACGAGTGTCAGACAGACATTGTACTGGAGCATTGGACGGAGAGAGCAGCCTCTGCTCCTCGGTTGGCTGACCCGACGTATCGATACAGCCACAAAGAAGGCCCAGCAGCAGCTACATTTCATTAGGAGCTTTAGGACACTTGCAGATTTCTACAGATGTTTGGTGGAGAGCTTTCTAACCAGCTGCAGCACCACCTGGGATGGTGGGGTGAGTGGGGGGGCTTTTGTAAGCGACAGAGAGCTGTAAAAGGAGTTGGCTCTGTCACGGGCACTAGCCCCTGTAGTATCCAGGACATCTTCAGAGCGGTGCCTCAGCAAGGACCCCCATCACCAAGAACATGCCCTCTTCTCATTGCTACCACCAGGAAGGAGGCATAGAAACCTAACGGCACGCACTCAGTGATTCAGGAATAGCTCCTTCCCCTCTGCCATCCGATTTCTGAATGACCATTGAACCCATGAACCTCACTACATTTTTATTTCTATTTTTGCACTACTTATTTTATAGACATAGTTACCGTAATCCATGTTTTTTTTCTATTATTATGCATTGCATTGTTCTGCACTTGAAAAGGCAACAAATTTCACGAAATATGCCAGTGGTATTAAACCTGATTCTGACCCCAGAGACCCAAGCCGCTGTCTGGATGGAGTTTACACATTCTCCCTGCGACACTTCCAGATGATCCCGTTTCCTACAACATCCTAAATGCATGTGAGCTTGAAGGTTGAAAGGAAAGGATGTTTCCAATAGTGGGAGCGTCAAGGATCAGAGGGCGCAGCCTCAGAAAAGAAGGGCATCCCTTTAGAACAGAGATGAGGAGGAATCTATTTGGCCAGAGAATGTGGAACTCCTTGCCACACAGGGCTGTGGAGGCCAAGTCAGTGGGTATAAATAAAGTGGAGGGTTATAGGTCCATAAGACCACAAAACATAGGGGCAGAATTAGGCCATTCGGCCCATTGAGTCTGTTCCAGCATTTCATCATGGCTGATCCATCTCCCTCTCAGCCCCAATCTCCTGCCTTCTCCCCATAACCTTTCACACCCAACTAATCAAGAACCTCCGCCTTAAATACATCCAATGACCTGGCCTGTGGCAATGAATTCCAGAGATTTACCATCCTCTGACTAAAGAAATTCCTCCGCATCTCCATTCTAAATGAACGTCCCTCTATTCCGAGGCTGTGCCCTCTGGTCCTGGACACCCCCACCACAGAAAACACCCCGTCTGCATTCACTATCTAGGCCTTTCAACATTCAATAGGTTTCAATGAGATTCCCATCCACCCACCCCCCACCACCCTGCAAATTCCAGCGAGGAAAGGCCCAGAGCCATTAAACACTCCTCATACGACTCCTTTCATTCCTAGAATCACTCTCTTGAATCTCCTCTGAACCTTTTCCAGTTTCAACGCATCCTTTCCTAGCTGAGGAGCCCAAAACAGCTGACAATACTCTAAGCGAGGCCTCACCAGTGCCTTTTAACTCCTCGGCATCACACTGTTGTTTTTATATTCTAGTCCTCTTCAAATAAATCATAACGTTGCATTTGCCTTCCTCATCACAGACTCAACCTGTAAATTAACCTTTAGGGAATCCTGCAGAACTCCCAGGTCCCTCTGCAACTTGGATTTTTGAACGTTCTCCCAATTTAGAAGATAGTCAACTCTTTTATCCCTTTTTGCCAAAGTGCACGACCATACACTTCCCGACGCTGCCACTTCTTTGCCCGTTCTCCCAATCTGTCCGGGTCCTTCTGCAGCCTCCCTGCTTCTTCAAAACGACCTGTCCCTCCACCTGTCTTCGTATCTTCCACAAACTTGGCCATCAATTCCATCATCAATGTCGGAGTATTTTGGGGGGTTAGAATATATAGCAAATAATTTCAGCAACTGACTTCAGCCACCAGTCTTCAGATGTGAATACGAACTGTGGATTAAATCTAAACTGCAGCTCGGTACAATGGGTTCCTAAGACCATGAAGACCAGATAATGCTGATTTAAAATTGCTATTTGGGTGTCTGTAGTGTGGGTGCAAAGAGGGAGGTGAGAGGGTGTGTGTAGTTTGAAGGAAGCATTGTAAATGTACAACTATCCTTTGATCTTTAGCACATAAAATGTTGTGTAGTGTTGGGTCAGGTAGGCCTTCTCCCTCTGAAGGGAGTCTTGAATGAATGAATGATCTTTATTGTCATTATACATAGGTACAATGGAACTCTGTTTGGCCTCCTCTCAGGAAATTAAATAAAGTGGTAGATAAAAACAAGACAGTAATAGAAAAACAGTATTAAATAGATAAGTAGCAGAAAATAAGTTGCAGCAGCACCAGAATGTCACAGTAATGCACAAAGTGTCGTTAGTGCGAGTATTTGAGTCCGTGTGTGTGCTCACAGTTTCAGTCATTGTTCTGTGGGAGTGGTGTGATGGAGGCCACAGCTCTGGGGTAGAAGCTGTTCCTCAGTCTATTTGTTCTGGCTTTTAGTGTCCTGAACCTTTTGCTGGACGGCAGCTGGTCAGACAGGGAGTGGCCGGGGTGTGTGGTGTCTCCGGTTATGCTGATTGCTTTCCTCCCGAGTCTGCTGGAATAGATGGTGTCCAGTCCTGGGAGCTCCATCCTGACAATTCGCTGGGCCGCCTTCACCACGCGATGCAGGTCTTGTCGCTCAGCGGCTGTGCAGCTGGCACACCACACGGTGGCGTTGTCGGTCAGGATGGTTTCAATTGTGCTTCTGTAGAAGTTAAGCAACAACTTTTGTGGAAGTTTGGCCTGTTTCAGCTTTCTGAGGAAGAAGAGTCTTTGTTGTGCCTTTTTTACAAGCAGCGAGGTGTTGGTGGTCCATGTCAGCTGTTCTTTGTCTTATTGTCCCAGTTATAACTTATTCTGTCAAATAAAGAAACTGCTTCGTATCTACTGGAACTTTGTTCCCATGACAACAATCCAAATCATTGATATACAACATATAAAGTATCAGTCCCAACACTGGCCTCTGCTGAACACTACCAGTCACCGGCAGCCAATTAGAAAAGGCTCCCTTTATCCCCACTCTTTGTCTCCTGCAATCAGCCAATGCTCTATGTAACTAATATCCTTCTTGTAATACCATGGGCTCTTACCTTGCTAAGCAGCTGTCTGTCAAAGGTCTTCTGAAAATCCAAGCGCATAACATCCACCGATTTTGCTTTGTTCTATCTCACATGTTACTTGTCCAAAGAATTCCAATAGATTTGTCAGGCAAGATTTTTCCCTGAAGAAACCATGCTGACTATGGGCTATTTTATCATGTGCCTCCAAATACCCCTAAACTACATCCTTCATAATCAACGCCAACATATTTCCAACCACTGCGTTTAGGTTAAATGGCCTTTAAGTTCCTTTCTTTCTCGTCCCTTTCTTCTTTAAGAGTGGATTGAAAGATATTTGGTATAATTTTTTATGTTATTTGCTTGCTTACCTTCATATTTCATCTTTCCCCCCTTAAGGCTCATTTAGTTGCATTCTCACACGAAATGCTGGTGGAACACAACAGGCCAGGCAGCATCTATAGGGAGAAGCACTCTCGACGTTTTGGGCTGAGACCCTTCGTCAGGTTGCTTGAATTTCCAGCATCAGCATCTGCAGATTTCCTTGTGTTTAGTTGCATTCTGTTGCTTTTTAAAAGCTTCCCAATCCCATTAATTTTTTCTCTCCCCATGGCCTTTCTTTTGCTTTTACGTTGACTTCCCTTGTCAGCCATGATTGTATCATCCTGCCTTTAGAAAACTTCTTCATCTTTGTGATGTATCTATGCCGTGCCTTCCAAATTGCTTCAAGAGATCCCTAGCCATTGCTGATCCGCCGTCATCACTATGAATGTCCCCTTCCATTCAACTTTGGCCTCTTCTCCTCTCATGCCTCTGTAATCCCCTTTATTCCACTGTAATACTGATACATTTGACTTTAGCTTCTCCCTCTCAAATTGCTGGGTGAATTCTATCATATTATGATCACAGTATTTTAAGGGTTCCTTTGCCTTAAGCTCCTTAACCAAATCAGGTTCATCACACAACATCTAATCCAGAATAGCTGGTCGTCTAGTGGGTTCAACCACAAGCTACTCTAAAAAGCCATCTTGACTGCATTCTACAAGTTCTCTCTTGGGATCCAGCACCAACCTGGTTTTCCCAATCTACCTGTGTATTGAATTCCCCCATGACTATCGGAACATTGCCCTTTTGACGTGCCTTTTTATCTCCCGTTGTAATTTGTAGCCACATCCTGGCTTCTGTTCAGAGGCCCGTACATAACTCCCACCCCGTCTTTTTACGCTTGCAGATCCTTAACTCTACCCACAAGGGTTCTACATCTTCTGATCCTATGTCACCCCTTTCTAAGGATTTGATTTCATTTTTTACCCACAGAGCAACACTAGCCCCTCTGCCTACCTGTCTGTCCTTTCAATACAATGTATATCCTTTGATGTTAAGCTCCCAAATATAATATTCTTTCAGCCAAGTCTCAGTGATGCCCACAACATCATACCAGCTGATCTCTAATTGTGTTGTTTTCAGCTACCTTATTCCGTATACTGTATACATCCAAATACACCTTTATTCCTGTATACAACACCTTTATTCCTGTATTCATCACCCTTTTCAATTTTGTCCACCTTTTACACTGCAACTCATCCTGTTGACTGCAATTTTGCCCTATCATCAGCCTCTCCTTGCTTGAAATCTCACTACACATTGCCTGTTTGTAAACCAACTACCTCATCCTCAGCTTTATCACTCCAGTTCCCATCCCTCTGCCAAATTAGTTTAAACCCACCCAAATAACTCTAACCAACCTTCCAACAAGGATATTGGTCCCCATCGGGTTCAGATGTAATCCGTTCCTTTTGTGCAAGTCATACCTTCCTCAGAGGAGATCCCAATGATCCAGAAATCTGAAACCCTGACTCCTCAGCCACACATTCATCTACCAAATCATTCTATTCTTACCCTCACTGGAGCGTGGCACAGTCTGCAGACCAAAGGTTACTACCCTGGAGCTCCTGCTTTTCAGTTTTTCAGCTTTCTACCTAGCTCCCTAAAATCTCTCCTCACCTTTCCTGTCTATGTCATTGGTGCCAATATGTACGAAGAATTCTGGCTGCTCACCCTCCCTCTTTAGAGTGTTGTGGGCCTGATTCAAAACATCCCTGACCCTGGCACCTGGGAGGCCACATATCATCCAGGAGCGTCCATCGCATCCGCAGAATCTCGTCTCTATTCCTCTGACTACGGGTTCTCCTATCACTACCGCAGCCCTCTTCACCTCTGAGCCACAGAGCCGGATTCAGTGCCAGAGACACTGTCGCTCCACCCGCAATCCCCCCTCCCTACGGCAAAAGTATCCAAAACTTCTTATTTATTGTTGAGGGGGCCACAGGGGTACTCTGTACTGGTACCCATTTCCCTTCCTTCCCCTGACAGTCACCCAGTTACCGGCCTCCTGTAACCTGATGACCTCCCTGCAGCTCCTGTCTATCAATTCCTCAGTCTCCCGTATGAGCCAAAGGTCACTAAGCTGCAGCTCCAGTGTCATGGTCCGGTCCGTAAAATCCGCATTCCGGTTCGCAGTCCGGTCCATGTTCCTTATTCCGGGTTGTCCGGGTTTCCCCAGTTTCTGTTGAGGCAGCTGATTCTCGTTTGAGCTGGCTTCATAAATAGCTTCAGGATTCAGCCTCTGGCTGCGGGGTACAGGGTTTTTTTTATAGGATATGATGGATAAACAGAAATAGGGTACTAGGATGGGGAGGATATGGTGTAGGTTAGGGTTATGTGTGCGATTGGGTGAAGGGATTTAGAATGTGAGTCCATCGCACACTCTGGAGCAGAAGGTGGCGGTAATGCACCATTAAGCTGGGTGCCAACCGCCGTAAAACAAGAACGAGAGAGAGAGAGAGAGAGAGAGCCTCTAGCTGCTGGACTGTTCCTGTCCAAACCCCCTGTCTGTATCCCTTCCCTTCACTTTCCAGCCTGGAGCCTTGCCTCGCCTCGCCCCGCCTCTGCCTGGAGCCTCGCCTCGCCCCGCCTCTGCCTGGAGCCTCGCCTCGCCCCGCCTCTGCCTGGAGCCTCGCCTCACCCCGCCTCTGCCTCTGCCTGGAGCCTCGCCTCTGCCTGGAGCCTCTCCTCACCTCTGCCTCTGCCTGGAGCCTCACCTCACCCTGCCTCTGCCTGGAGCCTCACCTCACCTCACCCTGCCTCTGCCTGGAGCCTCACCTCACCTCACCCTGCCTCTGCCTGGAGCCTCACCTCGCCCTGTTTGGAACTGTCTGTCCGTGTCCACGCCTTCGCTAGGTAGGTCCGGCCATTTTGCCGCTACTTAGCGTTGGGAACTGTCTCGTCGTGTTCTGTGTTCTGTGTAATGAGTCCCAGCCCTATGTCCTGTACCCAAGGAGGGGTCCCAGCTCGGAGTTCCTTGTTCCTGTCTCTTCCTCGATGCAGGCTCTGTGTTCCTGTTCTCCCTCGACCAAGGCTCTGTGTTCTCATCTTGTCCATGTGCCTCGGCCAGCACAGGAGTACCTTGCCCAGCCCGATGCTGGGATTCCCTTGTCCTGTGCTGAGGTTCCCTTGTCCCGTCCAGGAGTCTCTCGTACAGTCCTGTGCCTCTCCTCGTCCTGTAGCCTCATCTTGTCCTCGCCTGGTTCTGGAGTCCGAGCCCGAGTCAAGACCCAGGTTCTTGGTCCTTGTCCAGTCTCTGGCTCGGAGTCCAAGCCCAGGCTCCCAGTTCCCAGTTCCATGTCCTGGTTCTGCTGTCCTAGTCAAGTCCTAGCCCAGGCCCAGGGTCCTTGTCTTGTCCAGGGCCGGTGTCATGTCCAGCGTCCTTTCCTCCCCACTTTCCTCGCTTCCGTCTCACACCTCGTCCTGTTCCTGGTAGTTCAGCGTCTGTGTCTCGCATTTGTGTCCGCTCCCAACGCCCCCCCCCATGACATCCAGTTCCCTGACACGTTCCCTAAGGAGCTGCAGCTTGGTGTGCCCAGCGTAGATGTGGCTATCTGGGAGGCTGTCGGTCTTCCAGAACTCCCACATCTCACGCAACGAATACCAGACTGCCCCTGGAATCATTCTCACTGCTCTAACTATGCCCTAACAGATGAGGAATAAAGAAGAAAAAAAATTAACAGATACTTACCTCGCCCAAGCCTGATATCACCTAAGCCTAATGAGCCAAAGCGAATACCTCCCCACTCTAACACTGGCCATTCCTCTTGCCCCTGTCCTATTTTTATTCGCCCTTGCTAATGAATCCTGTTTACTGATTGGCCACAACTCAAACTTTGAAAACTGCCACAAAGCACTGCTGTTTTAATCTTCAATTACAAACCTCTCCTTCTCACGTTTTCATTCACTGATTATTCCATTGATAATTATTGAGCCTGTTCACATTTACTTAAGTTTGATTATTGACATTTATGCATGCGAAAGTTCTGCTAATTGATGATTGTTCATGGCCATTTGTGTTCCTGTCTTGTAAGCTGTTGGTTGCTGTTGTGTTGCCTGTCATGATATTGTCCTATGCACAGTGTCCTATCATATGGCACTGAACCACAATCAATTCTGGTATGTTTGACATACTGGCAATAAAGTGATTCTGATTCTGGTAGCTGCAAATAATCTATCTCCTGCAGTTTTCTTTGTCATCTACACTATCCACAACAATTTGATAATCTTCAAATCATCTGCAAACTTACTAACCCACCCATTTATTTTTCCAACAAGATCATTTAAATACATCACAAGCGGCAGAGGTCCCAGTAAACTGTTGATCACAAACTTCCAGCTAGAAGTCCCTCCGACCATCACTCTCTGAACAGCCCATGGATCCCATGCAACTCTGTCTTCTGGATGAGCCTCCCATGAGGGACCTTGTGAAGCACCTAACTAAAATCCATGTAGACAACATCCACAGCTCTACCTTCCTCAATCACCCTTGACGCCTCACCAAACAACTCAATCAAGTTAGTAAGACACTACTTGCCCCACACAAAGCCATGCTGGCTCTCCCTAATTAGGCCATGGTTTTCCAAATGCTCATAAACCCTATCCCTAAGAATTCCCTCCAGTAACTTCCCTATCACTAACATGAAACTCACCGATCTATACTTTCCACGATTATCCCTGATTCCCTCCTTGAACAATAAAACAACATTCTTCCAGGAACTTGCCTGTGGCTAGAGAGGAAACAAAGATATTGGTCAAGGCCCCTGCAATCTCTTCACTTGCCTCTTTCAATAACCTTTGGTATATCCCATCAGGCACTAGGGACTGATCCACATTAATGCTCTTTAAGACCCAACACTACTTCTTCCTCTCTTTTGAAATGCCCTGATGTATTAATACGCTAATAACCCTATCCTCCACATCTTCTCCTTAGTAAATACTGATGTAAAGTCCTCATTAAGTATTTCACCCACATCCAAGCACATGTTGCCTCCTTTATCCTTGAGTGGTCCCACCCTTTCCCTAGTTAGCCTCTTGCTCTTGATGTATGTATAGAATGCCTCGGGATTCGCCTTAATCCCACTGGCCAGGGACTTTTCATGATCCCACCTGGCTTTCTTAAACATAGAACAGTACAGCACAGTACAGGCCCTTCGGCCCACAATGTTGTGCCGACCCTCAAACCCTGCCTCCCATATAACCCCCCACCTTAAATTCCTCCATATACCTGTCCAGTAGTCTCTTAAACTTCACTAGTGTATCTGCCTCCACCACTGACGCAGGCAGTGCATTCCACGCACCAACCACTCTCTGAGTGAAAAACCTTCCTCTAATATCCCCCTTGGACTTCCCTCCCGTTACCTTAAAGCCATGTCCTCTTGTACTGAGCAGTGGTGCCCTGGGGAAGAGGCGCTGGCTGTCCACTCTGTCTATTCCTCTTAATATCTTGTACACCTCTATCATGTCTCCTCTCATCCTCCTTCTCTCCAAAGAGTAAAGACCTAGCTCCCTTAATCTCTGATCATAATCCATACTCTCTAAACCAGGCAGCATCCTGGTAAATCTCCTCTGTACCCTTTCCAATGCTTCCACATCCTTCCTATACTGAGGCGACCAGAACTGGACACAGTACTCCAAGTGTGGCCTAACTAGAGTTTTATAGAGCTGCATCATTACCTCGCGTCTCTAAAACTCTATCCCTCAACTTATGAAAGCTAACACCCCATAAGCTTTCTTAACTACCCTATCTACCTGTGAGGCAACTTTCAGGGATCTGTGGACATGTACCCCCAGATCCCTCTGCTCCTCCACACTACCAAGTATCCTGCCATTTACTTTGTACTCTGCCTTGGAGTTTGTCCTTCCAAAGTGTACCACCTCACACTTCTCTGGGTTGAACTCCATCTCAGCCCACTTCTGCATCCTATCAATGTCTCTCTGCAATCTTTGACAATCCTCTACACTATCTACAACACCACCAACCTTTGTGTCGTCTGCAAACTTGCCAACCCAACCTTCTACCACCACATCCAGGTCGTTAATAAAAATCATGAAAAGTAGAGGTCCCAGAACAGATCCTTTTGGGACACCACCAGTCACAACCCTCCAATCTGAATGTACTCCCTCCACCATGACCCTCTGCCTTCTGCAGGCAAGCCAATTCTGAATCCACCTGGCCAAACTTCCCTGGATCCCATGCCTTCTGACTTTCTGAATAAGCTTACCGTGTGGAACCTTGTTAAATGCCTTACTAAAATCCATGTAGATCACATCCACTGCACTACCCTCATCTCTATGCCTGGTCACCTCCTCAAAGAACTCTGTCAGGCTTGTTAGGCATGATCTACCCTTCACAAAGCCATGCTGACTGTCCCTGATCAGACCATGATTCTCTAAACGCCTATAGATTCTGTCTCTAAGAATCTTTTCCAACAGCTTTCTCACCACAGACATAGGGCTCACTGGTCTATAATTACCCGGACTATCCCTACTACCTTTTTTGAACAAGGGGACAACATTCGCCTCCCTCCAATCCTCCGGTACCATTCCCATGGACAACGAGGACATAAAGATCCCAGCCAGAGGCTCAGCAATCTCTTCCCTCGCCTCATGGAGCAGCCTGGGGAATATTTCGTCAGGCCCCAGGGGACTTACCCGTCCTAATGTATTTTAACAACTCCAACACCTCCTCTCCCTTAATTACAACATGCTCCAGAGCATCAATCTCACTCATATTGTACTCATCATCATTGTTCCCTCTCATTGGTGAATACCAAAGAGAAGTATTCATTGAGGACCTCGCTCACTTCCACAGCCTCCAGGCACATCTTCCCACCTTTATCTCTAATCGCTCCTACCTTCACTCCTGTCATCCTTTTGTTCTTCATATAATTGAAGAATACCTTGGGGTTTTCCTTTACCCTACTCACCCTATAGAAAACCTATAATACAATACAGGGCCTTTGGCCCACAATGCTGTGCCAAACATGTACTTACTTTAGAAATTACCTAGGGTTACCCATGGCCCTCTATTTTTCTAAGGTCCATATACCTATCCAGAAGCCTCTTAAAAAACCCTATCGCAGCCCATTCCACGCACTCACCACTCTCTCTGTAAAAAACTTATTCCTGACATCTCCTCTGTACCTACATCCAAGCACCTTAAAATTGTGCCCATTCATGTTAGCCATTTCAGCCCTGGGAAAAAGCCTCTAACTATCCACATGATCAGCACCTCTCATCATCTTATACACCTCTATCAGGTCCCCTCTGCCACTCCAAGGAGAAAAGGCCGAGTTCACTCAGCCTATTCTCATAAGGCATGCTCCCCAATCCAGGCAACATCCTTGTAAATCTCCTCTGCACCCTTTCTATAGTTTCCACATCCTTCCTGTAGTGAGGTGACCAGAACTGAGCACAGTACTCCAAGTGGGGTCTGACCAGGGCTCTATATAGCTGTAACATTACCTCTCAGCTCTTAAACTCAATCCCACGGTTGATGAAGGCCAATACACCGTAAGCCTTCTTAACCTCAGAGTTAACCTGCGCAGCAGCTTTGAGTGTCCTATGGACTCGGACCCCAAGATCCCTCTGATCCTCCACACTGCCAAGAGTCTGACCTTTAATACTATATTCTGCCATCATATTTGACCTACAAAATGAACCACTTCACACTTATGTAGGTTGAGCTCCATCTGTCACTTTTCAGCCCAATTTTGCATCCTATCACTGTCCTGCTGTAACCTCTGACAGCCCTCCACACTATCCATAACACCCCCAACCTTTGCATCATCAGCAAATTTACTAACCCATCCTTCTACTTCCTCATGAAAATCACGAAGAGAAGGGGTCCCAGAACAGATCCCTGAAGCACACCACTGGTCACCGACCTCCATGCAGAATATAACCCTTCTACAACCACACTTTGCCTTCTGTGGGCAAGCCAGTTCTGGATCCACAAAGCAATGACCCCTTGGATCCCATGCTTCCTTGCTTTCTCAATAAGCCTTGCATGGGGTACCTTATCAAATACCTTGCTGAAATCCGTATACACTACATCTACTGCTCTACCTTCATCAATATGTTTAGTCACGTCCTCAAAAAATTCAGTCAGGCTCATAAGGCACAACCTGCCTTTGACAAAGCCATGCTGTCTATTCCTAATCATATTATGCCTCTCCAAATGTTCATAAATCCTGCCTCTCAGGATCTTTACCATCAACTTCCCAACCACTGAAGTGAGACTCACTGGTCTATAATTTCCTGGGCAATCTCTACTCCCATTCTTGAATAAGGGAACAACATCCACAACCCTCCAAACCTCTGGAACCTCTCCTGTCCCCATTTATGATGCAAAGATCATTGTCAGAGGCTCAGCAATCTCCTCCTTCACCTCCCATGGTAGCCTAGGGTACATCTCATCTGGTCCCAGAGACTTATCTAACTTGATGCTTTCCAAAAGCTCCAGCACATCCTCTTTCTTAATGTCTATATGCTCAAACTTTTCAATCCGCTGTAAGTTATCCCTACAATCACCAAGATCCTTTTCCGTAGTGAATACTGAAGCAAAGTATTCACTAAGTATCTCTGCTATCTACGTCGGTTACTTACACACTTTTTCACTGCCACACTTGATTGGTCCTAAACTCTCATATCTTATCCTCTTGCTCTTCACATACTTGTAGAATGCCTTGGGGTTTTCCTTAATCCTGCCCGCCAAGGCCTTCTCATAGCCCCTTCTGGCACTCGTAATTTCACTCTTAAGCTCCTTCCTGCTAGCCTTATAATCTTCTAAATCTCTATCATTACCTAGTTTCTTGAACCTTTCATAAGCTTTTCTCTTCTTCTTGACTAGATTTTCAACAGCCTTTGTACACCATGGTTCCTGTACCCTACCATCCTTTCCCTGTCTCATTGGAACGTACCTATGCAGAACACCACGCAAATATCCCCTGAACATTTGCCACAGTTCTGCCGTACATTTCCCTGAGAACATTTGTCCCCAATTTATGCTTCCAAGTTCCTGACTGATATCTTCATATTTCCCCTTACTCCAATTAAACACTTCCCTAACTTGTCTGTTCCTATTCCTCTCCAATGCTATGGTAAAGGAGATAGAATTGTGATCACTATCTTCAAAATGCTCTCCCACTGAGAGACCTGACACCTGACCAGGTTCATTTCCCAATACCAAATCAAGTACAGCCTCTCCTCTTGTAGGCTTATCTCCATATTGTGTCAAGAAACCTTCCTGAACACACCTAACAAACTCCACCCCATCTAAACCCCTTGCTCTAGGGAGATGCCAGTCGATATTTGGGAAATTAAAATCTCTCACCACGACAACCCTGTTATTATTACACCTTTCCAGAATCTGTCTCCCTATCTGCTCCTCGATGTCCCTGTTACTATTGGGTGGTCTATAAAAAACACCCAGTAGAGTTATTGTCCCCTTCCTCTTTCTAACTTCCACCCACAGAGACTCCGTAGACAACCCCTCCATGACTTCCTCCTTTTCTACAGCTGTGACACTATCTCTGATCAGCAGTGCCATGTCCCGAACTCTTTGCCTCCCTCCTTGCCCTTTCTGAAACATCTAAAGCCTGACACTCTAAGTAACTATTCTTGTCCCTGAGCCATCCAAGTCTCTGTAATGTCCACAACATCATAGCTCTAAGTATTGATCCGTGCTCTAAGCTCATCCGCTTTATTCATGATGCTTCTTGCATTAAAATAGACACATCTCAAACCATCGGTCTGAGTGTGTCCCTTCTCTATCACCTGCCTATCCTCCCTCTCACATTGTCTCCAAGCTTTCTCTATTTGTGAGCCAACAGCCCCTTCCTCCATCTCTTCAGTTCGGTTCACAGCCCCCAGCAATCCTAGTTTAAACTCTTCCCAATAGCCTTAGCAAACCTCCCTGCCAGGATATTGGTCCCCCTCGGATTCAAGTGCAACCCGTCCTTTTTGTACAGGTCACACCTGCCCCAGAAGAGGTCCCAATGATCCAGAAATCTGAATCCCTGCCCTCTGCTCCAATCCCTCAGCCACGCATTTATCCTGCACCTCGCTCTATTCCTATACTCACTGTTGCGTGGCACAGGCAGTAATCCCGAGATTACTACCTTTGAGGTCCTGCTTCTCAACTTCCTTCCTAACTCCCTGTTTTCAGGATCTCCTCCCTTTTCCTACCTATGTCGTTGGTACCAATGTGTACCACGACTGGCTGTTCACCTTCCTACTTCAGGATATCTTGGACACGATCAGAAGCATCCCGGACCCTGGCACCTGGGAGGCAAACTACCATCTGTGCTTCTTTCCTGCATCCACAGAATCGCCTGTCTGACCCCCTGACTATAGAGTCCTCTATCACTGCTGCCATCTCTTCCTTTCCCTACCCTCCTGAGCCACAGGGCCAGACGCACGGCCACTGTTGCTTCCCCCAGTTAGGCCGTTCCCCCCAACAGTACTCAAACAGGAGTACTTATTGTTAAGGGGGCAGACACAGGGGTACTCTCTAGTATCTGACTCTTGCCCTTCCCTCTCCTGACTGTTAACCACTTAACGGTCTCCTAAGGCCCCAGTGTGACTACTTGCCTATAGCTCCTCTCTATCACCTCCTTACTTTCTTTGACCAGACAAAGGTCATCGAGCTGCAGCTCCTGTTCCCTAGTGCAGTCCCTAAGGAGCTGCAGCTCGATACACCCGGCGCAGAAGCAGCCGTTCAGGAGGCTGGGAGTCTCCTGGACTTCCCACATCTGACACCCAGTACAGAACATCAGCCTCACACACATACTTCCTGTTTCTATTCTACACAAGTATCTTACCTCGCCTCGACCCGTTATTGCCTAAGCCCCGTTGAGTCAAAGCCCTCCTACTCCGTCTAACTCTACTCCGTTGCCCACTCCTCTGAAGCTTGCTCTATAAAGCTGTCTTCTGTTTAAACTCTTCCCACCGGTCTAACTCACTGACATCCACGCCTGCACAGTCATTCCTCGTTCCTTATTAGCTTTTTGAGTTATTTTCTACATATTGATTTAAGAAACCCTCCTGGATGTATTAACAAATTCTGCCCCATCTAAACCTCATGTGCTAAGAAGATCCCAGTTTATATTAGAGAAATTAGGGAAAATTGAGCTTTGACCTGTGACCAGTCCAGATATAGGAAGCTTGAGAGGAGAGGATTTCATTCAGATCCACTGCCTGAACCAAAAAAGCAGCCGCGAATCGCAGTCATGTAAATTGAGCTCTGATCAGTGATCAATCAGCATTTGGATTTGTTAGAAAAGGCAAATTAAAGGAGGGCAGGGGGAAGCACAGTACCCATAGTGGCAGTGGCCATCATCTGAGTGGGCAGAGTCAGAGTGGTGATCTTGAAACTTTAGATCTTTGAGGCAGTAAACAGGGAAGTCAGAGAAAGCAAAGTAAAGAAAAGCTCGAGGTTAAGTTTTTTTTCCTTCCCCTCTTTACATCTGCTCAGTTAGATCAGTAGAGTTGCCAGGCAGGATAGCTGAATGCTCCCCTTTCAAGATGTGGGAAGGCAGGGAGACCTCCAGCATCCCTGACGACTACAACTGTGAGAAGTGCATCCAGCTGCAGCTCCTAACAATCCAAGTTAAGGAGTTGGAGCTGGAACTGGATGAGCCCCGGATCATTTGGGAGGCTGAGGGGGTGATAGAAAGGACATACAGAGAGGTAGTCACACCCAAGGTGCAGGACTCAGGAAACTGGGTGACAGTCAGGAAGGGGAAAGGGGTTAAGAAGCCAGTGCAGAGTATCCTGGTGGCCATCCCCCTCAGTAACGGGTATATCACTTTGGATACTTTTGGGTGTGGGGGGGTACAGTTGACTAAACAGAGGAAAATTACAATGGTCAGGTCTCTGGCTCTGTGACTTAGAAAGGAAGGGGGGAGAAGAGGCACGTTGTGGTGATTGTGGATTCATTAGTTAGGGGAACAGAAAGGAGGTTCTGTAGGAAAGAACGAGATTCCCTGATGTTATGTTGCCTCCCAGGTGCCATGGTCTGGGACATCTCAGGTTAAGTCCTCAGGATTCTTAGGTGGGAGGGTGAACAGTCAGAGATCATGGCCCATGTAGGTACCAATGGCATAGGTAGGATGAGTGACAAGGTTCTGCACAGGGAGTTCAGGGTTAGGTGCAAAGTTAAAGGACAGGAGCTCCAGGTGTGATCTCAGAATTGCTACCCATGCTAGTGAGGCCAGAACTAGGAAAACTGTATGGTTTAACACATGGCTAAGGAGTTGGTGTAGAGGGGAGGGCATACATTTTTGGATCATTGGGCTCTACATTTTTACATTTTTAGAATGTAGAAGATTGAGAGGACATTTGATAGAGGTATACAAAATTATAAGGGGTATAGCCAGGGTAAATGCAAGCAGGCTTTTTCCACTGAGGGTGGGTGGGACTACAACCAGAGGTCATGGGTGAAGGGTGAAAGGTGAGAATTTAAAGGGAACCTGAGGGGAAACTTCTTCACTCAGATGTTCGTGAGAGTGTGGATGAGCTGTCAGTACAAGTGGTGCATGTGATCTCAGTTTCAACATTTAAGAGAAGTTTGGATAGGTAGCTTAAATGGTTTTGGCATGGACTAGATGAGCCAGAGGGCCTGTTTCTGAGCTTTACTTCTCTATGACTTTATGACTCTAAGTTGAAGTCCCCCATGACACCGATCCAATTGTTGTTAACCTTTCCTTAATCTGTCTGCATATCTGTTCCTCAACATCCTGGTAGCTATTGGAAGGTCTGTAGCCATTGAGTGCTATTGGCTTGATAGGCCAAATGGTCTATTCATACTTTATACTTTACTTTATTGTCACCAAACAATTGACACTAGAGCGTACAATCATCACAGTGATATTTGCTTCTGCGCTTCGCACTCCCTGAAGTACAAATCAAAGTAAATATAATAAAAATTTTAATAATAAATCATAATTAGAAAATAGAAAAGGGAAAGTAAGGTAGTGCAAGTCGGGTCTGGATATTTGGAAGGTACGGCCCAGATACGGGTCAGGATCTGTTCAGTAGTCTTATCACAGTTGGAAAGAAGCTGTTCCCAAATCTGGCCAAACGAATCTTCATGCTCCTGAACCTGCTCCCGGAGGGAAGAGGGACAAAAAGTGTGTTGGCTGGGTGGGTCTTATCCTTGATTATCCTGGCAGCACTGCTCCAACAGCGTGCGGTGTAAAGTGAGTCCAAGGATGGAAGATTCGTTTGTGTGATGTGCTGGGCTATGTTCACGATCTCCTGCAGCTTCTTCCAGTCTTGGACAGGACAACTTCCATACCAGGTTGTGATGCACCCTAGAAGAATGCTTTCTACGGTGCATCTATAAAAATTAGTGAGGGTTTTAGGTGACAGGCCAAATTTCTTCAGCTTTCTCAGGAAGTAAAGGTGCTGGTGGGCCTTCTTGGCAGTGGACTCTGCTTGGTTAGACCAAGTCAGGTCATTTGTGATATTCACCCTGAGGAACTTAAAGCTTTTGACCTGTTCCACTTGTGCACCACCGATGTAAATGGGGTCGTGCAGTCCGCTACTCCTTCTGAAGTCAACAACTAATTCATGCTCCTATTTCATTAGCATCCACCCAAACTGAATGGTGCACAAACTAGATAACTAAATGCACCATTTCTCGGTTAACCATTCCACAAAGTGCTGGAGGAACTCACAGGTCAGGCAGCATCTATGGAGGGGAATAAGCAGTCAACATTTCAGGCCAAGACTCTCCATCGCGACTGGAAAGGAAGCAGGAAGAAGCCAGAATAAGAAGATGGGGGGGGGGGAAGGGGAAGATGTACAAGCTCCAGCTGGGTGGGTAGGGGAGGGGGATAAAGTTAGAAGATGGTTGATAAGAGGTGGAAAAGGTAAAGGGCTGAAGAAGAAGAAATCTGATAGGAGAGGATGGTGGACCATGGGAGAAATGGAAGGAAGCAGAGAGGAACCGAAGGGAGGCGATGGGCAGGTGAGGAGAAAGGAATGGGTAGGTGGACAGCCAGCATGGGGAATGGAAAAAGAGAGAAGGGGAAGGGGGAGAAGTTAGAAAAATCAATGTTCATGCCATCAGGTTGGAGGTTACCCAGACAGAACATGAGGTGTTCAAAGCACTATTATCTGGTTACCTGGTGTATATCTCATCTGACTAAGATATCACCTGACTGGTTACCCAATGGTTATCCCAGCTGACCAATGTACCACCTGACTGGTTACTTAATGGTTATCCCAGCTGACCAACCTACCATTACCAGCTCCTTTAACTGTGAGGTCATCGTACAGTAAAGCCCAAACTGCACGGAGGTTCCAAAGTCATGAGGTTGGGTCTGAAGCAGGTTTTGCTGCCCATATTAACAGAGCAATGCTTCTGGCATGTGATCAATGTGGTGTTCATTATGAACCTGCCTTGGCCATGGTTAAAGAAACCTATCAGTGCTAAAACATCAAAGAACATGACAGCTGCAAATGATGACACTAGCATTTAGGGCTTTTGATGAACACGAGAAGAACTAAATTCATATTAGGGAGCAGGGACTGAACAAAAACTTGCTTGCAATAGTCATGGTAACAACTCCTTCCTCTCTCTCCCCAACTGTTTTTCTGGCTTCTTCCCCCTTCCCTTCCAGTCCTGATGAAGGTTCTCTGGCTGAAACTTTGACTGTTTATTCCTTCCCATAAAACCGTAAGACCATAGGATACAGGAGCAGAATTAGGCCATTTGGCCCATCAGGTCTGCTCTGCCACTTCATCATGGCTGATCCAATCTCACACCTTCTCCTTGTATCCCTTCATGCCCTGACCGATCATGAACCAATCAGCCTCTGCCTTAAATATACAAAAAGACTTGGCCTCCACAGCCACCTGTGTCAACAAACTTCACAGATTCACCACTCCGACTAAAGAAATTCTTCCTCATCTGTATTCTTTCTTTCTTTTTACAATATTTTTATTCAGAAAAAAAACAAGATTTACAGAGTGCAACACATAGATACATCTCAACATAACTTGTGTACATTCAAATATTGTAATAAAATTGATCAAAATGTTATAGCATAACACATAAAGGTATACCACTCCGTAATCAAAAATTTAAAGATAAGTCCTACATCATAAAAGAAATTTTTTATATAAAAAAAGTCAACCCCCTACCAACTACCAAAGAAAAAAGCTGATGGATGACAACGGATAATTAGAAAAAAACATAATCGCTTAAGAAGAGAAGATAAAAATATACATAGAAGTCTGTGCACTGTTAAACTTTATAAATTGGAAAAGTAGTTTAGGAAAGGTCCCCAAATATCATAAAAAGATTGTTTCGAATTTAAGACTGAGCAGCGGATCTTTTCTAAATTTAAATACGACATAATATCACGTAGCCATTGAAGATGTGTAGGAGGGGTAGACTCCTTCCATTTAAGCAAGATTGCTCTTCTTGCTAAAAGAGAGGTAAAAACTAAACCCTGTAGGTTAGGAGTATTTAAAGTTATATCATCTATCTGATGATAGATGGAATAAAATTCTTAAACGGGTTAATAAATCATCTTTCTGTGCTCGTCATTCTCTTCTACAATTTAAAGTGGTTCATAGAGCTTACATTTCTAAACAGAAGCTGTCCATTTTTTACCCGAATGTTTCTCCACTTTGTAATAATTGCAACTCTGCTGATGCCTCTTTAATTCATATGTTTTGGTTTTGCCCTACAATTGAAAAGTTTTGGCGGGAAGTACTTCATACCTTCTCACAACTTTTTAGGGTCCAATTTGACCCAAATCCCCTTACTGCCTTGTTTGGTATTATCTGCATTCTAAAAGGATGCCCCTCTATTCTGAGGCTGTGAACTCTAGTCTTAGACTCTCCCACTGTAGGAAGAGTCTCCCTCTCCACAGTCACTCTATCAAGGCCTTTCACTATTGGATAAGTTTCAATTAGGTCAGCCTTCGTTCTTCTGAATCTCTGTGAATACAGGCACAGAGCCATCAAAAGTTCTTCATGTGACCAGTGTTCAATCCTGGAATCATTTTTGTGAACCTCCTTTGAACCGTCTCCAGTTTCAGTGCATCCTTCCTAAGAAAAGGAGCCCAAAACTGTTCACCATACTCCAGGTGAGACCTCACCAGTGCTTTATAAAGCCTCAACAATATATCCTTGCTTTTATATGCTAGTCCGCTTCAAATGAATTATAACATCACATTTGCCTTCCTCCGCACAGACTCAAACCTGCAAATTAACATTTACTGAATCTTGCATGAGGACTCCCAAGTCTCTTTGCACCAGAGTTTTTCGTATTTTCTCTCCATTTAGAAATTTGTCGATCTTTTCATTTTTCTACCAAAGTGCATGACTATACGTTTTCAGACACTGTATTCCTTCTGCCATTTCTTTGCCCATTCTCCTCATCTAAGTGCTTCTGTAGCCTCTACTTCCTCAAAACTGTCTGTCCCTCCACCTATCATCATATTGTCTGCAAACTTTACAACAAAGTCATCAATTCCATCATCCCAATCAGTGACATATAACTTTAAAAGAATCTGTCCCAACACAGACACCTGTGGAACACCACTAGTTATCGGCAGCCAACCAGAAAAAGCTCCCTCTATTCCCACTTTTTGCCTCCTGCCAGTCAGTCACTGCTTTATCCATACTGGAATCTTTCTTGTAATACTATGTAGCCTGTTAAGCAGCCTCATGTGTGACACCTTGTCAAAGGCCTTCTGAAAATCCAAGTACACAACATCAACCAATTCTCCTTTGTCTATCCTTCTTGTTATTTCTTCAAAAAATTTCAACAGATTTGTCAAGCAAGATTTTCCCTTGAGGAGGCCATGCTGACTATGACCTATTTTATCATGTGTCTTCAAGTACACCGAAACCACATCCTTAACAATCAATTCCAACATCTTTCCAGTCACTGAGGTCGGACTAACTGGCCTATCATTTCCTTTCTTCTGCCTCTCTCCTTCTTGAAGAGTAGAGTGACATTTGCAACTTTCCAGTCTTCCGGAACCATTCCAGAATATAGAGGTTCTTGAAAGGTCATTCATTATGCCTCCACAATCTCTTCAGCCACTTCTTTCAGAACCCTGGACTGTACATTATCTGGTCCAGGTCGCCTATCTACCTTCAGACCTTTCAGTTTCCCAAGAACCTAATGGCAACTTCACACATCTCATTACCCCCGGCACCTGGAATTTCCACCACACTGCTTGTGTCTTCCACAGTGAAGACTGATGTAAAATACTTATTCAGTTCGCCCGCCTTGTTATTGTCCTCCATTACTACCTCTCCAGCATTGTTTTCCAAAGTGGTCAGATGTTCACTCTCACCTCTCTTTCACACTTTATGCATCTGAAGGAACTTTTGATATCCTCTTTAATAGCTTACTTTCATATTTCATCTTTACCTTCTTTATGATTTTTATAGTTGCCTTCTTTTGGATTTTAAAAGCTTCCCAATCTAACTTCCCACTACATTTTGCTCTATTATAAGCCCTCTCTTTGGCTTTTATGTTGGCTTTGACTTCTCTTGTTAGCCACGGTTGTGTCATCTTGCCTTTAGAATACTTCTTCCTCTTTGGGATGTATATATCCTGTGCCTTCTGAATTGCTTCCAGAAATTCCAGCCATTGCTGCTCTGCCATCATCCCTGCCAGTGTTCTTTTCCAATCAATTCTGGCCAACTCCTCTCTAATACCTCTGTAATTCCCTTTACTCTACTGTAATACTTACACGTCTGACTTTAGCTTCTCCTTCTCAAATGTTAAGGGTGGATTTGATCATATTTTGATTACTTTTCCTGAAGGGTTCCTTTACCTTAAGCTCTCTAATCAATTCTGGTTCATTGCCCAAGACCCAATCCAGAATAGCTGATTCCCCCGGTGGGCTCAACCACGAGCTGCACTAAAAACCCATCTCATAGGCACTCCAGAAATTCCCCCTCTTGGGATCCAGCACCAACCTGATTTTCCCAATCTACCTGCATACTGAAATTCCCCATGAGTATTGTAACATTGGCCCTTTTGGCATGCATTTTCTATCTCCTGTTGTAATTTGTAGACCACATCCTTACTAATGTTTGGGTGTCTGTATACAACTCCCATCCGAGTCTTTTAACCTTGCAATTCCCTAGCTCTATCCACAATGATTCAACACCTTCTGACCCTATGTCACCTCTTTCTAATGATTTGATTTCAATTTTTACCAACAGAGCAACAGCACCCCCTCCGCCTTCCTGCCTGTCCTTTCAATACAATGTGTATCCTTGGACATTAAGAGCTCAGCTATAATCTTCTTTCAGCTATGATTCAGTGATACCTACAACATCATACTTGCCAATCTGTAACTGTGCTACAAGTTCATTAACCTTATTCCGTACATTGTGCACATTCAAATATAACTCCTTTAATCCTGGATTCACCTTTTTTGATTTTGTCCAACTTTTACGCTGCAGCTCATCCTCTCGACTGCAATTTTGTCCTATCATCAGCCTCTCCTTGCCAGCAGTCTCACAGCGCATTGCCTCCGTTTGTAACTCATTTTCTGCACTATCACTCTGGTTCCCATCCCCCTGCCAAATTAGTTTAAACCCACCCAAACAACGCTAGCCAACCTGCTAATCTCTCTTCAGGACCTCCTGACCTGTATCATTGGTGTCAATATGTACTGAGACTTCTGGCTGGTCACTCTCACCCTTGCGATGGCATGGACCCAATCTGAGACACTCCTGTTCCTGGTACCAGGGAGGTGTCATACCATCCAGGCGTCTCTATCCCTCTGACTAAGGAATCTCCTCTCAACACTGCAGTCCTCTGCACCTCTCTACTCTTCTGAGCCACAGGGCAAGATTCAGTCCCAGAGTGGTTCCCCCGGCAGATTGCTCCCCCTCAATAGTATCTAAGTTTGCTTTCCATAGACGCTGCCTGACCTGCTGACTTCCTCCAGCATTTTGCGTGTGTTGCTCGAGACTTCCAGCATCTGCAGAATCTTCTGTGTTTTAAAAAAAAGCCAGATGAAGCTCTCCAGCCCCTCAGCTGCTCCTCCATGAGACCTTTCACCCTGAAGCCACTTTCCTGCTCTGACCCCATTTCCTTATTGATCACAATTGTATTCCATCCCAGCCTGGAATGAGGCTCCAAAGAGAACTCTGAACATTCACCGGCCTCAACGTGACTGGCTGATCTTCTGAGACTCTCAGTCATGGATCTAAACATCCCAGACAGGTGAGTGATCCTCTCGGTCTGCACTGTCGGGCCTGTAAGGGGTTGAACGTTTCAGTGAGATCAACTCGCATTCTTCTAGATCACGGATCACCCAGACTGCTGAAACTCTCCAGCCTACTGCCCCAAGGATTCTCCCACTCGTTCTACCATGTAACTACAATATATAGAACATCAAACATAGAACAGTACAGAACCAGAACAGGCCCTTTGGCCCATAATGTTGTGCTGACCCAGTTAAAAAATAAATCAAACCCACCTACCTACACAATATCCATTTCCCTCCATCTTCCTCACATTCAGGTGCCTTTTGAAATGTCTCTAAACGCCTCTAATATATTTGCCTCTACAACTTTGCCAGGCAGCGCATTCCAGGCATCCACCACCCTCTGAGTAAAAAAAACTTACTCCTCACACACTCCTTAAACCTACCCCCTCGCACCTTCAATTCATACCCTCTGGTATTAGACATTTCAACTCTGGAAAACAATCCTACCTGTCTGCTCTATCTGTGCCTCTCATAATCTCATAAACTTCCATCAGATCTCCCCTCGGCCTCCGCCGCTCCAAAGAAAACAAACCAAGTTTGGACAGCCTCTTTTGCTAGCTCGTGCCCTCTAGACCAGGCAGCATCTGAGTAACCCTTTTCAAAGCCCCAACAATGTCACTTTACACAACCTATGGCAGAGTTTCCCAGCCTGGGGTCCACAGACCCTTTGCTCGATGAGTCCGTGGAATAGGAAAGTTTGGGAAGCCCTTGTCTATAAGTTCATTCAGCCGATCATTCATTCTATCTGTCAGAAATCCCATCAGCAACTCTTCCCTGTCTCTCCTCAGAATGAGGAATGAAAAAAGAGAGGAGAGGGGGAGAAATAACCTTCCTTTCCAGTCCTGATGAAAGTTCTCAGCCTGAATCAATGACTGTTCCTCTCCTCAGATGCTGCCTGACCCACTGAGGACCTCTGGCATTTTGTGTGCGTTGTTCTTGCCACAGTCACATTGCTCCATTAACTACTTTCCGTTGAGTTACACTGTTCTTATCAAATCCGTTAGATTGTTTTGCAAGCTTTGTGAGGTAATGTGAGACATCCAGCTTGATTTAAAGGACAGGGCAATACAAAAATAAATTCTGGAAGTTATCGGGCCTGTACAACAAATGAAGAGGGAAAATAAGTAAATCCTTTAGCAAAGCAGCTATTCTAACTCGAAATTCTTCACACAGCTCTTTATTTGTTACTGTCTTTGTGGAATAGTTCCACTGGCTTCCTTCAAATATTCTTTGTTGAAGAGATTTCACCGAGAGCTCAGTTCCTTGAAAGCCCCCCAGGAGGTGGATTTCTGTTGGCTGGGGTAGTTGGGCACTGCTGAGTGCAGTGGAAATCACACCTTGTAGAGAATATCCTGTGAACAGCAGTCCATTAACAGAATGGTCATTCCCCCTAATCCCATCAAAGCCTTTTAGTTGGCAAGAGGGATTAGCACAGTGTTTAGAGACATTAAATCAGAGAGAGAAACAGCACAGGAATAGGCCCTTCATCCCTCTGAATCCATGCCAACCGTACAGGCCTCGTTGGGACCCTTGCCAGCCATACAAAAACACACTGGGAATATTGCATTCAGTTTTGATCATCCTGCCATTTTAAAGATGACATTAAACTGGAAAGCGTTGAGGGTCTTGCAGAGACTTCAGGGATTGGGTAAAGGAGAGAGGATGAACAGGTTGGAACTTCGATCACAGGACAAACTCCAGACTGAGATTCGACATGGAATCACTCCAACTTACCCTATCAGAGCAGCAAGTCCACAGCAGATGCCATTTCATTGGCTGTTCACTCAACCTCGGAACATCCGGACAGCAAAGATGCATATATCAAGGTGCTCTTTATCGATCACAGCTCAGCATTCAGTACCATCATCCCCTCAAAACTAATCAAGAAGTGCAAAGACCTTGGCCTCAATACCTCCTTCTGCAATTGGTTCCTCGATTTGCTCACCTGCAGACCCCCGTCAGTCAGATTGGCAACAGCATCTTCTCCACAGTCTCCATCAGCTTAGGTGTACTGTACCACAAGCTGATTTGCTTAGCCCCCTGCCTCTACTCGCTTCATAACTATGACTGTGTGGCTAAGCACAGTTCCAATTAAGTTTGCTGATTTCACCATGGCCATTGGGCAGATCAAAGATGGCGACGGAGGGAGGAGGGAGATTGAAAATCCGGCTGAGTGGTGCCTCAACAACAAAGTCTCACTCAACGTCAACAAGACAAAGGCGCTGACGATTGACTTCAGGAGGAGAAAACCAGAGTCCACGAGCCAGTCCTCAGAGGTGGAGAGGGTCAGCAACTTTAAATTCGTTGGTGTTTTTATTTTGGACGACCTGTCCTAGGGCCAGCACATTAAGTACAATTACAAAGAAAGCACAGCAGCACCTCTACTTCCATAGAACTTGTGAAGATTCAGCATGACATCTAAGATTTTGACAAACTTCTATAGATGTACGGTGGAGAGTATTTTCACTGATTGCATAATGGCCTGGTACGGAAACACCGATACTCTTGGAATGGAAAATCCTACAAGAAGTAGTGGATACAGCCCAGTCCATTACAGGAAAAGCCCTCTGCCCCAGTGAGCACATCTACACAGGAAAGCAGCATCCTTATGAAGGACCACTACCCAGGTCATGCTCTCTTCTCACTACCGCCATCAGGAAGAAGGTGCAGGAGCTTCAGGGCCTACACCACCAGGTTCAGACCCCTCAACCATCAGACTCTTGAACAAGAGGGGATAACCTCACTCAAAGTCACTCAGCCCATCACTGATCTGTTCCCACAACCTACGGACTCACTTTCAAGGACTTTCTCAATATTTATTGCTTATTTATTTCTTTTTCACAGTTTGTTGCCTTTTGTTCCTGTCCTGTTGGATGGGGTCTTTCATAAATTCGACCGTGTTTCTTGGATTTACTGGGTACGTCCGTGGGGTTGTATAGAGTGATATTTATGCACTTTGATAACAAATTTACTGTGACTTGACTTTGAAGTGCAGGAAAACGTGGGGTGATCTTGCAGAGGTGCAGAAATGATAAGGGGCACAGACACCGAGAACGCACAGTCTTTTTCCCATGGGTTGGGGAATCGAGAACTAGCAGGCATAGCTTTAAGCTGAGAGAGGGGAGATTTAATAGGAACTAGAAAGACAATCCTTTCACCCCAGAGGGTGGTGCACGTAGAGAAGTGGTTGAGGCTGGTGCTTTCACAACATTATTAAGGTAGCCGGACAGGTCCATGGATTGGAAAGGGGTGGAACACAGGCAAATTGGACAAGTTGAGATGGAAATCTTGATTAGCATTGACTAGTTAGGCCAAAGGGCCTGTTTCTGTGCTGTATATCTCTGTGACCTCAAAAGCCCATTCACACTAATCCTACATTAACTCCACTTGTTCTTCCCACACTTCCATTAACATTATGCAGATTCTACCACTTCATCACACCATGAACAATAATCCTGCTCAAACATGGGACACGGGAAGAAGGTGGAGCACCGGTCAAAGGCAGAACGTGCACAGTTGACGGAGACAGAGACGGAGGTCAGTATCAAACCCGGGTCACTGACTCTGAGGCACCAGCCGCACTAGCTACGCCACCTAGATCTTTGATCACGTGATGGATGTAAATGAGGCCATTTGGCCCATCCAGTGGGAGAATAGTTGACATGCAGGATTACATCGGAGCCGTACAGTAGCATAGCGGTTTAGTGCAATGCCACTGCAGCTCCAGCGAACCGAGTTCAATTCCCACCACTGTCTGTGGGGAGTTTGCATGCTCTCCTCTCCCCACGACTGTGTGGGTTTCCTCCTGGTGCTACGGTTTCCTCCCACAGTCCAAATATGGGTGCAATGAGCTCTTTGTGTCAGAGGGGCTTGTTACCGTTTTATATCTCTAAATAAAAAATAAAAGAAAATAAAAACTACAATAGAGTGAGCAGTCACACCCTCCACTCTGTGCTGGTGTCCCCTCTTTATCTCACATGCTCTGCATCACTGCCTAACCCTTTGCTCTCTCGGGTGGCAAAGGAAATTCAACTGGTCCCCGAAGACTTGTCACCTTTTGCCGTTGCACCATAGTAAACATCTACCCAGATGCATCATCGCTTGGTATGTCAGCAGCTCTGCCCAAGACCACAAGGAATTGCAGAGCGATGAGAGTGCAGCCCAGTCCATCTTGAAAACAAGATGACTCAGTCCACACATCCCACTGAATCAGGACCAGAATCAGGTTTATTATCGCCGACGTATGTTGAGAAATTTGTGATTTGGCACAGAAACATAGTACAGTACATAAAAATACCATAAGTTACCTAAGAAATAAATTAAATAATGGTGCAAATAGAGAGCAAAATAGTGAGGTGGTGTACAGGGATCCAATGTCCGATCAGAGATCTGATGGCAGTGGAGAGGAAGCTGCTCCTGAAATATTGAGTGCGTGTCGTCTGGTTCCTGTACCTGCTCCCTGATGGTGGTAATGAGAGGAGGGCATGTCCCAGAGTGCGTGTCGTCTGGTTCCTGTACCTGCTCCCTGATGGTGGTAATGAGAGGAGGGCATGTCCCAGACGGTGAGGACCGTTAGCCATGGATACCAGCTTCTCGAGGCACCACTTTTCAAAGATGTCCTCCGTGGTGTGGCGGCTTGTGTCCCTGACAGTGTGGCCAGGCCTACGGCCCTCTGCAGCTTGTTTTGACCCTGTGCACTGGAGCTTCCGTACCCGGCTGTGATGCAGCTAGTTATCGCTGCCTCAGTATGGCAGCGCTGTGAGAACTTTGCACTAGAGTGAACCATTGTGTTCGTTTCTTTAATTGACATTTTTCTCATGAATGTTGTCTCTCTGACGCTCTGAGCCTGCGATGCTGCTGTGGCCTATCGATGGCAATAGACTTTGACCTTGATCCCATGGACACTCCCGTTGGCTGGAAATGCTCACACTGTCTGTGAGACGCATATGAGTGCGAAGCTTACTCTAAGCTGTCTTCTTGTTTTAGACAGATCACTTGCCCAGAAATCCAATATCCCACGCATTTAATCTGCTCCAACTCATTCTCTAAGTCCTGTCTCTCCATGCGCGTTGTGTATTATCTCATACGGAGACATCGCAACTCGTAGAATGTCAATTAGAGTCAAGCATAGAGCCTCTTTCATATATCATTAACCAGCATTCCGACCCCATATCTCTCCCTTACTTTCTTTCTCCCTCTCTCTCTATCTTTCATTCTCTCCCTCCTCTTCGCTCTCTCTCTTCTCTCTTTAACCTGCCTCTTCATTGTCCCTTTTTTACTCTCCCCATCTCTCAGTGATTCTCTCCACGCTCTCTCACACACTTTCTCTTTTTCCCTCTCTCTCATCAGCAAGGGAGATGAGGCTGAGTACAGGGCTATGGTGGGAAACTTTGTCACGTGGTGCGAGCAGAATCATCTGCAGCTTAATGTGAAAAAGACTAAGGAGCTGGTGGTGGACCTGAGGAGGGCTAAGGCACCGGTCACCCCTGTTTCCATCAAAGGGGTCAGTGTGGACATGGTGGAGGATTACAAATACCTGGGGATACGAATGGACAATAAACTGGACTGGTCAAAGAACACTGAGGCTGTCTACAAGAAGGGTCAGAGCCGTCTCTATTTCCTGAGGAGACTGAGGTCCTTTAACATCTGCCGGACGATGCTGAGGATGTTCTATGAGGCTGTGGTGGCCAGTGCTATCATGTTTGCTGTTGTGTGGTGGGGCAGCAGGCTGAGGGTAGCAGACACCAACAGAATCAACAAACTCATTCGTAAGGCCAGTGATGTTGTGGGGGTGGAACTGGACTCTCTGACGGTGGTGTCTGAAAAGAGGATGCTGTCCAAGTTGCATGCCATCTTGAACAATGTCTCCCATTCACTCCATAATGTACTGGTTAGGCACGGGAGTGCATTCAGCCAGAGACTCATTCCACCGAGATGTAACACTGAGCGTCATAGGAAGTCATTCCTACCTGTGGCCATCAAACTTTACAACTCCTCCCTCGGAGTGTCAGACACCCTGAGCCAATAGGCTGGTCCTGGACTTATTTCCACTTGGAATAATTAACTTACTATTATTTATTTATTTATGGTTTTATATTGCTATATTTCTACGCTATTCTTGGTTGGTGCGGCTGTAACGAAACCCAATTTCCCTCGGGATCAATAAAGTATGTCTGTCTGTCTGTCTCTTTCTCTCCTTCTCTCACTCTCTCACCTTCTCTTCCTCTCTCTCTCTCTTTCACTCACTGTGCCCTCTCTCTCTCTCACTCTCTTGCACTCTCTCTCACACTTTCTCACATTCTCTCACTCCCTCTCATTCCCTCTCTCTCACTCTTTCTCTCTCTTTCTCTCTTCCTCTTTCTCTCTCACATGTACTCTTTCTCACTCTCTCTTTCTCTCTCTCTCGCTGACACTCTCTCTCTTTCTGCTCTTGCTCTCACTCTCTCTTACTCTCTTTCTCTTTCTCACATTCTCTCCCTCTCATTCCCTCTCACTTTCTTTCACTCTTTCTCTCTCACACACTCTTTCTCTCTATCAGACACTCCTCACTCACTCTCTCTCTCTCTCCCCTCTCTCCCTCACTCCCTCTCTCTTCCATTAACTTCCTCTTGTGCTGGAAGATTGGAAGATGCTCATTAATTTAAACCAACAAATTGCCTTATTTACAGCCCAGCCAGAAGCAGCTTGTTTAAACTGTGGCAGTGAAACGCTTTTGGGGTAACGTACGGAGAGTAGGCAGTCACATCCTAAACGGCAGCACACATTATATTACCAGTCAGAGATATGTTTCACAAAACTCTTCTTTCCAAACATCTGTTTCAGCTGAAAATCTAGGGATAAAAAGAAAGATAAATTTAAGTTAAAAAAGGCACCAAAAATTAAAATATGGCAGTAAGTATTTGACTGGTTTCAATTCTCTGGCTTTTATCTGACATTGGTGGAAGGTTGCCAATAAAAACAGTATGCTTTGTCTAAAATTGAAAGGCCAGCACTCTAAATCACACCATTCCGCATTCCGCTTCCCCAAGCAGATTTCTTTCCAGAAAACGTTACACTCTCCGAGTCTCCTGGAACCCGTGCACAGCACATAGTGCAAGGATTAACAGCAGCTCGTGTTGAATTCATCTTTGGCATTGTCAATGTGTGTATCATAAAGCCTTTAAAATGCCCCAAGACTGTACGAGCGAGAGAAAAGAATATGGAAAGGAGAAAAGAGGGAGAATAAGTAACAGTGAGGGGGAGAAAGTGGGCTGGAGAAAGAGAGGATGTCAGATAGAGTTAGAATAAAGAGAGAGAGTATAAAAGAGTGAGAGAAAAAGAATGAGAAATAGAAAGAGTGAATGAGAAGACAGAGCTAGAGAAAAGGGGAGTATGAGAGATGTAAGGGAAGAGAAAGAGAGTGAAAGAGAGATAAATAATAGAATGAAAGAGCAAAAGATCCGACTATTGATCCAAGCGGCACAGTAGCGTAGTGGTTAGCACAGCACTCTACAGCACCATTTCATTCCCGCTGCTTTCTGTAAGGAGTTTGTACGTTCTCCCTGTGATGGCCCGGGTTTCCACCCACAGTCCAAAGACATACCGGTTGGTAGGTTAACCGGTCGTTGTAAATTGTCCCATGATTAGGCTCGGATTAACTCGGGGGTTGCTGGGTGGCACAACTCGAAGGCCTGGAAGGGCTGTTCTATACTGTATCCCAATAAACAAATAAAGACAAAAAGAGAGAGAGAGAATGAGAGATAGATATAGAGAGAGTGAGAGTGTACGAGGAGAGATAGAGAGAATGAGGGGAAGAGAGAAATTGTGTTAGGGAGAAAGAGAAACAGAGCAGGAAAGAGACATTGCAATATATAGACATGAAGGGTGTAGGAATATGGACAGTCACAAGTTTTTTCCCAGGGTTTGGGACTCTAAATCTAACAGGCATTGGTTTATGGGGCGAGGAGAAAGATCTAATCGGAACCTGAGGGCAACAGAGGGCAGTGGGTATACGAACTGAGCATGCAGAGGAGAGTACAATGACATTTACGGGACATTCGGACAGGTATGGGCATAGAAAGGCCTGGAGTGAAATTACACAAAAGTAGGAAAATAGGATTAGCTCAGACGGAATTCTTAGTTGGCAGGAAAAGTTGGGCCAAAGGGCTGTTTCTATGTTGCATAGAATTCCATGGCAACCGAGGTCCTGTCTCTGGGATTCAATCTACCCCTCTCCAGAAGAAGCCAGAATAAGAAAATAGAAGGAGGGAAAGGAAGGTAACTAGAAGGTGAGAGTGGAGCCAGGCTGGAGGGGGAAGGTCAACGGCAGGAGAGGAGAGTGGACTGTAGGAGAAAGTGAAGGAGGAGGGGCCCAAGAGGGAGATGATAGGCAGGTGAGGAAAAGTGCAAGAGGTAAGAGGGAAGCCAGAGTGGGCAATGGAAGAATGGGGTTGGAGGAAAAACTACCCAAAGCTAGAGGAATCGATGCTCATCCCATCAAGTTCAATTCAAAAAGAATTGAAGTCGGTTAATTATCGTCACGTAAGACCATAGGCCCTCAAGACCATCAGAATTAGGCCATTTGGCCCATTGAGTCTGCTACACCATTTGATCATGGTTGATTTATTATCCCTTCATCCCCATTCTCCTACCTTCTCCCTGTAATCTTTCTAACATATCAAGAACTACCTCTGCTTTAAACAAACTCAGTGGCCTGGCCTCCACAACTGCAATGGATTCCACAGGCTCACCACCCTCTGGCTAAAGAAATTCCTCCTCATCTCCAATCTAAATGGTTGCTCCTCAGTTCTGAGGTTCGCTGTCTGATCCTAGATTTCCCCATCATAGGGAACATCCTCTCTACATCCACTCTATCTAGGCCTTTCAACATTCAATAGCTTTCAATGCCATCCCCCCTCAACCTTATTACTTTCTGCACGTACAGGCCCAGAGCCATCAATCTCCCCTCATATATTAAGCCTTTTAATCCCGGGATCATTCTCATGAATCTCCTCTGAACCCTCTCCAAAGTCAGCACATCCTTTCTTAGATAAGAGACCCAAAACTGCTCACAATATTTCAGGTGAGGCCTCCCCAGTGCTGTATAAAGCCTCAACATTACATCCTTGCTTTTATATTCTGCTCCTCTCAAAATGAACACCGAGGTGCATTGAAAAGTTTGTCTTGACTTGATTTGAAGGATGTTCCAGTATTCCTGATGACGGGTCTCATCCTGAACCATCCTCCTCCGTAGACGCTGCCTGGCCTCCAGCGTTTTGTGTGTGTTGCTCTGGGAATCTGCAGATTCTGTTGTGTCCATGCAAGTGTGTCTGTGTGTGGGGGTGGACAGTGGGAAAGGGGCGTGCTTTGCTGTTGTCATTCTGCTGAACATTGTAGTGCTGGAATGTGTGGTGACACTTGTGGGCTGGTCATTAACAGCAGATTTCCCTGTACTTTTCGATGTACGTAATGTAAACGAAGGTGAGTAAGCTTTGCGTACATGTACCTATGGGGCCGGCTGGTGGTGTCGTGGAATCAGCACTGGACTTCAAGGCAGATGGTCCTGAGTTCAGACCCGACCTCAGCATCAGCAGTATCTGCAGAGATCTACTTTCCATACGGTCTGTGCAGATACTGCTATGGTCCATCAGGTTAAGAAGAGTCGAACTCGACTGAACAACTGACCTACACATATAACAATCAACTCTGACTTGGCCCATCCTGAGTTACTCTTCACTCACAGAACTCCCTACCTTACCAAACTGTGGGAGCACTGTCTCCAGGTGGACCAGAGCAGTTCATGGGCAATTCCGATGGCTTGTTCAGCAAAGTTGAAAGTGAATCAGGGCAGCTGACTGCTTATCAACACCTTCTGGCCAGAGGCATCCAGGGACACTCAAAATAGAACAAAGATTAGATTTATTTGTCATGTCTACGTCAAGACATTGAAACGTACATTTTTGTGTCAACACAACATGAGGATTGTGCGAGGGAAGGCCACAGGTGCCGCCACGCTTCTGGCCCTCAAGTGGCTTTCCGAGTGGTGTCAAGTTAGGAAAAGGGGAAGTACAACGAGATCTAGGTGTCCTTGTTCATCAGTTACTGAAAGCAAGCATGCAGGTACAGCAGGCAATGAAGAAAGCTAATAGCATGCTGGCCTTTATAACAAGAGGAATTGAGTATGGGAGTAAAGAGGTCCTTCTGCAGCTGTACGGGGCCCTGGTGAGACCCCACCTGGAGTATTGTGTTCAGTTTTGGTCTCCAAATTTGAGGAAAGACATTCTTGCTATTGAGGGAGTGCAGCGTAGGTTCACGAGGTTAATTCCCGGAATGGCGGGACTGACATATGTTGAAAATTGGAGCGACTGGGCTTGTATACACTGGAATTTAGAAGGATGAGAGGGGATCTGATTGAAATGCATAAGGTTATTAAGGGATTGGACACACTAGAGGCAGGAAACATGTTCCTGATGTTGGGGGAGTTCAGCACCAGAGGCCACAGTTTAAGAATAAGGGGTAGGCCGTTCAGAACGGAGTTGAGGAAAAACTTTTTCACCCAGAGAGTTGTGGATCTATGGAATGCTCTGCCTCAGAAGGCAGTGGAGGCCAAGTCTCTGGATGCTTTCAAGAAAGAGTTAGATAGAGCTCTTAAAGATAGCGGAGTCAAGGGATATGGGGAGAAGGCAGGAACGGGGTACTGATTGTGAATGATCAGCCATGATCACATTGAATGGCGATGCTGGCTCGAAGGGCCGAATGGCCTACTCCTGCATCTATTGTCTAATCCTAACCCATACGTCTTTGGACTGTGGGAGGAAACTGGAACATCCAGCGGAAATCCACACAGTCAGGGGGAGAAAGTACAAATTGCTTATAGACAACAGCAGGAATTGAACCCGATCGTGATCGCTGTCATTGTAAAGGGTTACACTAACCACCATGTGACCATGCCACAGAGTATTGACTAACTGGATTTCCTCCCAGGTTGTAAATTTCCCTGGATATTAAATCCAAAGTCTGCTTTGAAAACAATCGCTCCTTCAGCATTAGGCCAGTCTCTCAGTCCGATCCGCAACACAGCACGGTGTTCAGTCTGGTCCAACAGCACCCCCTGCAGGTCAGGGAGAGACACTGTCTCTCAAACCTCTATAGTGCTCTCACCCTCAGAGTCAGAGAGCAAAGCAAACTGGTAAATTGGTTTATTATGGTCACATATGCCGACATACAATTAAAAAACCTGCCTTGCAATACTTCCGTACAGATAAATCCATTACACAATACATTGAGGTAGTACAAGGTAAAACAAAGTTGCAGTTACAGTGGAAGTCCAGTGCTGGAAGAACTCAGTCGGTCAGGCAGCGTCCATGGAGACAACACAGCTAAAAATGTGCAAGGTCACGATAAGGTAGATTGTGAAGCTGAGAGTCCACCTTATCGTACTAGGAGACTTTTTAACCATCTTAACAAACTAGTAATACTGATAATAGACACAGATTTATTCAAACAAGCCTGATAGAAGTCCCTGACAATGATTTAAATCACTACAGCCTTTCAAATCATCCTGACTGAAGGCCTGTGTTAAGCAGGCACTGCAGGTACTGAGCATCGACACCAGCAAACAGGAAACAGCCCATCCCGGTGCCGTCCAACTCATTGTTGGGGAGTTCAGTCAGGTTTGTTTGAAGAAATCTCTGCCCAGTTATCATCAGCCTATTGCCTGCAGCACCAGGGGCCCCAACACACCCGACCACTGCTGTAATTTGACTAGGAACACCTACCGTTCCATGCCTAGATTGCACTTCAGGAAATCCGATCCCTTGGCTGTCCGTCTCCTACCTGCATACAGACAGAGGCTAAAGAGCAAGGCTCCAGAGGTAAGGACAACAAAGAGGTGGAGGAACAGCCACAGAATTGATTCACGTCAGTGGACTGGGCTGTATTCAGGGACTCATCAGGGAATCTGAATGAATACACCCAGTTGTAATGGACTTTATTAAAATTGTTGCAGACGAGTGTATCCCCACAAAATCATTCCGAGTCTTCCCCAACCAGAAGCCCTGGATGAACCATGAGATCCACAATTTTCTGAGGAAGATCAGTGGCATTCTGGTCTGGCAACCAAGAAAAGTACAAGATGTCCATGTACGATACCCGGAAAGCCATCTCACGTGCAAAGTGGCAATTCCAGACCGAACTTGAATCACTGAAGGATGCTCAACAGCTGTGGCAGGGCTTGAATGCTATCACATCCCACAACGTGAAACCAAGCGACAAACGTTTCAAAGAAGATTTCTCTTACAGAGGAGCTCAATGCCTTTTATGCTCACTTTGACTGAATAAACATGGAGAACCTTCACAAACTCCCACAGCCCTCAATAACCCTGTGATTCCAGTCTCTGAGGCCAATGTGAGGGCATCCTCCAAGAGGGTAAACCCACAGAAACTATCCAGCCCTGATGGGGTATCTGGACAACTACTAAAGTCATGTGTTGATCAACTGGCTGGAGTGTTCACCAATATCTTTAATGTCTCACCAGCCGTCTGAGGTCCTGAGCACAGAATCCAGCAGCGCAGAGCCAAACCGGACGTCTCCTTCCTCAACAGGCAACTTCAGGGCATGAAGGAGGGCGTGGTCTGTGCCACAACTCAGGACGAGCAGCTCCCTCCAAGTTTACTAATGAACCAGTGAATCGGATTCACAGCATTCTACATTACCAATGTTCAACAGGGTCTTCCAAACCCAACAAGAATATCCAAGGCAATCACCTGCACCGTTGATTGGATCGTGCACCCTCTCTGCACACCACCATTGATGGTGCCTCCTTCCGTGGTGGCTGAATCAGGCTGAATCAGGCTGACACACCAAATCCAGCTGCACCTGTATCCAACACCTCGCCAGTACAGTAGACCTGCCATACTTGATGTTCTTGATATCCAGAAGCATCTTGCAATGGTGAGAATCAGAATCAGGTTCAGTATCACCAACATATGAACTAATATGGCGGGGGGGGGATGGGAACCAGGATGACAGAGCTGAGGATGAGCCTGCTGGTTTACAAGTCACTGATGGATGTAACGTGACTGTAAGGAAGGACAAGCCAATGATTGGGTACAAATGCAGACAGAGCAAAGAGTTCAATTGTAGCACAGAGGCAAAAACAGGGAAAGGGTGCAGGACTGAAGGAGCTGTATTTAAATGTGCATAGCATTTGGATAAGGTGGGTGAACTCGGGTGCAATTGGAGATTAGTCGGTTTGACGTTGTGGACATCGCTGAGTCGCGGCTGAAAGAAGGCCATAGTACATCAAAGGATGCACTTTGTAGCAAAAGGACAGGCAGGAAGATATGGGCAGTGGTGTGGCTCTGCTGGTGAGAGATGGAATTACACCTTTAGAAAGAGGTGACATAGGGTCAGAGAATGTTGAATCTTTGTGGGTGAAGTTAAGAAACCGCAAGGGTAAAAGAACCATTATGGGAATTATATATAGGCCAATAGTAGCCAAGATGTGAGGTTAAGATTGCAAAGGGAGCTGGAAAAGGCATGTACTAAGGGTAATGACACAATTGTAATGGGGGAGTTCAATATGCAAGGGGATTGGGAAAATCAGGTTGGTGTCGGATCGCAAGAGAGGGAATTTGTTGAATGCCCACGAGATGGCTTTTTAGAGCAGCCTGTGCTTAAGCCTACTCGGGGAAAGGTTATCTCAGTTGGGTGTTGTGTAATAACCCAGATCTTATTAGGGAGCTTAACGTAAAGGAACCTTAGAAGGCAGTAATTATGATATGATTGAATTCATGCTACAGTTTGAGAGGGAGAAGCATAACTCACATGTATCAGTATCACAATGGAATAAAGGGAATTACAGAGGCATGAGAGAGGAGGTTGTTCAGGTGGACTGGAGGAGGATAATGTTGGGGATGACAGCAGAGCAGAGATGGCTGAACTTCCTGGGAATAGTTCACAAAGCGCAGGATAGTTTTGTCCCACAGAGGAAGGAGTTGTCAAATGGCAGGGGTAGGCAACCATGGCTGACAAAGGAAGTTAAGGACTACATAAAAGCCAAGGAGCGGGCATATAAGGTAGCAAAGGTGAGTGGGAAGTTGGATAATTGGGAAGCTTTTAAAAGGCAACAAAAGGCAACTAAAAAAGCTGTAAGAAGGGAAAAGATTAAATATGAGGACAAACTAGCCGAAAATATAAAGCAGGATATATAAAGTTTTTCAGTTATATAAAGAGTAAAAGGGAGGTAAAGTTGATATTGGACCACTGGAAAATGGTGCTGGTGAGGTAGTCATGGGGGACAAAGAAATGGCAGATGAATTTAATGGGTATTTTGCATCAGTCTTCACTGTGGAAGACACTAGCAGTGGGCCAGAGGTCTGTGAGTGTCAGGGAACAGCAGTGAGTGCCATTGTTATTACAAAGGAAAAAAGTGCTGGGCAAACTCGAAGGTCTTAAGGTGGATGTCAGCTGGGCCAGATGGACTACATCCCAGAGTCCTGAGAGAGGCTGCTGAAGAGATAGCAGATGCATTGGACATGATCTTTCAAGAATCACTTGATTCTGGCATGGTCCCAGAGGACTGGAAGATTGCAAATGTCACTCCACTCTTTAAGAAGGGAGGAAGGCAAAAGAAAGGAAATTATAGGCAGTTAGCCTAACCTCAGTGGTTGGGAAAGTGTTGGTTTATTATTCAAAATGCGGTTTCGGGGTACTTGGAGACTAATGATAAAATAAGTCGAAGTCAGCATAGTTTCTGTAAAGGGAAATCTTGCCTGACAAATCTGTTAGAGTTCTTTGAGGAAGTAACAAGCAGGGTGGACAAAGGAGAGGCAGTGGATGTCATTTACTTGGATTTTTAGGAAGGCATTTGATAAGGTGCCACACAAAGCTGCTTACAAAGATAAAATCGTGCGATGTTACAGGAAAGGTATTGGCATGGATAGGTGGAGGGGTAGGCTGTGCTAAGGAAGCAATGCGATTGCAGCAGGACCTAGACAAATTGGAAGAATGGACAAAAAAGTAGCAGATGGAATACAGTGTGGGGAAATGTATGATAATGCGTTTTGGTAAAAGGAACAATTGTGCAGACTATTATCTGAACAGGAAGATGGTTCAAACACCAGAGGTGCAGAGGGACTTAGGAATCCTCATGCAAGACCCCCCGAGGGTTAATTTACAGGCTGAGTCTGTGGTAAAGAAGGCAAATGCAATGTTGGCATTTATTCCAATGGGAATAGAATATAAAAGCAAGGAGATAATACTGAGCCTTTATAAGGCATTAGTCAGGTTGCATTTAAGAATATTGTCCACAGTTTTGGGCCCCATATCTCAGAAAGGTTGTGTTGTCATTGGAGAGAGTCCAGAGGAGGTTCATGAGAATGACTCCAGGAATGAAGGGGTTAATATGCAAGGAGCATTTGGCAGCTTTGGGCCTGTACTCACTGGAATTTAGAAGAATGCTTGGGGATCTCATTGAAACCTAATGTTGTAATGTTGTACCAAATGTTGTAAGGACTAGATAGGGTGGATGCGGAGAGAGTCCAGAGATAAGGAGGAAGTTTTTCAGCCAGAGATTAGTGAATCTGTGGAACGCTCTGTGACAGACAGTGGTGGAGGCCAAGTCCATGGATATATTTAAAGCAGAAACTGATCGTTTCGTGATCGGTCAGGGTGTCAAATGGTATAGCAAGGAGGCAGGTGTATGGGTTGACTGGGATCCGGGATCAGCCATGATGGAATGACGGAGCAGACTCAATGGGCTGAATGGCCTAATTCTGCTCCTATGTCTTTTGGTCTTATGGTCGTGAAATTTATTAGCGGCAGCAGTACAAATCTGTACATAATAATATAGAAATAAAAATCAATGAATATCTATGTATATCAAATAGTCAAAAATAGTGCAAAAACAGAAATAGTACAAATTTTAAAAAGTGAGGTAGTGTTCACAGGTTCAATGTCCATTTAGGAATCAGATGGCAGAGGGGAAGAGTGTGTGCCTTCAGGATTCTGTACCTCCGACCTGACGGTAACAATGAGAAGAGGACGTGTCCTGAGTGATGGGGTCCCTGATAATGGACGCTGCCTTTCTGAAGTTCCAATCCTATACAGATGACACCAATGTCGTAGGCTGAATCAGAGGAGGGGGATTGAAAACCTGGCTGAGCAGTGCCACCACAACAGACACTCACTCAGTGTCAACAAGGCCCCCAGGGAGATGATTATTGACTTCAGAAGGAGGAAACTGGAGGTCTGTGAGACAGACCTCATCAAGGGATCTGAGGTCGAGAAGGTCAGCAACTTGAATTCCTTGGTGATATCTTTTCAGATGCTCTGTCCTGGATCCACACGAGAGCCATGATGAAGAAAGAAGAGCAGCACTTCTACTTTCTTAGGAGTTTGTGAAGATCCAGCATGTCATCTAAAACCTGAACAAACTTCCACAGATGTGTGGTGGGGAGGGTCCTGATTGGTTGCATCACAGCCTGGTATGGAAACACCAATGTCCTTGAAGGGAAAATCTGACAAAAGGTGATGGATACAGCCCAGCCATCACAGGTAAAGTCCTCTCCCTTATTGAGCGCATCTGCATGGAACGTGGTCACAGGAAACCAGCTCCCATCATCAGTGACTCACAACTGTCTGCCCATGCTGTCTTCTCACTACTGCCACCAGCAAGGAGGTACGGGGGCCCCCCGTTCAGGAACTCTTACAGGTTCAGGAACAGTCATTGTCCCTCAACCTTCAGGCTTTTGAACCAGAGGGGAGAACTTCACTCAACTTCACATGCCCCATCATAAAATGTTTCCACAAACTGTGGACTCACTTTCAAGGACTCTTCATCTCTTGTTCTTGATATTTCATTACTATTGGGTTTTTTTTGCACTTTCACAGTGTGTTGTTTTTTGTTTGCACGTTGTTTGTTGTCCATCCTGTTAGGCGTGGTCCTTCATCGATTCTACTGTGTTTCTTGTATTTTCTGTGATTGCTCATGTTATAACCATATAACCATATAACAATCACAGCAGGAAACAGGCCATCTCGGCCCTCCTAGTCCGTGCCGACTATGTTTTGTAAAATATAAAACTAATTTAAAAGAAAAAATGGAGAGTCCAAAATGTGAGTCTAACTTTATGTTTACTTTAAGCGATGTCTCATGTGGTACTGTCATGTCATGTGCAATTCACTTATTTTTACATATAACCCATAATTAATTACTTAAGTGAACAAAGAATACTTAACCAAACAATATATTTACAATATAACTCAAATACTACTGAAATATTAAATACACAATCCTCCTCCCTGCTTAGTTATAGACTCCAACTCAACATAGAATGCATCTCAACTATATACACAGTATACTATATAATACAACTATATACACAGTATACTATATAATACAATTGGAAGAGTTTGTGTGAGGGGTGCGTGGGGTCCTTCACAATGCTGTTTGCTTTGCGGGTGCAGCGTGTAGTGTAAATGTCTGTAAAGACGGAAAGAGAGACCCCGATGATCTTCTCAGCTGACCTCACTATCCGCTGCAGGGTCTTGTGATCCGGGATGGTGCAATTTCCGAACCAGGCAGTGATGCAGCTGCTCAGGATGCTCTCAATACAGCCCCTGTAGAATGTGATGAGGATGGGGGGGTGGTGGGAGATGGACGTCCCTCAGCCTTTGCAGAAAGTAGAGATGCTGCTGGGCTTTCTTTGCTATGGAGCTGGTGTTGAGGGACCAGGTGAGATCCTCCACCAGGTGAACATCAAGAAATTTGGTGCTCTTAACACCAAATTCTCAACGGAGGATCTCAACGGAGGAGCCGTCAATGTTCAGCGGGGAGTGGTCACTGCGTGCTCTCCTGAAGTCAACAACCATCTCTTTTGTTTTGTTCACATTCAGAGACAGGTTGTTGGCTCTGCACCAGTCTGTTAGCCACTGCACTTCCTCTCTGTAAGCTGACTCGTCGTTGCTGATGGGACCCACCATGGTCGTGTCATCGGTTTTCCTGAAAAGGGGGGGTCACTCTGCTTGGCAGGAGAGACTCATGGCTGTGAAACAATCTCAGGTTCTGGGGCCTCCTCCATGTGGTTGTAGGAGTTGACTCTGACACTGACAACTCTGCGATCTACTTTGATCCTTGCTGCTCTCCTGGTCCCAGCTTCTCTCTCTTTATCCCACGCTTTTTCTTTCTCACATTCCATCTCTCTTTCACGCCTTTCTCTTTCTCGCTCATGTTCTTTCTCTCTATCTCTTCTCTCCTTTTCACATCCTTCTCTACGTCTCTCCTGAGTATCTCTGAATTTGCTAATTTCTTGTGAAATTAGTTCTGATTTATTTCCATAGCACTTATGTCATCCTCTTCTTCATTTTCCTTTCTCTCCTTTATAGTTGTGCATCTTGATCTTTGGAAGGTGCGTTTAGTTCTCTGGAGTACTTGCTTATTAATCCTTCTATTGCTCCCTTTACAACCTGACCTCTCCTGATAGTTTCTTCATCCACAACATCTTCTGACAAATCCTGTTTTCGTTTCTCCATTGACTGCATTCATTTTGGCCTTCCATTCATCCAGCTGAGCTTTGGTCTTTGCATCTACTTTTACAAACAGCTTTCTGTTTCCCACTGAAGTTCATCGCATAACCCTAATGCACACAGAATAGATGCTGGTTCTTTATACTCACAAAAGCCTTGCAACTCTTGTGCAACTTTCCTGAAGCTCCTTGAACTCCCTTCCAGCTTAAAACCAAGCCACATCTCACAACTAATTGCATAAGAAACATATCAGAAGTTTTCTCAGACATGTTGTCTACTAGAACTGTTGTAGTCAGACCATAGATTTCATCACTTCCATGTTTCCTTAGAGTAGCACGGTCCTTCCTTGGTCCAATGTGCTTTCCAACCAGAGGCTCAGAGGTTGGCAGCAACAGCTGTTTGCCCTCTGTTGGGCAATGGTTCATTGCGTATAGCTTTGGGGCAGTTGTGACACCATCCAGTACCTTTCCTAGTTTACTTTTGATTTTGTTGCTGATCACGGCTCCTCAATGCTGACCCTCCTGTTTTTACCATATACAAGCCTAACGTGGCTTGTTATTTGTTTTATTTCACTGCTAGGAATGTCATTCCCATGGGAGTTATCTTTGCTCCAGTATAAATTCGTAGTTGGATATCTGTAGGCTTCAGTTGTGCATCTTGAAATACCATTCAAATTCATTTTATGGAATGACTGAGACAGCTGAGCCAGCATCTACATCCATTTTAATTAATTTGCCGTTGTTAGTTTTCACATTATAAATCTTAAAGCTACTCGGTCCTGTGTCACTCTCAATCGTGATCAGATTTTTCATCAACACCATGTAGATTAGTGCTCTTTTTGAGTCAGCAACTTGACCTTTTATCTTTTTCTCTTCCCTGTGCAGTCCATTTATTTTTGTCTGCCTGACATGCTCTATGCACGTGTCCTATTTTGTTGCATTTTTTTACAAGTTTTGCCCTTAAACCTGTGTTGATCTGGTGTATGTGAGACCCTGCCACAACAGTAACACAGTTTGTTCAGCCAGGCCGGTCTCTGTTTAAATGTTGCAATGCTCACTCTCATTCCTGACTGCAACTCAATCGCATCTCTACCTGTTACTTCCATTGACACAGCAGTTCCTACTGTTAAAGTGTGACTTGTGCTTCAGTTTGGAGCCATTTTTGAATACTTTCTTGTAAGATTCCACAATCTAAGTGATCTCTCAGTGCATTGTTAAGCCCATCACTGAACTGACACTGTTTGGACAATTTCTTCAATTCTGCAACATACACTGAAATGAGCTCCTCCTCCTTTTTATTCTGCCTGTGAAACTTAAAGCATTCTGCAATCAACAACGTCTTCAGTTCTAGATGCCCTTGTATTACTTTCACAATATCAGCAAAGGTTATTTCAGCTGGTTTGGTTGGAGCAGTTAAATTTCTAAACGAAGTGTATGTAAAATTGGTATTTGCTTCTCATTGGCTATTTCATTTACTTCAAAATACTTTTTCTCGGTAAACATGAGCGGTTATCTGTTGAGTAATCAAACACATCTATCCCTGCGATGTAGCCTGCCATTTCTGCAGTTTTTTAATTATTATCACCCAGTGCTCACTGTCTATGAAGTTTGAAATGTGAGTCTAACTTCATGTTTACTTTAAACAAGGCACACTCATATCACATGGTAGAAACATGACATATGCAATTTGCTTTTTTTTACATATAGCCCATAGTGAATTTTTAAACAAATAAAGGATGCTAAATCAAACAATATATTTACAATATTATTCAAACAGTACTAAAATATTAAATATACAACCGCCTGCAAGAAAAGGAATCTCAGAGTTGTATATGGTGACATATATTCACTTCGATAATAAACTTCCTTAAGAGGCTAAGGAAACAGGTCACATCACTAATGTTTAGTGTTGCACCATAGACAGCGCCCTGTCTGGATGCCGCACGGCTCGGCATAGCGATCACTCTGCCCGTGACCACAAGAAACTGCAGAGACAGCTCAGCACATTGTGGAAATCAACCTCCCCTCTGCCTGCACTTATCACTGCCTCGGTACAACAGCCGTTATAATCAAAGACCCCACCCACTCCAGACATTCTCTCGTCTCCCCTCTCCCACTGGGCAGAAGATACAAAAGCCTGAAAGCACGGACCACCAGGCTTCTACTGTTATCAGACTCATGCACAATGAGATGGAATTTTGGCCTCACAATCTACCTCATCATCATTTTGCCCTTTATTGCTTACCCGCTCTGCACTCTCTCTGTAGCTTTCACACTTTATTCTGCATTCTGTTTTTGTTTTACATTATTCTAGCTCAGTGCACTGTGTAATGACCTGATCTATTTGGGGTTAACATATGAGGAGCGTTTGGCAGCTTTGGGCCTGGACTCACTGGAATTTAGGAGAATGTGGGGATCTCATTGAAACCTACCGAATGTTGAAAAAGACTAGATAGGGTGGATGTGAAGAAGATGGTTCCTATGGTGGGGTATCCAGAACTAGAGGGCACAGCCTCAAAATTGAGGGGTGACCTTTTAGAACAGAGGTAAGGAGGAATTTTTTTAGCCAGAGAGTAGTGAATCTGTGGAGGCCAAGTCCGTGCATACATTTAAGGTGGAAGTTGGTAGTTTCCTGATCAGTCAGGGCCTCAAAGGATATGTCAAGAAGGCAGGTAGGTGTATGGGGTTGAGTGGGATCTGGGATTGGCCATGTTGGAATGGCAGAGCAGACTCAACAGGCTGAATGGCCTAATTCTGCTCCCATGTCTTATGGAACAATATGCAAAGTAAGCTTTTCACTATATCTCAGTACATGTGACAATATTAATTTATTTCCAATTCCAAACATCCAGGAAAAAGACCTGAAAGATAGAGAAATTCAGAAATTAAAGAGTGGCTCAAGGAATTGTAGATGCTGGAATCTGGAGCATGAAACCACTGTGTAGAGGAACTCATGGGGGTCAGGCAGGATCTGGACAGTCAACATTACAGGTTGAGACCCTTAAACTGGGCAAGAAAGAAATTTGTCTTTTTTCCATCGATGAACCTGTAATTCTACACTCCTTGCACACGGTGGCAGTGTGACACTGTCTGTCAGAGCCAGGCGCCAGATTGGCCACATCAGGCTTCTCCCTCCATAGGTTGTTGGACTGGGACTGAGAGAGGCGCTGGGGCAACCTTCTGCCAGAGTTGCTGCTGAGCATATCCTGCCTCCTCCGTTCTAGGAGGTACAGGAGCCTGCAGTCCCACACCAAGAACAGATACTTACCCTCTTCCACGAGGATCAGCACCCTGTCAGGCTTGAGAGGCTTGTGAGTTCCTGAGACCAATGGAGTTCAGGCATCTGGCGCTTAGTCCCTGGTAGGGTCAGCCATGGTGGTAAGGTCAAGGGAGAGGTCAAAGATTGTGGTGGAGCTGGAAGAAGGTGGTGGTACATTACAATGGCAGTGAAGGCTGCAGCTCCTGCACTCCATGTCACTGGACCTTGAACCCGACTTGTCAAGGACCAGCCTCTCCACATTAAACAAAGTATTGCACAGGCAGTTGTCATTATCCTAATAGCCCCTCAGGAGATCACCATACTCGGATCAAGTGATGGTACTACCACCACCCTTCACCCATTCAGATTTTGTACCATCTGCCATCGGCCGGAGGTCCCACACCACCAGGTTGAGGGACGGCTAATTCCCTTCCACCCTTTGGTTCTTGCAACAACTGGCACAACCCGAATCACAACCTCACGTAGCAACGCCACGATCTCCTTGCACTACGATGCACATTGTTTTCTTTTTTTGCATATTTGTGTTATTATTTTGTTGTGATTGGTTTTGCTAATTTATGCTTTCCTCGTGGACGTCGTGCATCGGATGCTCCGACCCGGTGAAGCTGCTACCAGTAGTAGGGTTTTGGGTGCATACGTGTCCTCGTGCAGGCGCCCATAAATGTGACTTTGATGGTCCTGAGTTGACGATGTGGGCTGTGCAGACTGAGTGTGGGTCTTCAGGCTGTTGAACCTTCTCCCTGATGACAGTGATAAGAGGAGGGAATGTCCCAGGTGGTGAAGCTCCTTAATGATCAACCTGATTTCAGTTGTGGCTGGGCCCCTCCAACGCACTCTTCCTAAAGCAAAATTGTTGCACGCTGTTAATCGTGTCGAGCAGCTTAGGACAACAAACTTCGTTACGGAAGATCTAAGACGAAGGAGCAGAATCAGGCTATTCGGCCTATTGCATCTGTTCCATCGTCCTATCATAGCTGATTATCATCCCTCTCAAGCCCATTCTCCTGCCCTCTGTAACCTTTGACCCTTACTGATCAAGAACCTATCAACCTCTGCTTTAAATATACCCAATGACTTGACCTCTGCAGTCATCCGTGGCAGTAACTGAGGGTCACACACTGAGAAAGACATCACACTGCTGCTGAAAGCTGCCCTTTGATCTGCCCAAAGCCTGCTGGTCTCCCAGCAGCGTGGGACTGCTGACAAGTGGCACCTTCCCAGCTCCACTTGCAAGAGGATACGCTGAGGGGCGCACGGAAGCTCGGTTCAACCAATGCAAAACTCAGGAGGGAAGGACCACAGCCATGGCTCGATCCGCTACTGCACGCGGAGCGACTGAGACGGCTGGGGCAACCCCTCAGACATTGATACCAGGCAGCCACATTGATCAGCCATGATCGAATGGCCGAGTAAACTTGATGGGCTGAATAGTCCCGTTGTGCTCCTATGTCTTCTGGGCACATGAATGGCTGTGGCTCCATGGTGTTAAAACTGCTCAGGTATTAACTACACCAGGTGGCCACTTTACTAGGTATCCCCTGTACCTAATAAGGTGTCTCTCGATGTACGTTTGTGGTTTTCTGCTACTGTACGCCATCCACTTCAACGTTCCATGTGCCGTGCTCATCTGCACACACACCACTGTTGTGACACAAGGTTGTCTGAGTCACTGTCCCCTTCCTGTCAGCTTGACCCAGTCTGGCCATTCTCCTCTGACCTCTCTCATTAACAAGGCGTTTTCACCCCAGAGAACTGTCACTCACTGGACATTTATTTTTGTTTTTTTCCACCATTCTCTGTAAACTCTAGAGACTGCTGTGCGTGAAAATCCCAGGAGATCAGCAATTTCTGAGATACTCAAACCACCCCGTCTGGCACCAACAATCATTCCACAGTCAAAGTCACTTAGGTCACATTTATTCTCCATTCTGATGTTTGGCCTGAACAACAGCTGAACCTCTTGACCATGTCTGCATGCTTTTGTGCATCCAGTTGCTGCCGCATGATTGGCTGATTAGTTAATGAGCATGCGTACCTGATAAAGTGGCCACTGAGTGTGTATGACCCGAAGAAGGTAAACGGTTTAGGATGGTAGCTGGGGTTGAAGGTAAACGGTTTAGGATGGTAGCTGGGGTTGAAGGTAAACGGTTTAGGATGGTAGCTGGGGTTGAAGGTAAACGGTTTAGGATGGTAGCTGGGGTTGAAGGTAAACAGTTTAGGATGGTAGCTGGGGTTGAAGGTAAACGGTTTAGGATGGTAGCTGGGGTTGAAGGTAAACGGTTTAGGATGGTAGCTGGGGTTGAAGGTAAACGGTTTAGGATGGTAGCTGGGGTTGAAGGTAAACGGTTTAGGATGGTAGCTGGGGTTGAAGGTAAACGGTTTAGGATGGTAGCTGGGGTTGAAGGTAAACGGTTTAGGATGGTAGCTGGGGTTGAGGTGTTAGACGCTGTGGTATTCTCCGAGCTTGGTAATTAGCTTGCAGAAGTTTTACCACCAGTCGAGGTGACGCCCACAGTGTGCAGTTGTTGGTGTTTCCCTCTGGGAGTGCTCACGTTTATATAGGGCCCTGTTCACTTGCTCCATCCATAAACAAACATATCGAAAGTGATGGCATTGACAAAACCCCCTGAGAGCCAAAGAAGTGCGAGCCAATAGAATTCAAAGCTCAACAGAAAGGGTAGCCAATCAGGACCAAGGCAAGCGAGTGGGCGCCTATATAAATGTGGCTTGGCCAGTGACTCTAAAGGACCTGTGCTCAGGTGCACCCTATTCCCACACACCCTTACAAACGTCACTACTGAAGGTTTTCTGGGACATCTTGGGATCAAACAAACAGCTCGCTTCTTCAGAATCAGAATCAGGCTTATTATCACCGGCATGTGACGTGAAATTTGTTAACTTAGCAGCAACAGTTTAATGCATTACATAATCTTGCAGAGAGAGAAAAAATAATATTAATAAATAAAATAAAATATAATAATAAATAAACAAGTAAATCAATTACATATATTAAACAGATATTTTAAAAGTGCAAAAACAGAAACTGTATATTAAAAAAGTGAGGTAGTGTCCAAAGATTCAATGTCCATTTAGGAATCGATGGCAGAGGGGAAGAAGCTGTTCCTGAATCGCTGAGTGTGTGCCTTCAGGCTTCTATACCTCCTACCTGATGGTAACAGTGAGAAAAGGGCATGTCCTGGGTGCTGGAGGTCCTTAATAATGGACACTGCCTTTCTGAGACACCACTCCCTAAAGATGTCCTGGGTACTTTGTAGGCTAGTGCCCAAGATGGAGCTGACTAGATTTACAACCCTCTGCAGCTTCTTTTGGACCTGTGCAGTAGCCCCCACATACCAGACAGTGATGCAGCCTGTCAGAATGCTCTCCACGGTACAACTATAGAAGTTCTTACTGTTTTGGAACGGTAAACCTTGCTACTGCCTCATTCCTCCTCCCTTTCTAAATTGGTTTTAAGTGTTTCCCTTGCTCTTGATGAATTTAAAATCATGTGTGTAGTTTGTGATTGATGGTAAGCACTCCGCTCTCCTTCAGCCACAGCGCTGTGACGGTTTAGGGTTCGCTGAAGTAAACTCCTCCTCCTCCCTGCCCCCAATACAGAACAGTATACCCGTATCTAATCTTCAGAATCGCACACCTTGATTCAGAAGGGGGCAATTTTGTTTTGCCCCTTTACCCAAGCCAGTGTTTCCCTCAGGAGGGTAGGTGTTATTTGTGGACTGTGCTCAGACTGTCCCAGGCAGCCTGTGGCTTGCTCAAGCGGAACGCACAGCACCAGCACAAGAGAGGAATTTCAGCCCACTTCGTCATAAAATCACAAGTTCCTTTCCAATGAGGAGACAGATCACCTTCCTGCTTCACCCCTCTGTAAAGGTAGACATTGTTCCTTTCCCACTCCACAGGTATCTTCTCATTTAGAAACCATGGAGACACCTCGGCACTTCACAGAAACCAGCCTCCTCTCTACAAACTCTGCCTCTACTTCAGTGAATCTGTCAGCATAACAGGTAGCTCAATAAACCTTTCCCATCGGGCGGATGATACAAAAACATATAGCACCAGCCTCAAAGACAGCTTCTACCCCACTTTTCTCAAGCTCTTCAATAGTCATCTGTGTTTGGGAGGGAAAGGGGGTTTGTTTTCCTTTTGTTGTCTTGTTTGTTTGTGTTGTTCTGCTGTACATTTTGGGCCTGCCACGTTGGTGCCAGAATGGGAGGTGACACTCGCGGGCTGCCTCCAGCACATCCCTAGACTGTGTTGGTTGTTAACGCAAACGACGCATTTCACTGTATATCTCAATGTACACATGATCAGTAACTAAATCGGAATGGGAATAGATCAGATAAACCTGAAGGGATGTGAATCTCAATGATTTTCATTTGGAAAGTTGCTTCATTTGGTTGAATATGTATACAGTCAGATGACAATAAACTTGAACTTAAATAAATCTGAATCTGACATGAACTCTTGGCTTCACAATCCACCATTGGTTGAGGCATAATTTGGAGTATTGTGTGCAGTTTTGGTCACCTACCTGCAGGAAAGATGTAAACAAGGTTGTAGAGTACAGAGAAAATTTACAAGGGCCTGAGTTATAAGACAAGATTGAATAGGTTAGGACTTTATTCCTTGGAATGTAGAAGATTGAGAGGAGATTTAATGGAGAGATACAAAATTTTGAGGGGTATAGATAGGGTAAATGCAAGCAGGCTTTTTCCACTGAGGTTGGGTGGGACTAGAACCATGGGTCATGGGTTAAGGATGAAAAGTGAAAAGTTTAAAAAGAACATGAGGGGGGACTTCTTCACTGTGAGGATCATGAAACGTGGAGCGAGCTGCCAGCACAAGTGGTGCGTGCAAGCTCAATTTCAATGCTTAAGAGAAGTTTGGATGGGTCCATGGAGGGTAGGGGTATGGAGGGCTATAGTCCAGGTGTAGGAAATGGGAGTAGACAGTTTAAATGGTTCAGCATGAACTGGATGGGTCAAAGGGCGTGTTTCTGTGCTGTAGTTTTCTAAGAGTCTATGACCTCATTATGATTTTGCACTCTATCAAGTTCAATTGTCATTCAAGCACTGCACTTTTTCAATAGTTTTTACACTTTATTCAGTATCGTTGCTGTTTTCCCTTGTTCTATCTCAGTGCACTGTGGAATGATTTGATATGCAGGATGCCAGTCAAGCTTTTCACTGTCTTCAAAGTTCAATGTGAAGTTTTATTATCAAAGTACTTATATGTCACCAAATAAGATTCATCTTCCTGTGGCATACTCAGCAAATCTATAGACTAGTGACTATAACAGGATCAATGAAAGATCAGCCAGAGTGCAGAAGTCAACAAACTGAGCAGATGCAAATATAAATAAATAGCAATAAATAATGAGAACATGAGATAACGAGATAAAGAGTCCTTAAAGGGAGATCATTGGTTGTGGGCACATTTCAATGATGGGGCAAGTGAAGTTGAGTGTAGTTATCCCCTCTGGTTCAAGAACCTGACGGTTGAGGGGTAGCGCCAGTTCTTGAACCTGGTGAGTGCTCCCGTATCGTCTTCCTGATGGCGGCAGTGAGAAGAGAGCGTGGCCTGGGTGGTGGGGATCTCTGATGATGGATTCTAGTTTCCTACAACAGCATTTCAGTCATGGCAGAGCTTAGTCCACGACGTATTGGGCCGAATCCACTACGCTTTGGAGGACTTTCCTTTCAAAGGCATAGGTGTTTCTATACCAAGCTGTGATGCAGCCAAATTATTCTCCACTTCACATCTTTAGAAGTCTGGTGAAGCTTTAGAACTCATGCCGAATCTCTGCAAACTCCTGACGGAGTAGAGTTACTGCTGTGTTTTCTTCACAATTGCACTTACGTTCTGTGTCCAGGACAGGTCCTCTGGAATACTAACACCCAGGAATTTAAAGTTGCTATCCCTCTCCACCATTGATCCCCCAATGAGGACGGTACATATTACAAAATAAAACTAATGCTAAAACCAAGGTATGGACCCTTCATCGGAACTCACAACATTACTCTTTTCCCCACTTTGTGTGTGTCGCTCACGCTGTCCTGTTCGATTCTCCCCACCCTCCCATCAGCTCCCCCCACTTTGTGTGTGTCGCTCACCCTGTCCCGTTCGATTCTCCCCACCCTCCCATCAGCTCCCCCCGCTTTGTGTGTGTCGCTCACCCTGTCCCGTTCGATTCTCCCCACCCTCCCATCAGCTCCCCCCGCTTTGTGTGTGTCGCTCACCCTGTCCCGTTCGATTCTCCCCACCCTCCCATCAGCTCCCCCCGCTTTGTGTGTGTCGCTCACCCTGTCCCGTTCGATTCTCCCCACCCTCCCATCAGCTCCCCCCGCTTTGTGTGTGTCGCTCACCCTGTCCCGTTCGATTCTCCCCACCCTCCCATCAGCTCCCCCCGCTTTGTGTGTGTCGCTCACCCTGTCCCGTTCGATTCTCCCCACCCTCCCATCAGCTCCCCCCGCTTTGTGTGTGTCGCTCACCCTGTCCCGTTCGATTCTCCCCACCCTCCCATCAGCTCCCCCCGCTTTGTGTGTGTCGCTCACCCTGTCCCGTTCGATTCTCCCCACCCTCCCATCAGCTCCCCCCGCTTTGTGTGTGTCGCTCACCCTGTCCCGTTCGATTCTCCCCACCCTCCCATCAGCTCCCCCCGCTTTGTGTGTGTCGCTCACCCTGTCCCGTACGACTCTCCCCACCCTCCCATCAGCTCCCCCCGCTTTGTGTGTGTCGCTCACCCTGTCCTGTTCGATTCTCCCCACCCTCCCATCAGCAACCCCCGCTTTGTGTGTGTCGCTCACCCTGTCCCGTACGATTCTCCCCACCCTCCCATCAGCTCCCCCCACTTTGTGTGTGTCGCTCACGCTGTCCCGTTCGATTCTCCCCACCCTGCCATCAGCTCCCCCCGCTTTGTGTGTGTCGCTCACCCTGTCCCATTCGATTCTCCCCACCCTCCCATCAGCTCCCCCCGCTTTGTGTGTGTCGCTCACGCTGTCCCGTTCGATTCTCCCCACCCTCCCATCAGCTTCCCCCAGCATTAACCACTACGGGTACCAACCTGACTGAACCTTCTTGGGGTGCAGGAGGAAGATGGAGGATACGGTGGAGGGGTCAGCTCGCGCAGTCAGAGGGAGAACGTGGAAAGTAGCAAAGGTGGGATTGGGCTCGGGTCACTGGAGGTGAGAGGCAACAGCTCTGCTACTCGACCGCTGGGTCCCTCCAGTACTGATCGGGATTGCAACACCTGCCATTTCTTGTGACTCCTGGAGTACCATAAGCGGTTTGCAATCAAACGTCAGAAGCCGAAAGATTCATTTATTATCAAAGTACATATGCGGTATGCAACCCTGAGATTTGTCTTCTCCAGACAGCCGCAAAGCAGAGAAAACCATGGAGGTCATTTCAAAGAACAACATCAACATCCTCCAGCACAAAGAAATACGAATCGCGCTAATGACAAGAACATAAAAACCCAAACCGCCCCCCCCCCCCGCACAAACAAAATGCACCAGCCGCTCCCCCCACACAGGAAAAAAATTGCATAAACTGCAACAAGAACATCAATCTCACCCCTCCTCACACACAGAAAAACAAATCGTGCAAACATCAAGAACATCAAACCGCAGTCCTCCCCCCGTACAAAATAAACTAACAAGTTGTTTTAAAATAAACGGCAGCAAGAAAGAGTGGGTGAAAGCATACACAGTCCAGCCCATAAACTGCAGAACTTCGGTAACATGCTCCAGCGGTACCGAGCTGCATCGTCGTAACGTGAGTGTAAAGAAAGACATCTTCTGATTATATTGGAAAGATGCACAGTGTACATATATTTTAGTTCGAAGTACAAAATGGTCCAACAAATAACAATGTGAGAAATAGCAAGGTGAGTAAGAGGCTCCTTTACCAATAGAGATTAACATCGTCAAACCTTTTATGTTAATTTATCTGAGGTGTGAATGAAATCCTGCCAAGTGTCAGCGAGCCCAGTCGGGTTGAACGCCTGTCCGCATTGCAATCCGGGTCACACCACTGACATACCTAGTAATTAGTCACTGGCACTTTGAATTACACTGAAAATAACAGCTCTTTGGATTTATAGTCATACTTTACAAAATCAGAATGTATCTGCCAGTCTCAGACATTACAGACACTTTGGCCCTTGACCTCTTAACCTAGTCTAAGATCACCCTAACCCTTCCATCCTACGTTACCCCCCATTTTTCTATCATCCATATGCCCATCTAGGAGTTTCTTAAATGTCCCTAATGTATCTGCCCCTACCACCACCCCTGACAAGGTATTTCACACAGCCACCACTTCCTGTGTAAAATTCATACCTCTAACATCTTCCTCCAATCACCTTAAAATGATGTCCCTCTGTCCCAGGCATTTACACTCAGATGAAAAATCCCTGCCTGTCCACGTGATCTGTACCTTTTATCGTCCGTACACCTCTCATCTGCCGCCACTCTAAAGAGAAAAGCTGCAGCTCACTCAGCCTGTCCTCATAAGGCGTGTTCTCCAAACTAGGCTGCACCCTGCTAGATCCCCTCTGTAACCTGGAATACATCTGAACAGATACAACACTGCCAAGATGGGCTGAAAGCCCTCTACCTATGCCACATATACAGTATCCATGTTTCTAAGCTAGTGTCATGAGCTCAGCAGTTTGAGTAGAGCGCTGAGTTCTTCTAGGGTTCTCAAGCACTAATCATTATCTTACTGAGAGTCGTTAAGCCTTTATGCTTTCCGTCTAATCTTGTCAGGTTAATTGTGACTGGCACGGCTTTTCCTGCATTCTATGATTATTTAAAAGACTCTTGTTTAGTGCCTTAGCAGAGTCATTGTGTTGGAGAAAATGAATTGCCTGACAGTGTCACTCGGTCGTCCCTCCGAGGCCCTGGCGGTACTCCTGTGACCAGCCTCGTATTTCCATATCTTCACGGAGGATCTCCTGGGGTTGAGTCACTGTCAGTGCATCCTGTGACCTTCCCCGGCACCCGGGTTGAGCCAGTGCCAGCAGCTGCTGGATAGAGAGAGCCTGTCTTCCCTTCACACTTGGGTCCATTCCTGCAAGCACACGCCTGGGCAGCTGATACAGACCCGGCTTCTCAATACCACAGCCCCGGCTTCTCAATACCACAGACCCGGCTGCTCAATACCACAGACCCGGCTTCTCAATATCACAGACCCAGCTTCTCAATATCACAGACCCGGCTTCTCAATACCACAGACCCAGCTTCTCAATACCACAAACCCAGCAATACCACAGACCCGGCTTCTCAATATCACAGACCCAGCTTCTCAATATCACAGACCCAGCTTCTCAATACCACAGCCCCGGCTTCTCAATATCACAGACCCAGCTTCTCAATACCACAGACCCAGCTTCTCAATACCACAGACCCGGCTTCTCAATACCACAGACCCGGCTTCTCAATACCACAGACCCAGCTTCTCAATACCACAGACCCGGCTTCTCAATACCACAAACCCAGCTTCTCAATACCACAAACCCAGCTTCTCAATACCACAGACCCGGCTTCTCAATACCACAGACCCGGCTTCTCAATACCACAGCCCCAGCTTCTCAATACCACAGACCCAGCTTCTCAATACCACAGACCCAGCAATACCACAGACCCGGCTTCTCAATACCACAGCCCCGGCTTCTCAATACCACAAACCCAGCTTCTCAATACCACAAACCCAGCTTCTCAATACCACAGACCCAGCTTCTCAATACCACAGACCCAGCTTCTCAATACCACAGCCCCGGCTTCTCAATACCACAGACCCGGCTTCTCAATACCACAGACCCAGCTTCTCAATACCACAAACCCAGCTTCTCAATATCACACACCCAGCTTCTCAATACCACAGACCCAGCTTCTCAATACCACAGACCCAGCTTCTCAATACCACAGACCCGGCTTCTCAATACCACAGACCCAGCTTCTCAATATCACAGACCCAGCTTCTCAATACCACAGACCCGGCTTCTCAATACCACAGACCCAGCTTCTCAATCCCACAAACCCAGCTTCTCAATACCACAGACCCAGCTTCTCAATACCACAGACCCAGCTTCTCAATACCACAGCTCCGGCTTCTCAATACCACAGACCCGGCTTCTCAATACCACAGACCCGGCTTCTCAATACCACAGCCCCGGCTTCTCAATACCACACACCCAGCTTCTCAATACCACAGCCCCAGCTTCTCAATCCCACAGACCCGGCTTCTCAATATCACAGACCCAGCTTCTCAATACCACAGACCCGGCTTCTCAATATCACAGACCCAGCTTCTCAATACCACAGACCCAGCTTCTCAATACCACAGACCCGGCTTCTCAATACCACAGACCCGGCTTCTCAATACCACAGACCCGGCTTCTCAATACCACTGACCCAGCTTCTCAATATCACAGACCCAGCTTCTCAATACCACAGACCCGGCTTCTCAATACCACAGACCCAGCTTCTCAATACCACAGCCCCAGCTTCTCAATCCCACAGACCCGGCTTCTCAATATCACAGACCCAGCTTCTCAATACCACAGACCCAGCTTCTCAATACCACAAACCCAGCTTCTCAATACCACAGACCCGGCTTCTCAATACCACACACCCAGCTTCTCAATACCACACACCCAGCTTCTCAATACCACACACCCAGCTTCTCAATACCACAGACCCAGCTTCTCAATACCACAGACCCGGCTTCTCAATATCACAGACCCAGCTTCTCAATATCACAGACCCAGCTTCTCAATACCACAGACCCAGCTTCTCAATATCACAGACCCGGCTTCTCAATATCACAGACCCGGCTTCTCAATACCACAGACCCGGCTTCTCAATATCACACACCCAGCTTCTCAATACCACAGACCCAGCTTCTCAATATCACAGACCCGGCTTCTCAATACCACAGACCCAGCTTCTCAATACCACAGACCCGGCTTCTCAATATCACAGACCCAGCTTCTCAATATCACAGACCCGGCTTCTCAATACCACAGACCCAGTTTCTCAATATCACAGACCCAGCTTCTCAATACCACAGACCCAGCAATACCACAGACCCGGCTTCTCAATACCACAGACCCGGCTTCTCAATATCACACACCCAGCTTCTCAATATCACAGACCCAGCAATACCACAGACCCGGCTTCTCAATACCACAGACCCGGCTTCTCAATACCACAGCCCCGGCTTCTCAATACCACAGACCCGGCTTCTCAATACCACAGACCCGGCTTCTCAATTCCACACACCCAGCTTCTCAATATCACAGACCCAGCTTCTCAATACCACAGACCCGGCTTCTCAATACCACAGACCCGGCTTCTCAATTCCACACACCCAGCTTCTCAATACCACAGACCCAGCTTCTCAATACCACAGACCCGGCTTCTCAATACCACAGCCCCGGCTTCTCAATACCACAGACCCGGCTTCTCAATACCACAGACCCGGCTTCTCAATTCCACACACCCAGCTTCTCAATACCACAGCCCCGGCTTCTCAATACCACAGACCCAGCTTCTCAATACCACAGACCCGGCTTCTCAATACCACAGACCCGGCTTCTCAATACCACAGACCCAGCTTCTCAATACCACAGACCCGGCTTCTCAATACCACAGACCCGGCTTCTCAATACCACAGACCCGGCTTCTCAATATCACAGACCCGGCTTCTCAATACCACAGACCCAGCTTCTCAATACCACAGCCCCGGCTTCTCAATACCACAGACCCGGCTTCTCAATACCACTGACCCGGCTTCTCAATACCACAGACCCGGCTTCTCAATACTACAGACCCGGCTTCTCAATACCACAGCCCCGGCTTCTCAATACCACAGACCCGGCTTCTCAATACCACTGACCCGGCTTCTCAATACCACAGACCCAGCTTCTCAATACCACAGACCCAGCTTCTCAATACCACAGACCCAGCTTCTCAATACCACAGACCCGGCTTCTCAATACCACAGACCCGGCTTCTCAATACCACAGACCCAGCTTCTCAATATCACAGACCCGGCTTCTCAATACCACAGACCCGGCTTCTCAATATCACACACCCAGCTTCTCAATATCACAGACCCGGCTTCTCAATACCACAGACCCAGCTTCTCAATACCACAGACCCAGCTTCTCAATACCACAGACCCGGCTTCTCAATATCACACACCCAGCTTCTCAATACCACAGACCCAGCAATACCACAGACCCGGCTTCTCAATACCACAGACCCAGCTTCTCAATATCACACACCCAGCTTCTCAATACCACAGACCCAGCTTCTCAATACCACAGACCCAGCTTCTCAATACCACAGACCCGGCTTCTCAATACCACAAACCCAGCTTCTCAATACCACAGAACAGCTTCTCAATACCACAGACCCAGCTTCTCAATACCACAGACCCGGCTTCTCAATACCACAGCCCCGGCTTCTCAATACCACAAACCCAGCTTCTCAATACCACAGACCCGGCTTCTCAATACCACAGACCCAGCTTCTCAATATCACAGACCCAGCTTCTCAATACCACAGACCCAGCTTCTCAATACCACAGACCCAGCTTCTCAATACCACAGACCCAGCTTCTCAATATCACAGACCCGGCTTCTCAATATCACAGACCCGGCTTCTCAATACCACAGACCCGGCTTCTCAATACCACAGACCCAGCTTCTCAATACCACAGACCCGGCTTCTCAATACCACAGACCCGGCTTCTCAATATCACAGACCCGGCTTCTCAATACCACAGACCCGGCTTCTCAATACCACAGACCCGGCTTCTCAATATCACAGACCCGGCTTCTCAATATCACAGACCCGGCTTCTCAATATCACAGACCCGGCTTCTCAATACCACAGCCCCGGCTTCTCAATATCACAGACCCGGCTTCTCAATACCACAGACCCAGCTTCTCAATATCACACACCCAGCTTCTCAATACCACAGACCCGGCTTCTCAATACCACAGACCCAGCTTCTCAATATCACAGACCCGGCTTCTCAATACCACAGACCCAGCTTCTCAATACCACAGACCCAGCTTCTCAATATCACAGACCTGGCTTCTCAATATCACACACCCAGCTTCTCAATACCACAGACCCAGCAATACCACAGACCCGGCTTCTCAATACCACAGACCCGGCTTCTCAATATCACACACCCAGCTTCTCAATACCACAGACCCAGCTTCTCAATACCACAGACCCGGCTTCTCAATACCACAGACCCGGCTTCTCAATATCACAGACCCGGCTTCTCAATACCACAGACCCGGCTTCTCAATACCACAGCCCCAGCTTCTCAATACCACAGACCCGGCTTCTCAATATCACAGACCCAGCTTCTCAATACCACAGACCCGGCTTCTCAATACCACAAACCCAGCTTCTCAATATCACAGACCCGGCTTCTCAATACCACAGACCCGGCTTCTCAATACCACAGCCCCAGCTTCTCAATACCACAGACCCGGCTTCTCAATATCACAGACCCAGCTTCTCAATACCACAGACCCGGCTTCTCAATACCACAGACCCGGCTTCTCAATACCACAGACCCGGCTTCTCAATACCACAGCCCCGGCTTCTCAATACCACAGACCCGGCTTCTCAATTCCACAGCCCCGGCTTCTCAATACCACAGACCCGGCTTCTCAATACCACAGACCCGGCTTCTCAATACCACAGACCCGGCTTCTCAATACCACAGCCCCGGCTTCTCAATACCACAGACCCAGCTTCTCAATACCACAGCCCCGGCTTCTCAATACCACAGCCCCGGCTTCTCAATACCACAGACCCAGCTTCTCAATATCACAGACCCGGCTTCTCAATACCACTGACCCAGCTTCTCAATACCACAGACCCAGCTTCTCAATACCACAGACCCGGCTTCTCAATACCACAGACCCGGCTTCTCAATACCACAGACCCGGCTTCTCAATACCACAGACCCAGCTTCTCAATACCACAGCCCCGGCTTCTCAATACCACACACCCAGCTTCTCAATACCACAGACCCGGCTTCTCAATACCACAGACCCGGCTTCTCAATATCACACACCCAGCTTCTCAATACCACAGACCCAGCTTCTCAATATCACAGACCCGGCTTCTCAATACCACAGACCCAGCTTCTCAATACCACAGACCCGGCTTCTCAATACCACAGACCCGGCTTCTCAATACCACAGACCCAGCTTCTCAATACCACAGCCCCGGCTTCTCAATACCACACACCCAGCTTCTCAATACCACAGACCCAGCTTCTCAATATCACAGACCCGGCTTCTCAATATCACAGACCCAGCTTCTCAATACCACAGACCCGGCTTCTCAATATCACAGACCCAGCTTCTCAATATCACAGACCCAGCTTCTCAATACCACAGACCCGGCTTCTCAATACCACAGACCCAGCTTCTCAATATCACACACCCAGCTTCTCAATACCACAGACCCGGCTTCTCAATACCACAGACCCAGCTTCTCAATATCACAGACCCGGCTTCTCAATATCACACACCCAGCTTCTCAATACCACAGACCCAGCAATACCACAGACCCGGCTTCTCAATACCACAGACCCGGCTTCTCAATATCACACACCCAGCTTCTCAATATCACAGACCCAGCAATACCACAGACCCGGCTTCTCAATACCACAGACCCGGCTTCTCAATACCACAGCCCCGGCTTCTCAATACCACAGACCCGGCTTCTCAATTCCACAGCCCCGGCTTCTCAATACCACAGACCCGGCTTCTCAATACCACAGACCCGGCTTCTCAATACCACAGACCCGGCTTCTCAATACCACAGCCCCGGCTTCTCAATACCACAGACCCGGCTTCTCAATACCACTGACCCGGCTTCTCAATACCACAGACCCAGCTTCTCAATACCACAGACCCAGCTTCTCAATACCACAGACCCAGCTTCTCAATACCACAGCCCCGGCTTCTCAATACCACACACCCAGCTTCTCAATACCACACACCCAGCTTCTCAATACCACAGACCCAGCTTCTCAATACCACAGACCCAGCTTCTCAATACCACAGACCCAGCTTCTCAATATCACAGACCCGGCTTCTCAATATCACAGACCCGGCTTCTCAATACCACAGACCCAGCAATACCACAGACCCAGCTTCTCAATACCACAGACCCAGCTTCTCAATATCACAGACCCAGCTTCTCAATATCACAGACCCGGCTTCTCAATACCACAGACCCGGCTTCTCAATACCACAGACCCGGCTTCTCAATACCACAGACCCGGCTTCTCAATATCACACACCCAGCTTCTCAATATCACACACCCAGCTTCTCAATACCACAGACCCGGCTTCTCAATATCACAGACCCGGCTTCTCAATACCACAGACCCAGCTTCTCAATATCACAGACCCGGCTTCTCAATATCACAGACCCGGCTTCTCAATACCACAGACCCAGCTTCTCAATATCACAGACCCGGCTTCTCAATATCACAGACCCGGCTTCTCAATATCACAGACCCGGCTTCTCAATACCACAGACCTAGCTTCTCAATATCACACACCCAGCTTCTCAATACCACAGACCCAGCTTCTCAATATCACAGACCCGGCTTCTCAATACCACAGACCCAGCTTCTCAATACCACAGACCCGGCTTCTCAATATCACAGACCCGGCTTCTCAATATCACAGACCCAGCTTCTCAATACCACAGACCCGGCTTCTCAATATCACAGACCCAGCTTCTCAATATCACAGACCCAGCTTCTCAATACCACAGACCCGGCTTCTCAATACCACAGACCCGGCTTCTCAATACCACAGCCCCGGCTTCTCAATACCACAGACCCGGCTTCTCAATTCCACAGCCCCGGCTTCTCAATACCACAGACCCGGCTTCTCAATACCACAGACCCGGCTTCTCAATACCACAGACCCGGCTTCTCAATACCACAGACCCAGCTTCTCAATACCACAGACCCGGCTTCTCAATACCACAGACCCAGCAATACCACAGACCCGGCTTCTCAATACCACAGACCCGGCTTCTCAATACCACAGACCCGGCTTCTCAATACCACTGACCCAGCTTCTCAATACCACAGACCCAGCTTCTCAATACCACAGACCCAGCTTCTCAATACCACAGACCCAGCAATACCACAGACCCGGCTTCTCAATACCACAGACCCGGCTTCTCAATACCACAGACCCAGCTTCTCAATACCACACACCCAGCTTCTCAATACCACAGACCCGGCTTCTCAATACCACAGACCCAGCTTCTCAATACCACACACCCAGCTTCTCAATACCACAGACCCAGCTTCTCAATACCGCAGACCCAGCTTCTCAATACCACAGACCCGGCTTCTCAATACCACAGACCCAGCTTCTCAATACCACAGACCCAGCTTCTCAATATCACAGACCCAGCTTCTCAATATCACAGACCCAGCTTCTCAATACCACAGACCCGGCTTCTCAATACCACAGACCCAGCTTCTCAATACCACAGACCCGGCTTCTCAATACCACAGACCCAGCAATACCACAGACCCGGCTTCTCAATACCACAGACCCGGCTTCTCAATACCACAGACCCGGCTTCTCAATACCACTGACCCAGCTTCTCAATACCACAGACCCAGCTTCTCAATACCACAGCCCCAGCTTCTCAATACCACAGACCCAGCAATACCACAGACCCGGCTTCTCAATACCACAGACCCAGCTTCTCAATACCACAGACCCGGCTTCTCAATACCACAGACCCAGCAATACCACAGACCCGGCTTCTCAATACCACAGACCCGGCTTCTCAATACCACAGACCCGGCTTCTCAATACCACAGACCCAGCTTCTCAATACCACAGCCCCGGCTTCTCAATACCACAGACCCAGCTTCTCAATACCACAGACCCGGCTTCTCAATACCACAGACCCAGCTTCTCAATACCTCAGACCCAGCTTCTCAATACCACAGCCCCGGCTTCTCAATACCACAGACCCGGCTTCTCAATACCTCAGACCCAGCTTCTCAATACCTCAGACCCAGCTTCTCAATACCTCAGACCCAGCTTCTCAATACCTCAGACCCAGCTTCTCAATACCACAGCCCCGGCTTCTCAATACCACAGACCCAGCTTCTCAATACCTCAGACCCAGCTTCTCAATACCTCAGACCCAGCTTCTCAATACCTCAGACCCAGCTTCTCAATACCACAGCCCCGGCTTCTCAATACCACAGCCCCGGCTTCTCAATACCACAGACCCGGCTTCTCAATACCACAGACCCGGCTTCTCAATACCACAAACCCGGCTTCTCAATACCACAGACTCGGCTTCTCAATACCACAGACCCAGCTTCTCAATACCACAGACCCGGCTTCTCAATACCACACACCCAGCTTCTCAAAACCACAGACCCGGCTTCTCAATACCACAGACCCGGTTTCTCAATACCACAGACCCAGCTTCTCAATATCACAGACCCGGCTTCTCAATATCACAGACCCAGCTTCTCAATACCACAGACCCGGCTTCTCAATACCACAGACCCAGCTTCTCAATACCACAGACCCAGCTTCTCAATACCACAGACCCGGCTTCTCAATACCACAGACCCAGCTTCTCAATACCACAGACCCGGCTTCTCAATACCACAGACCCGGCTTCTCAATATCACAGACCCGGCTTCTCAATACCACAGACCCAGCTTCTCAATACCACAGACCCAGCTTCTCAATACCACAGCCCCGGCTTCTCAATCCCACAGACCCAGCTTCTCAATACCACAGACCCAGCTTCTCAATACCACAGACCCAGCAATACCACAGACCCGGCTTCTCAATACCACAGACCCAGCTTCTCAATACCACAGACCCGGCTTCTCAATACCACAGACCCAGCAATACCACAGACCCAGCTTCTCAATACCACAGACCCAGCTTCTCAATACCACAGACCCAGCTTCTCAATACCACAGACCCGGCTTCTCAATACCACAGACCCAGCTTCTCAATACCACAGACCCGGCTTCTCAATACCACAGACCCAGCTTCTCAATACCACAGACCCGGCTTCTCAATACCACAGACCCAGCTTCTCAATACCACAGACCCAGCTTCTCAATACCACACACCCAGCTTCTCAATACCACAGACCCGGCTTCTCAATACCACAGACCCAGCTTCTCAATACCACAGACCCGGCTTCTCAATACCACAGACCCAGCTTCTCAATACCACAGACCCGGCTTCTCAATACCACAGACCCAGCTTCTCAATACCACACACCCAGCTTCTCAATACCACACACCCAGCTTCTCAATACCACAGACCCAGCAATTCCACAGCCCCGGCTTCTCAATACCACACACCCAGCTTCTCAATACCACAGACCCGGCTTCTCAATACCACAGACCCGGCTTCTCAATACCACAGACCCAGCTTCTCAATACCACAGACCCAGCTTCTCAATATCACAGACCCGGCTTCTCAATACCACAGACCCAGCAATACCACAGACCCGGCTTCTCAATACCACAGACCCGGCTTCTCAATATCACACACCCAGCTTCTCAATACCACAGACCCAGCAATACCACAGACCCGGCTTCTCAATACCACAGACCCGGCTTCTCAATACCACAGCCCCGGCTTCTCAATACCACAGACCCAGCTTCTCAATACCACAGACCCAGCTTCTCAATACCACAGACCCGGCTTCTCAATACCACAGACCCAGCTTCTCAATACCACAGACCCGGCTTCTCAATACCACAGACCCAGCTTCTCAATACCACAGACCCGGCTTCTCAATATCACAGACCCAGCTTCTCAATACCACAGACCCAGCTTCTCAATACCACAGACCCGGCTTCTCAATACCACAGACCCAGCAATACCACAGACCCGGCTTCTCAATACCACAGACCCGGCTTCTCAATACCACAGCCCCGGCTTCTCAATACCACAGCCCCGGCTTCTCAATACCACAGACCCGGCTTCTCAATACCACAGACCCGGCTTCTCAATACCACAGCCCCGGCTTCTCAATACCACAGCCCCGGCTTCTCAATACCACTGACCCAGCTTCTCAATACCACAGACCCAGCTTCTCAATACCACAGACCCAGCTTCTCAATACCACAGCCCCAGCTTCTCAATACCACAGACCCAGCTTCTCAATACCACAGACCCGGCTTCTCAATACCACAGAACAGCTTCTCAATACCACAGACCCGGCTTCTCAATATCACAGACCCAGCTTCTCAATATCACAGACCCAGCTTCTCAATACCACAGACCCGGCTTCTCAATATCACAGACCCAGCTTCTCAATATCACAGACCCAGCTTCTCAATATCACAGACCCAGCTTCTCAATACCACAGACCCGGCTTCTCAATATCACAGACCCAGCTTCTCAATACCACAGACCCGGCTTCTCAATACCACAGACCCGGCTTCTCAATATCACAGACCCAGCTTCTCAATACCACAGACCCGGCTTCTCAATACCACAGACCCGGCTTCTCAATATCACAGACCCGGCTTCTCAATACCACAGACCCGGCTTCTCAATACCACAGACCCGGCTTCTCAATACCACAGCCCCGGCTTCTCAATACCACAGACCCAGCTTCTCAATACCACAGACCCGGCTTCTCAATACCACAGACCCGGCTTCTCAATACTACAGACCCAGCTTCTCAATACCACAGACCCGGCTTCTCAATACCACAGACCCGGCTTCTCAATATCACAGACCCAGCTTCTCAATACCACAGACCCAGCTTCTCAATATCACAGACCCAGCTTCTCAATACCACAGACCCAGCTTCTCAATACCACAGACCCGGCTTCTACCTCCACCTCGGGTGGGGGGGTTGCACATTCTCCCTGTGGCCACATGAGCTTCCTCCAAGATCTCTGAGTTCCCCCACATCCCAAAACATGCAGAATGATAGGCTAATGGGCCACTGTAAATTGCTGCCTGTGTGTGGGTGTGCGATGGTATCTGGGAGGAGTGACTGATTGGTGTTAATGGGTGGCTAATGGTCCTGGACTCTCTGTCTGCTCCCTACAGGAGAGACTGCAACAAGATTGAGAGAGTACAGGTACAAAGAAAGTTTACAAGGATCTTGCTGGGGCCTGAGGAGCTGAGTAAAAGGGAAAGGGTCAGCCTCGACGGCAGAACAGAACCGACTCAGCTGAATGGCCCAATTCTACTCCGATGTCTTATGGTCTCAAGGTCTTTCCCCCCGGGTTGTAGGATCGAGAACCGGAGGGCATGGGCTTAAGATAATGGGGGAAATACTTAAGAGGAACTTGAGGGACAACTTTTTTTAACTGAAAGGACTGTATCTGTGCAGAACAAGCTGCCAAAGGAAGCAACAGATCTACAGAGTAAATTTATTATCACAGTACATGAACGACCCTGAGATTCATTTTCTTGCAGGCATACTCAGTAAATCCATAATGGAATAATAACTGTATACAGAGTACAACCCAGATTCATCCTCCCACCGACAGCCATGAAACAAAGAAACAGAATGCAACCTGTTCAAAAAAAAATCAAACACCCGACATGCAAAAGAAAAACAGATTGCGCAAGCAGCAAATGAAGAGTGGCTAACACACGGAATATTAAACATCAAGCCACAGGGTCCTTCGAACAGTCTAGGAGTGCTCGGTGAAGTTCAGTCCAGTGTAGCGCTGCGTCGTTCATAGCCAGTCTGCCCCGATCAAAGTCATGGAAAATAGCAATACAAGAGGAGTAGCGAGATACACACAAAACATGGACTGCAGGGTCCAATCCACGATCAAACCTTGCCCAGGATCCAAGACTCCTGCAGCTTCCTCTGGCAACAGCGAGCAAGAGGAAGAGGGAGAGCAATCAAACACAGAGATTCAAAGTTAATCGATCACATCCTCGTTGAGGGATCAGCAATGGAAAGGGTGAGCAGTTTCAAGTTCCTGGATGTCTCTGAGGGTCTATCCTGGGTCCAGCGTATCGATGCAATTACTAAGAAGGCGTGACAGCGGCTGTATTTCATTAGGAGTTGGAGGGGATTTCGTATGTCACCAAAGACTCTCGCAAATTTCTGCAGAAGTACAGTGGAGAGCATCTAACTGGCTGCATCACTGACTGGTATGGAAGGGTCACTGCACAGAATCAAAAACGACCACAGGAAGTTGTAAACTCGGCCAGCTCCACCATGGGCACGAGCCTCCCCAGCATCCAGGACACCTTCAAAAGACAGTACCTCAGAAAGGCGGTATCCATCATTAAGGACCCCCATCACCCAGGACATGCCCTCTTCTCATTGCTACCATCAGGGAGGAGGTACAGGACCTATCTAACATTTAAAGTTCTAGGTAGAATAGACATAGAGAAGATGTTTCCTATGCTGGGGGAATGTAGGACCAGAGGGCACAGATTCAGAATAGAAAGATGTCTTTTTAGAACATAGATGAGAAGGAATTTCTTAAGCCAGAGGGGTAGTCATTCTGTGCAATTTATTGCCACAGACAGCTGTGCAGGCTGGTTCATTAAGGCTTAGGTTGATAGGTTCTTGATTAATCAGGTTGTCAAAGGTTATGAGGAGAAGGCAGGAGAATGGGGTTGAGAGGAGTAATAATTCAGTGATGAAGGGATGGCAGAGCAGTCTCGACAGGCCAAATGGCCTAATTCGGCTGTTATGTCTCATAGTCTTATGGTCTTTCCCTTGCCATTAGGGAATCAAGAATCCTGAGGTTGGGCTTGGGTTTAGGATGAGAGTGGAAAGATTTAAGAGGAATTTGAGGGGCAACATTTTCACCCAAAAGGGTGATATCTATGTGGAATAAGCTGCCAAAAAGAAGTGGTTGAGGCAGGTATAATAACAACTTTTTGACAGGTACATGGATTTGAAAGGTTTAGAAGATTATGGGCCAAACGCTGTTAGACACTACCTGATTTATAAGGAAAGGTTGAATAGGTTAGAACTTTATTCCCTGGAACACAGGAGAATGAGTGGAGATTCCACAGAGATATACAACATTATGAGGAGCATAGACGGGGTAAATGCAAGCAGGCTTTCCTTCTGCGGCTGAGCGAGGCTAGAACTAGAGGTCATAGGTTAAGAGTGAAAAGTGAAATATTTAAGGGGAAGCTGAGGAGGAACTTCCTGAGTCAGAAGGTGGTGAGGGTGTGGAACGAGTTGCCAGCGGAAATGATGGAGATGGGTTTGATTGCGACGTTAAGAGAAGTTTGGACATGGGTACAGGGATGGGAGGGCTATGGTCAGGTGTGAACCGATGGGACCAGACAGAATAACAGATCCGCATGGACTAGATTGAGTCAAGTGTAGGTAATTATGAAGGTAAGCTAGCCAATAATATAAAAGAGGATAAATTTTTCCAGATACATAGTGTAAAGAGAGACGAGGGTGAATGTCAGACCACTGGAATATGAAGCTGGTGAGGTAGTAATGGGTGACAAAGAAATGGCTAAAGGACTGAATAAGTATTTTGCATCAGTCTTCACCGTGGAAGACACTAACAGAATCCCAGAAATGCAAGTGTCAGAGGGCAGAAGTGAGTGTTGTTACTATTACTAAGGAGAAGGTGCTAAGAAGTGACGGGGGCAGAAAAAATGGAATTATAGGAAAATTAGCCTGGCTTCAGTGGTTGGAAAGATGTTGAAGTCTATTACTAAGGATGAGTGCTTGGAGGCATATGATGGAATAGGCCAGAGTCAGCATGGTTTTCGAAAGGGAAGATCTTGCCTGACAAATCTGTTGGAATTCTTTGAGGAAATAACAGACAGGATAGAGAGAGTCAGTGGATGTTGTATTTTTTGGGGGGATTTTCAGAAGGCCTTTGACAAGGTGTCATGCACGAGGTTGCGTAACAAGATAAGAGCCCATGGAAAGACACTAGCATGGACAGAAGATTGGCTGATGACCAGGAGACAAAGAGTGGGAATAAAGGGGGCCTTTTCTGGTGACACAGGAGTCAGTGTTGGGATTGCTTTCTTATGTGGTATGTCAATTATTTGGATGCAGGGATTGGCGGCTTTGCGGCCAGCTCTACGGAACAGGTGAAGGTAGGTGGAGGGGCAGGGCAGGCCGTGGTGAGGAAGCAGAGTGTCTGTGGAAGGACAGGCAGATTGGGGAAATGGGCGAAGAACTGGCAAATGGAATATAATGTAGGGAAATGCATGGTCGTGCACTCGGCAGAAGGAATAAAGGCGTGGACTATTTTCTCAAAAGGGAGAAAATTCAAACATCAGTGGTACAAAGGGACTTGGGGGCATTCATTTCAAGAGGTCTAGAATATGAGCAATGCTGAGGCTTTATAAAGCATTGCTCACGCTGCACTTGGGGTATCGTTAAGGATAAACTTGCTCGATTTTACTCTTATGTTAATCCAACCTGTGACAGATGTCATTCTGATGTTGCTTCATTGACCCACATGTTTTGGTCTTGCCCTTGTTTACAAAATTACTGGAAAGATATTTTCAGTATTATTTCAAGAGTTCTGAATATCAATTTCCAACCGCATCCTTTTACTGCAATTTTTGGTTTACCAATGGTGGATAATAGTTGTTTATCCTCTTCATCTCGACGATTGATTGCGTTTGTTACATTAATGGCTAGAAGATCTATTTTACTGAACTGGAAAGAAATTAATCCTCCAACTATATTTCAGTGGTTCTCTCAAACTATCTCTTGTTTGAGTTTAGAAAAAATTAGAAGTGTTGTTTTTGATCCTTCAGTTAAATTTGAAGAAACTTGGAGACCATTTATTCAACATTTTCATATGAGTTAAATTGTCTTTTCCTAAACCTCACTTTGATTATCCTTAATTATTTGGATGGAGGTTCGGAGTTATTGGCACTACTGTATGTATTTAACATTATGCAATGGCCCATGTTGGTTAGTTTTTTTTTTCTTTCTTTTTTTTGGGGTTGTTTTTTTTTTCTTTTTGTCTCTTTTGTTCATAAATACTTTGAGTTTGGGAGGCTATATATACTGATTATTATATATTTGAATGTCTACTTAAACTATTAATTATGTACTCTCAAACACTTTGTATTCATGTTTCATTTATGTTTGTTTAAAAAATTAATAAAAAGATTTAAAAGAGTAAAAGAGGGGTATCGTAAGCTGCCTTGGAGCCCCTTTTCTGAGAAAAGATATGCTGGCATTGGAGTAGGTCCAGAGGAGATTCACGAGAATGGTTCCAGGAATGAAAGGGTTAACATGTGAGGAATATTTGATGGCTTGGGGCCTGTACTCACTGGAGTTTAGAAGAACGAGAGGGGATCTCATTAAAACCTATGAAATATTGAAAGGACTAGATAGAGTGGATGTGTAGAGGATGTTTCCTATTGTGGGGGAGTCTAGGACCAGAGAGCACAGCCTCAGAATTAAATAACATCCATTTAGAACAGAGATGAGCAAAAATCCAAGTTATTGTATTTTTAAAGCAAATGTTGCTAGGTTCTTGATTAATTGGGACATCAAAGGATACGGAGAGAATGGGGTAGAGAGAGATAATAGATCAGCTACAATGGAATGGTGCAGCAGACTCGATGGGCCGAATAGCTGAAGTCTGTACCTATGTCTTTTGGTCTGATTTAGTGCTGATTTGCTCTTTGACTCTATGACCTTACAGATGGGACAAGTTTGGATGGGGCATCTTGGTTGGCGTGGCCGAGGGCCTGTTTCCATGTTGTATGACTGACTCTATGGCTCAATAAGTTTGCCTCTTTATTGCCGGCACAGTTCTGTGCCAATTGGTGAAAAGCAGTCATTGCTGGTTCTCTCCATGCCATGAGCCTCTGGAAGATCCTCGGTACTTTGTGGCCAGGAAAGATCTCCAGCTACGCCCTTCTCCTTCAGTGTCACAAGAGTACATGGCGACAACCATCATGACGGATTGGGCACGTGATGAGAAGAGGCCAGCTCCACCATCAGGACAGCACTTCACTGGATCCTTGAAGGGTGGAGGAAATGCAAGAAATCAAAGACAGCTTGTCACCAAACCGAAGAAGCAGAGGTGAGGACCTTGAACCACACCTGGGGCAGGATAGAGAAGATGGCCAAGGACAGACAGAGATGGAGGACCTTCATTGCTGCCCTAAGTGCTGGCAGGTGTAACGGGCAGAAAGGAAGGAAATGATCATCGCTGGTGAAATCCACGTCCCCTGAATTAATCAAACTCTTTTTTGCCTGACCCTCTTACACTTTGAATGAGCATTGAAAATTCTATCCACTTCGTTCCTCGGCTTGAACAAGCACCAACACCCCGTGGTGTTGTGAACTCCATGGCAACGCCCCAAGAGAAGAGTTTTAGAAGGCAGAGCTGCACAGTATGGGTTGTCCCAAGCTATCTCATTTGTCCTGTAAATAAATATTGGTATTTATGCATTTGTGCATATGTTATTCCCCATCTCTATTCCTATCTTTGTTTTATTAAATTCCTTCTTCTTTGTAATTGTGGAATGTGTTGCTGTTTTTGTGGCATGTAACATCAACACACCACAGCAAATTCGAAGTTCAAAATACATTTATTATCACAGTATGTATGCTATCCACAACCTCTAGATTCAAATCCTTACAGGCAGCCACAAAACAAGGAACTCAATCCATGTTAAAAGAAAGACCAGCAAGCACCCAATGTGCAGACAATAGAAGTAAGCACATAACATGCAGAACGGAGGTTCAGAAGGTTTTCCTCACAGCCAGAAAGCCAATCGCAGCCGATTCAGGAGCCCGTGAGCCTCAGTTCAGCACAGAGATGAGTAAAGCTCACAAAGCAGTGAACTGAACACCAGCCCATTCCCTTGTACAAGAAAATATGTTTGCCGAATAAAGCTTGCCTTTATTGATCCTTAATAATCCTTCTCCAAGATCAATCTAATCCTTCCCTTCCACACATTCCATTTTTCTTACACCCGTGTACTAAATGGGCTGAAGTCCTGTATCCATGCCAACGACTCCGCGACTCCTGGACAGATATAGAAAGCATTCTAACTGGTGGCATGGTGGCCTGTTATGACAGTTCCGATGCAGAGGAATTCAAGAGGCTGCAGAGAGTAGTGGACACCAGAAGATCGTGTGAAATAGGAACAGAAATTGCCCCATTCGGCCCATCGAGTCTGCTCCGCCATTCCATCATGGTTGATTTATTGTCCCTCTCAACTCTTCACCCTATAAGCTTTGATGCCCTGACTAATCAAGAACCTATCAACCTCTGTTTTAAAAGCACCCAATGACTTGGCCTCCTCAGCCATCTGTAGCAATGACTTTCACAGATTCACCAACCCCTGGCTAAAGAAATTCCTCCTTATCTCTGTTCTGAAGGCTGTGCCCTCTGGTCCTAGACTCCCCAACTATAGGAAGCATCCCCTCCATATCCACTCTATCAACACCTTTCAATGTTCAATAGGCTTCAGTGAGATCCTACCTCATTCTTCTAAACTCCAGTGAGTGCTCTTTAGATTAACTCTTTCATTCCAGGGATCATTCTAGTAAAGCTCCTCTGGCCCCTCTCCAATGCCACCACATCCATCACGGCCACAGCCATCCCCTCCACTGACAGCATCTACAAGAGTCACTACCACAGGAGAGAATTCCACCTCACCCGTTCCCTCCTCCTCTCACCATCCATCTCCCCTGCTTCCCCTTGGTGGTGAGTTTGCGATTATCGGTCTGCACCCTGATGTGACCCTGTTCACATCGGCCCATTCGCGATGTGACCCTGTTCACAGCGGCCCATTCCCGATGTGACCCTGTTCACAGCGGCCCATTCCCGATGTGACCCTGTTCACAGCGGCCCATTCGCGATGTGACCCGGTTCACAGCGGCCCATTCCCGATGTGACCCTGTTCACAGCCGCCCATTCGCGATGTGACCCTGTTCACAGCGGCCCATTCCCGACGTGACCCTGTTCACAGCCGCCCATTCGCGATGTGACCCGGTTCACAGCGGCCCATTCCCGATGTGACCGTGTTCACAGCGGCCCATTCCCGATGTGACCCTGTTCACAGCGGCCCATTCGCGATGTGACCCTGTTCACATCGGCCCATTCCCGATGTGACCCTGTTCACAGCGGCCCATTCCCGATGTGACCCTGTTCCCAGCGGCCCATTCGCGATGTGACCCTGTTCACAGCGGCCCATTCCCGACGTGACCCTGTTCACAGCGGCCCATTCCCGATGTGACCCTGTTCACAGCGGCCCATTCCCGATGTGACCCTGTTCACAGCGGCCCATTCCCGACGTGACCCTGTTCACAGCGGCCCATTCCCGATGTGACCCTGTTCCCAGCGGCCCATTCGCGATGTGACCCTGTTCCCAGCGGCCCATTCCCGACGTGACCCTGTTCACAGCGGCCCATTCCCGATGTGACCCTGTTCACAGCGGCCCATTCGCGACGTGACCCTGTTCACAGCGGCCCATTCGCGATGTGACCCTGTTCACAGCGGCCCATTCCCGATGTGACCCTGTTCACAGCGGCCCATTCGTGACGTGACCCTGTTCACAGCGGCCCATTCGCGACGTGACCCTGTTCACAGCGGCCCATTCGTGACGTGACCCTGTTCACAGCGGCCCATTCCCGATGTGACCCTGTTCACAGCGGCCCATTCGTGACGTGACCCTGTTCACAGCGGCCCATTCCCGATGTGACCCTGTTCACAGCGGCCCATTCGTGACGTGACCCTGTTCACAGCGGCCCATTCGCGACGTGACCCTGTTCACAGCGGCCCATTCGCGATGTGACCCTGTTCACAGCGGCCCATTCCCGATGTGACCCTGTTCACATCGGCCCATTCGTGACGTGACCCTGTTCACAGCGGCCCATTCCCGATGTGACCCTGTTCACAGCGGCCCATTCCCGATGTGACCCTGTTCACAGCGGCCCATTCCCGATGTGACCGTGTTCACAGCGGCCCATTCCCGATGTGACCGTGTTCACAGCGGCCCATTCCCGATGTGACCCTGTTCACAGCGGCCCATTCGCGACGTGACCCTGTTCACAGCGGCCCATTCCCGATGTGACCCGGTTCACAGCGGCCCATTCCCGACGTGACCCTGTTCACAGCGGCCCGTTCGGGATGTGACCCTGTTCACAGCGGCCCATTCCCGACGTGACCCTGTTCACAGCGGCCCATTCGCGACGTGACCCTGTTCACAGCGGCCCATTCCCGATGTGACCCTGTTCACAGCGGCCCATTCGCGACGTGACCCTGTTCACAGCGGCCCATTCGCGATGTGACCCTGTTCACAGTGGCCCATTCCCGATGTGACCCTGTTCACAGCGGCCCATTCCCGATGTGACCCTGTTCACAGCGGCCCATTCCCGATGTGACCGTGTTCACAGCGGCCCATTCCCGATGTGACCGTGTTCACAGCGGCCCATTCCCGATGTGACCCTGTTCACAGCGGCCCATTCGCGATGTGACCCTGTTCACATCGGCCCATTCCCGATGTGACCCTGTTCACAGCGGCCCATTCCCGATGTGACCGTGTTCACAGCGGCCCATTCCCGATGTGACCCTGTTCACAGCGGCCCATTCGCGATGTGACCCTGTTCACATCGGCCCATTCCCGATGTGACCCTGTTCACAGCGGCCCATTCCCGATGTGACCCTGTTCACAGCGGCCCATTCGTGACGTGACCCTGTTCACAGCGGCCCATTCCCGATGTGACCCTGTTCACATCGGCCCATTCGCGATGTGACCCTGTTCACAGCGGCCCATTCCCGATGTGACCCTGTTCCCAGCGGCCCATTCGCGATGTGACCCTGTTCCCAGCGGCCCATTCCCGACGTGACCCTGTTCACAGCGGCCCATTCCCGACGTGACCCTGTTCACAGCGGCCCATTCCCGATGTGACCCTGTTCACAGCGGCCCATTCGCGACGTGACCCTGTTCCCAGCGGCCCATTCGTGATGTGACCCTGTTCACAGCCGCCCATTCCCGATGTGACCCTGTTCACAGTGGCCCATTCCCGATGTGACCCTGTTCACAGCGGCCCATTCCCGATGTGACCCTGTTCACAGCGGCCCATTCCCGATGTGACCGTGTTCACAGCGGCCCATTCCCGATGTGACCGTGTTCACAGCGGCCCATTCCCGATGTGACCCTGTTCACAGCGGCCCATTCGCGATGTGACCCTGTTCACATCGGCCCATTCCCGATGTGACCCTGTTCACAGCGGCCCATTCCCGATGTGACCCTGTTCACATCGGCCCATTCGCGATGTGACCCTGTTCACAGCGGCCCATTCCCGATGTGACCCTGTTCACATCGGCCCATTCGCGATGTGACCCTGTTCACAGCGGCCCATTCCCGATGTGACCCTGTTCCCAGCGGCCCATTCCCGATGTGACCCTGTTCACAGCGGCCCATTCGCGACGTGACCCTGTTCACAGCGGCCCATTCCCGACGTGACCCTGTTCACAGCGGCCCATTCGCGATGTGACCCTGTTACCTGGGCAGGCAGGGGCAGTGAAGCAGAATTCGGCACCTTCCTGGCTGTCTGCGTTAACAATGGGTTGCCTTGGATCAGGGCCATGCTGTAACCCGAGAATACAAACATAAACAGAAGGCTGTTCCTTTGCAAGTTTGGTCAGGAACTCCAATAGCAATGGGCGATTGATGTCAGGGTGAAGGCATTTTGGGATCCTGAGATATAATAAAGCTTTTGAAAGACTGGTCGCGTCTTTTCCCAAATCCATGTCTCAGTATTGTCTAGATCCACTGCAGCTCGCCTACAGATCTGTAGGTGATGCTATTGAAGTCGGCCTGGACTTCACGTTACAGGACCTCATCTCCGTCTGGTTTGTATATTAGGATTCTCTTTGTGAATTCAGTTGTGTCTTCAGTACTGAGGTGGCGCGAGCTGCAACAGCCTGCAGACAGCTGGCAAAGCTACTTCGACTTCTCCTGAACTGCAGACTGGCATTTCCATTTTCTTGATGTACTTCTGGGCCAACTGGGGGACCTAGTGCTTTACCTCCTAGGGAATTCGGCAAGGTTGGGAGCAGAGCGAATGGCCATAGCTTCTTACTGGCGAA